>NC_080581.1:42377242-42978180 GCF_029962835.1 Magnolia sinica
AAACACCGTCCCAGAACGTGGGACTGAGTGATCAACTCAGTGGAACTATACAGTAAAAGTTAACATATTATCAATTCAATCAAGCAGTAATGATAAGGCAATACAATCAAACATGTCCTAATTACTCTTGTTAATGCAAGGATGTATGTAGAAATGATGCATGCCCTCGCCTGCACTCCCTCAGCATCTTCATCTTACGGTATGCATGACAACCTCCCGCAGTGCTCCACGACGCCAAGGCACATGTAATGCGGTGCATGAGCATGATTACCAAGTTGTTATTAGTCCTTTTCATATAGCAGGATTGGGAAGCTAAGGTACCTTCCTTATATCAATTCCCAAATGGTGATCCATTCTAGGGTCGTCGGTCCTAGACAATCTCATACGATATTATGGTTCTAGGTCACTGCAAAGGGTTACTTAACGAGCTCGACTAGCACGAGCGTACATTGAGTTGAACGACATGAAGTGCGCAAACACTTTGTGTGGCCAAACCACTGCCGACAACACTAATACGACTCGGGTTCGTCAAACACGCCCTACGTGACGAAAGCGACCTCAGCCACGAACTCAAAGCTTGTTACCGATTCCTTAGACTATTTCATAGTCCCAAACACATGCAATTATAATAGAGATTCATGCCAACAATTCAGAACAGTAATGGGTCAACAATTGTAATCATACAAGCATGTGAGCATTTGATGGATTTCAACTTAACATGAATTTACACATAAATAACGTCTAAGATAAAGAAACAAAAAAATGTAAATTTCATGGAGGAAATCATACACATCATTAAGATAGTTGAGAATCTCTTCTCAATGCCTATAAAAAGTACAATATATGACACACTTATTCATTCAGACATTTCTATAAACACTTAGGCTACATATTCCAACGTACATGACGTATGTTGGTGATAGCTCACATTAGGACATCCTTTCGCCAAGGAGTTGATACACATACAACTAGCACAAACACACGACAATTAGTCATGACATACACATGCTCGTATTTCATACGTATATGATACTTTTTACATATACATGGAATACACAAATCTCAATATAGTTCATATATATCAGAAACTCAATACAAACATCGCATTTGGCATGTGAAATTTCACCCACAACAATAATAAACCATTAACCGATATTGAAAGCCTTGAAAATCATAACCTATACGAATATAGTCCGCACCTTAAACCAGAAAGTGCCCAACAGATCTGATTTAGACGATAAGTCTTCGTCAACGGTGACTAGATAACCTAAGGCATGAATTAAATTAGCTACATCAACACTTAGACTATTCTAAGCTCCAAAACAAGTTAGGGTTTGATTGACTTACCCAAGAATGAACTTAGAATCGTTGGAATAACAATTCAGATGCGATGGATTAGGTACGCAGAGTAACTGGGAAGAATCTCAAGATGATTCGCCAACTTCTCTCTCACTTTCTCTCTCTTTTCCTCTCTCTCGTAGCTAGGGTTTGGAAAATTCATATGGAATTTGAGAGTGAGGGTTTAAGGTCTTTATATAGGCCTAAATTTGATGGAAATAGCCTCAGGGCCAAGGTATACTTAGGTTATAACTAAATCGGGTCCATTTCAATCCAATGGAGAGTTTCTGGAGGTCCTTTTTCTGAGTGTAGTCGGACTTAAGCTCCCTAATATTGGATCTTAAGCAAGTTAAGTTTTCAGTCCGATTGGGTTTCTAGATCGCTCATGGCGGACCAATTTTAATTCAACGGTCAAAGAAACTCGATCAGGTCCATAGGCACTTTGACATGTATGGGCCATCTTCCCTGATCCGAAGGTAAATTTGGGTCAGATTCTGACGGTCAGAATGCTTAAAATCGGTGCATAAGCGACACGACTCAGATTTCTTAAATTCATATTTAATTTCTAAATAATTTCACCTTTCTCACACTCTTTACTCCGGACTTAAGCAAATCGTCTCAGGACATCATCTGGACTTGATTTTTGAGGTGATTGTTAAGCCCAACAAGATGATCATAATTGTCTAAGATCATCGCTATCGGACTTTCAACGCGTGATCCAGGTCTGATACAAAGTTTCCAAGTACTCCCGAGAGCAACTGGATTTAGCGTTGAATACTAGATTTCAGGGTAACGTAGCGCTAACGATTCCACAGGTTTTGGGTCTTATAGATCGAATTTAAAGTGATTGGTGCTAATTTCATAGGTAATCGAGTTTAGCGCTAGTTAATTCACATTTAACTTCTAAAGGATTGAGTCCTAAGAGAATCCTGATTGAGGTGTTGCTCGGGTCTTTGCATGAAATTTTTCGGGATGTTACATGTCCTCTGATGAGGGCCCGTCATATGTATGTGTTTCACCTACGATGAGGAGGTCACCATACTATATTCGTTTTATCCACACAGTTCATCCATCTTTCAGATCATTTGGTGAACCGATCTTAATCCCAAGTGGACCACGGTATAGGAAATGGTGAATTTAACACACACCATTGAAATTGGGATGGGGCCCACCATGGTGGTCGAATGCCCCCAAACCCATGTACGACCCATACGAGACTTGAGAGAGGTGAAAACTATATATCAGTTTGATCCTAAAGCTATAGTGGACTTGCTGTAAGAAACAATGGTAAATGAATGTCCACTGTTGAAAGCTTCTTAGGGCCCATGTTGAAATTTGTTTGACATCAAACCTGTTCGCTATGTCACGTGTGACCTGTATGGAGGGGATAACATAAATATCATCTGAACCAAAGATTAGTGGGTCCCACCACTTGAAACATTAGAGATTGAAGACCACCGTTGAAACCTAGTGGGGCCCACCATTGTAGCATGTGGGGCCCGCCATGTTGTTTTGGGCTACCCCACCTGCCCATTGGGTCACGTGAACCTGACATAGGGTGAGCCCCATCTGTAACCTCCCTTGGCAATCACCGTGATGCATATGTTCTACTAACTAGCTGTTTTTCTTGCTTCACATGATGTGTAGAAAATCCTCTCAGTCCTTGGGAACAAGATTGACAATGCAGATTGCTTACTGCTTAGTAGCCGGTAGTTACTGGATGGTGCTCTATGGGCCCCATAGTGATGTATGTGTTTTATCCACTCCATTCATCCATTTTTTCAGATCATTTTATGGCCAAAAACAAAAATGAGGACGATCCAAATCTCATTAAGACCACACCATAGGAGATAATGGTGATTGAACACCCATCATTAAAAACTTCTTGGGGCCACAAAATTTTGGTTGTAGTCAGGTCTCTTTGACCTAATCAACAAGTTGGATGGAAAATAAACATTACAATGGGCCTTTGGAAGTTTTTAATGGCAAGCATTCAATCACCACTATTTTCATGTGGTGTGGTCCACTTGAGATTTGGATCTGTCTGGTTTTTAGGCTCATGCGCAAAAATGATATGGAAACGACATGGATAAAACGCATATATAATGTTGGGACCATACAACACTGCCCAATAACCACCTCGCTACTAGTAGCGTCAGTAGGCAATTAGGGTCCTTTGATTGAACCCCTACCTTTGAAAATGCCTAGGCACACTGGACAGTTGGGTCCACCATGATGTATGTGGTTATATAGGTAGCCCACTAGATAGTAGGGTCCATCATGATGTTTGGGTTTATTCAGTCTCGATAGTTTTTTTTTTTTTTTTAAAGGGTAGGGGTCACCATGATGTAATGTTTTATCCAAGCCGTCCAACTAGATGATCTATGGTATATTCAGGCCATCCATTTGTTCAGCTAGTACTAGAGTATGAGTCCAAAAATTGTGGTGAACCCAAGGGTCAAGTGACCAAACCACCTGAGGCTTAGGGTTGGGTGGACATCCACCTTTGTAGCCTTCCTTAGGCTCACTGGGATGAATGTAGTTCAGATAAGCTGGGTTTTTGGTGGCTTTGTGTAGCTAAGAAACTCCCCACAACAACTCATCCTTCATGTAAAGATAATGAAAAATCAGAGCTTTTTAAAATACAAAATCTATATAAAAGAGAAGTTACCAATAAAAAAAAACACAGAAAGAAGAAAAAACAAAACTGATAGCCAGATTAACAAGCTTCACGGCATACCATATGTGCGATTAATCCATTCTAATGCACATATGTGCGATTAATCTATATAAAAGAGAGAACAAAAAACAAACCTGATAGCCAGATTAACAAGCTTCGCAACATACCATATGTGCGATTAATCTATTCCAATGCACATATGGTGTGTCACTGAGGCTCATTTGTGCTACCCATTCAATAATACTACTACATTTGTCTACAACAGTGCCTGTACAAGTGAAATAATAAAGAACAATAAAAAAGGGATGATTCACATTGAGCTAGCCCAGGAAGCAATTTGCAGCAGAAAATGGTCATGAACTCAGATAATAGTGGTAATTGGGAACTTAGAATAAAAGCTCTAAGGCAAGCAATTCGATGCTCATATGGAAGATCTCAGTTCTCAAGATCAATAAGATTTGCTAACACCAAAGGCAAATAAGATACTTGCACTAACTGCTAGGGATTAGCGGTCCTGCCAAAAGCATTAACAAACGACCATGATGGATTTAAGTGAGAATTTTATTTTCAATAATCTTTTCTTCAAGAAATTTATGAAGAGGCTAACTAGGTGGAACATTGCCTCGAGATTGCAGTTGGAAGAACTTTGTACCAATCGACACTTTGACATCCCCACGATGGCAATTCGTTGATGATCTCAACCATCTGACCAATGGCCTCTAATATGGACTGTGGAGATCATTTGTACAAACATAGGCAACCAACTATTCAATCCATATATTTGATAGCTCATCACGGATTGCTTATGATTCTAAAAGAATTACTTATGTTAGGCAATCTTTACCATATGAGTATGGAAAAGGATGACCAAAAAAATTGAATCTAGGTGGATTTTTATAGTGCTCGAAGTGCATTGGAACTTTTCTTGTAGTTCAATATAAAGGAAACGACCAAATTGTTGTTACCTGATCTTTAAATGGCACCGAGGAAAGAAAACAGATAGAACAGTGGAATTTCAGGTGTAGTAAATTAAGAGAACTTCCTGATTAACAGCATCTTTGGCGTATCTAAATAAAAACCAGTAGGCCTGGAAATTGGTCTGATCAAGAGTGTTGGAAATTAAAAAATGGACTTTAAGAGAAAATAAGGGCTCAAGGATAAAGTCCTTTAAACGACAAGTAGATGCCTAATAATCAAAACCATCCAGGTAGCTTCCATTTGAGACATGCCACTCATGGAAACAAAGCTTGGATGCAATACAGAAAAAGTTTCAATTGGTGAAATATCTGATTCAAAAGTTAGGGCCAGTCACTCATTCTAGACAAAGATTTTGCTTCTTATTAAATGTGAAATCCAACAGCACCCATTCTGGGATATTTCTTGGGTGTCTCAATTCCAAGTGGAGCCATCAGCTAAATGTTATGGATTTTTGAACCATGGGCCATGCAGCAAGAAATAGTCATGTACTGCTATGCAGGATATAATTCCTCTATTTTGCATTGGGGGCATGAGCAAGGATCGAATGCACAAGGGGATATAACAGAGCAGAGGCTTACCTAGTTGATCTTTTCATCCGAAGGACCATGAATCCAATGTGCCCTCCAAACAATCGAAGGCTTGGTAAATAATTTAGATATAACTAACAGTATGGATCTTTTCAGGGTACAACCCATCCACTGTAGGGCCTAAAAAATTGGTCTTCATCCCATACATCTGTAACACATGTCCAAAGATCAAATGCTTAATAAATAATTTAGATATAACTAACAGTATGGATCCTTTCTCTTTCTTAATCATTGCTAAACAGGAAAATAAAGATGATAATGCAAATGGGAATTCAACTCACATTGGAGTCAATTGGATCATGGGAATTTTTGGAAGCAGCATCCTTATCAAAATAAGCATTTTCCAAGCCAATACAAATGGTGACCAAGCCTGCTAACAAAAAGCAGAACACAAGTAGTAATCTTGACTGCCGCATCCATAAAAGCAAATATGTAGGAAAATAAAATTCACAGCTTACACGTTTGAAAAAAAAAACTAATACTAATCAATAAATAGATGAATAATAAAAAGAAAAACAATACAACAAGAAAACCTTTAATGATTGTGAATTCCTTCCAAGGTATTCCATAACAGTAACGGTGGCCATAATGGCTACTGCCATTACCATTACGATATGGGACATAATAGCCGTTATGGCCTTTTTCCTTTTTCTTTCTTTTCTTTCCTTTATTTTTTTTTTGAAAAAAAATCTCTTTCAGCCCCTTTAAGGGCCATTTTTTCTGTAATAGCCATTTTGGCCCTGTAACATCTAATGGTTAGCACATTTACCATTAAGTTACATTCGTTATGTAACTGTTTTCGCACACCTTGATTCCTTCAAATGGAAACAGGTTCGGTGACTTTATTGAGCCCAATTTTGAGAGTGGGTGGTCATAATGAAGAGGTTCCTTAATTCTTATAGCTACTGTTGAAACAGTGGATCATGAAAAGAACTATGATAAATTGTTTCTTTTATTAGCTATTATGATCAATCATTGAGGGTTAAGGGTAGGACTGAAGAGTGTAAGTGTTGAAATTAACATTTACTAGTAAAAGAGACAAAAAAAAATCAATGAAGTCATACCAGATCGACTTAAACAATTATCAACTAGACTGGAAGCTTTTTTTAACATATGTGTCCTCATGGAGTCCATCTCAAAAACTTGCTTTGCAAGCTGCAAAGAAGAGGTAGAGTAAGCACATGTCTAGGTGATACTTGGTGATGACATTCTTTGCATGGATTTCAAGGTTGAACCAGACAATTCCCGCGAATACCAGACAATATAGGGGCTACTCTGGTTTTCCTAGAGGACTTGGGTCTGGGTTTCATTTTTTCTGCTTTCTACTCACACAAGATATCAAGTCAATAGAGTAAACCAGATTAGTAAAAATACGGGATTTGTACTAATCTTATAGCTAACCAACACTCCTATAAAATCCCAAAAAAAAGGAGAAATGAGAGATACATATAAAAATAATAATTGGAAAATGGGCCTTTATAGGCATATCGGTCACTGATTTTTTTTATCAGACCATCTCACTCATGTTTCAGGTAACTACATTGACCAATAAGGACATAATGTGCTTACATCGGCTGGACAATATGGAATTTTGGAACCCTACCTATAGTTCCTCTTTAGAAATGCTAACTAGATTCCTCCAAATATTACACAGAACAAGCACAACCATTTTTTAAAAATTAGTCGTCTCAGGCATCTACCTAATATAACTCAACATATCCATTGGGAAATAAAACCTTAATTTAACTTTTAATTATGTCTTTTAGCAGTAAGGTATTCAAAATTGGCTATGCAACGGTCATAACTGTCATGCGTTACGGGACCGAAACAGCTGTAATAGCCATTACAGAAAAATGAGCTGTAACAGTCCTATAACGGCCCCATAACGGACTATAATAGCCTCATGACAGCCCCGTAATAGTCCATAAATATTTTTCCTAAAAAAAGGGTTGTAACAGCTGTTATGGCCCGTACCATAATAGTAACGACAGTGGCCATTATGGCCACCATTACCATTATGAAACACTTTGTTTAGCAGTGTATATATTTACTTATATAGTTCTAATGTATCTTTGGTTATGAAAAAGTTTTTCACTTCAAATGCATTTCATAACCAAAATTTCATTTAACCATACATTTTTACAATAACGCCAATATGGGCATGACAAAGTGTCAAAGATGTTCCAAGTTTGGGACTGTCATGCCAACCTTGGAGACATTTGTATGTTCCTCAACATGACACTCCAAGACATAGTATGGACAAAATGTCATGGTGATGACATAAAAATGTGCCTCGTATTTGTTTGACACTTTAAGAAATTTTAATTGGATTTAGTAAGCAAGTAGAAAGAGGGAAAAAGAAAAAGAAAAAATAGAGTGCCTCATGATAGCTTGTGCAAATATCACATAATAAATCTACGGGTCAATACACGTGCCAACATCAGCCATGGGTGAGATCCCTGATGTCTATCAAGTGGGTCTAACCATGTAGATGCCTTAGTCCGAAAATCAGGCTGGTCTACTAATAATAGGCATGTCATAGTCTATGAAACAAATGGATAGCTGAATAATCTTGGCCCAATTTTTCTAAGCCAACCATCTGTTTAAAACATTGTGGTCATCATTATGAGAGGAGCAGCCAAATACAACATTGGGGGCCATGGAATCACTCTGGCTTGGATTTCTCACTTGTTCTAGGTGGGAACATGTGGGTGGCATGTAGATGAATTGTTGTAACACAAATGGATTAGCAAACCTCATTGCACAGAAATCTTAGGTTTCAGTGAATCATGTAGATGCCCTGGTCCGAAAATCAGGCTGGTCTACTGATAAGAGGCATGTCATAGTCTATGAAACAAATGGACAACTGAATAATCTTGGCCCAATTTTTCTAAACCATCCATCTGTTTAAAACATTGTGGTCATCATTATGAGAGGAGCAGCCAAATACAACACTGGGGGCCATGGAATCACTTTGGCTTGGATTTCTCACGTGTTCCAGGTGGGAACATGTGGGTGGCATGCAGATGAATTGTTGTAACACAAATGGATTAACAAACCTCATTGCACATAAATCTCAAGTTTCAGTGAATAAGTGGGGCCTATGGTTCAGTATTCCAGCCCATTGGCAAATTTGACCCCACGATGAGGGAAGCATGCCCAAAAAACAAGTAGGTCAGATGATCCTACCAACCAATTCTGGGGCTTTTTTTCAGTTGGATGTGGGCCTTTGTAGTGTGTGTGTGCGCGCGCGCATGTGTGTCTATGGTTTAGCAATCCAGCCCATTAGCAAATTTGACACCACGATGAGGGAAGCATGCCCAAAAAACTCGTTGGTTAGATGATCCTAGAAACCAATTCTGGGGCTTTTTTTTTTTCAGTTGGATGTGGGCCTTTACAATGTGTTTCTCCATCACCACCTACTGATAGGCCATAGGTTGAAAGGTTAGGAATTGATGTTGTCCTGTTGAGGAGATTTTTAAGGTATGATCCATTCGCGATGGGACCCACAAACAGATTATCTGGATCACTAAACCATACTGTGCATATCCTCTGCTCAAGGTTCATATATTGCCTCTTCCCATATTTGATTACCTACAACCAGTGTTCGAGTTGTCAGTATCGCTACAAGTTTTGCTTGCCAGAGATAAAGATATAATATCATTATCGCTGATAATATTGCCGATAACTAGAAATTCGGGAAAAAAGGGAATAACATGAGGAAAACGGTGGAATTTTTCAGTGAAACTTCATGACAAGCTTGAATACACATATTTGCATATTTAGAATTTTTTTTAAAAAAATACAAAAAAATTGCATTACATAACTGTAGGGCCCACTATGATGTATGTGACTTACATCCACATCGTCCATCAAATATGACAGCTCCTTTTAAGGCATGATCAGAAAAATGAACAAGATCCAAATCTTAAGTGGACCATACCACATGAAACAAACCATTGTGATTAAATCACCACCACTGAAAACTTCTTGGGTTCCACCGAAATGTTTATTTGCCATCCAATCTATTGATATGGTCACAAAGACATGGATGAAGAGACCACACAAATATCAACATAATCCAAAACTTTCATGGCCCATGAGAAATTTTATTAGTCGATTACCACTATTTCCCATATTATGGTCCACCTACTATTAAGATCTGCTTGTTTTTTTGGAGCATGCCCTAAAATGAGTTTTCAAAACAAATAGATGGAGTGGATGTAAGGCACATGCATTAGAGTGGGCCCCACGGTTAGGGATTCCACCCACCTCAATGGATACATACCCATTAAAGTTGTGCCCGGCTTGGGTGCGACCCCAGAACATCAACGTGAGTGGGACGCTGACCGTAGGGCCCACCTTAATGCATGCTTTGTATATCCATGCCATTTATCTATTTTTTAGCTTAGCTTAGAGTGTGGTCCAATAAATGAAGAAGCAATTTCAGGTGGACCATACCACAACAAACGGTTTGTTGATTATCCAACCCATTGATAAGGCCAAACAGACCTGGATGAAAGAAAAAAAATATCTATTTGATCTAAAACTTTCGTGGCCCACATAATGTTTTTAATAGCCAATAATCATTGTTTCCTATGATGTGGTCTACATGAAAATTATATCTGCTTCATTTTTTGGACCATGCCTTAATTTAATCTGAAAAAATAGATGGATGGCATGGATATACAATGAATGCATAGATGTGAGCCCTACGATGAGGGTCCCACCCACATTGTTGGTTCTAGGTCTCACCCAAGTCTCGCTCCAAAATCGGAGGCGGATTGCATGTGTGCCACACCATCGATCTCTTTGGTGTGTTGGTGTAACCAAGTTCTGTTGGCCCCACCATGATGCATGTGTTATATCCACACCGTCCATTCATTTCACAAGATCATTTTAGGGCATTGGCAAAAAAATGAGTCAAATTAGAATCTCAAGTGGACCATACCACAAAAAGCAGTGAGGACTGAACGTCTACCATTGAAAACTTCTTAGGGGCTTTCAAATTTGGATCTACTTAATATTTTACATCAGTTCATAAAATGTTTGGTAAAAACTGATGTAGAGTGTGGATATACAAAAAATGCATCAAGGTGGGCCCCACACATTAAGGGTAACACCTGCTAAAGTATTACCAGTGTTACACCTAATCCACTTCCCTTAATAAACGGATTACATACTGGGCATATGATACTATAAATTCTGTGGGGCCCAACATGATTTGGATGTCTTATCCAAACCGTCCATCCCATTTTGAAGGAAATTTTATGGAAACATGTCAAGAATTAAACATGTCAAAACCCTAGGTGGACCACACCACAGGAAACAATGTGAATTGAATGCCTACCATTGAAACTTCTTTGGAGCCACAAAAATTTTGAATCAATCTAATATTTGTGTTATCCATTCATCCTTGCCTTTGTATCCTTATGAAAAGGTTCGATGACAAATAAACATCATTGTGGGCCCTAGGAAGGTTTCAACGATGGAAATCATTATTCTCACTGTTTCTTGTGGTGTGATCCACTAGAGCTTTGGATATGCTTCAATTTTGGGTTTAGGCCCTAAAATGAGTTGGAAAAAAGGATTGATGGCTTGGACAAACCACATACATTCAAGGTGGGCCCAAGAGAGTTTACTCGGTACGATAAAGCATACCGAGTATATCAGTACGCAATCGGCTTCCACCCTTCGAAGCTTAAAAAAATCATCTGCAGGGGAGGGAATTTTGCCGAAGAAAGGGGGATTTCATTTACACAGAAAACTCTCCCATCTCAGAAAGGGGAATTTTTTGACTGAGGGATTCAAAACCCTAAATCCAACCCAAATCGGGAAGAAATCCCCAAAATCCTAGATTTTTTATCGAAATCATCCATCTTGTGAAAGTCTTCCAATTAAAAGAAGAAAAGGGAAATTTTGAGATTTTTCTTACCTCTATCAAACAGGGAACTATTAATTGATGTCAAATTCTCTTCTTCCGAGTTCCGATAACCAGGTATTACTGAAATCAAGGATTTTTTTTTTGTTAACTTTTTTCCAATTTTTACGTATTTACACAAGAATACAATCGATATTTTCGGCGAGAATCCAAATAATCAACAATAATGAAAATTTCGCTGATATTTCATAGAGAAACGAAACTTTTGGGTTTTAGTGTCGCTAGCGCAGTGACACCGATATTATCGACGAACACTGCCTACAACTAGAGGTAGCCATCAGCAAAATCTTCTTCGATTTATGAAGAAAATGATGTAGATAAAATTATTGACGATGAATTTACTTGGGCATTTTGTCTGTTGGGCCCTGCTGCATGCCCTAATGGCGCCAAAGGCAAATTGATTCAACATTCAAATCTGGTTCCTTATCAGTTTGAAGATACGCTGGCACGCCCTCATATTCTGTCTTCGTTCCCATGTCCGCTTCCAAAGCATCAAGCTCTTTGTGATGTTAAAAGAAGAGAACCAGAAACAAAAGAAAGAAAAATTAACATTGCAGAATTCATAGGATTTGGTGACAAACACCAGGAATGAAAAAGAAAATTCCACACAATACAAGCTAACTGAAGAGAGTAATATCCTAAATGATTGTATCTCATATCACCACCCAAAAGTTCATCCTCGTCATTGTCATTGGGTACACTGTAGCTTCTTCTAAGAGATTCTTAGATTTCGTTGCTCACATCCATCAAATCCATCATCTCATCTTGCATGTTCTACATCATCAAATCTGTCAAAGTGAGTCTTTTTAGAATATCGTGATTACGAGGCCATATACCCACACTTTTCTAAAGGTTAGACCAAAAAGAAAATGGACTAGATAAGTTTTGGATCTCAACCGCCAAAGAGAATCTAAGTTGCATTTGTCTTAGGCTAGGAAAAAAATAATTCATAATTCTTGGGATTTCCACCCAGTAGATTTTCCAAAAATCATGAAACAATGCTCATGTGATACGAAAGGGCTCTTTCTTTCTGTAATGCCCTGAAATTCGGGGGTCGAGCATAACTCAGCTCCCGAGTTCCAAAACATCACTTATGCAACATATTTAATGATGGATGTATGTTGTCTGTATTAGTGCATAAAACATGGAATAGATTAAGCCAAAGTGCAGATATAATTCAGGGATAAGTGAAGAAAGCAAGCAGAAGACTTATAGAATCATATGTGTGTACATGTGCGAATCCCTGAAATACATACACATACCAGGTCGTAATGTAAGTGTTGCTATCAAAATTACAAGTATTAAATTACATCATTTAATTCCCAAAAGAAATCCCAGCATCCCGCACATTAGAACAAGGCTCACTAGAACCCGTTTGAAAACTGCATAAAAGAGAAAGCAGCCTCATCATCATCAATCTCTCGCTCTGCCTCAGAAGTCGCATCAACATCTGCAACATCAGCAACTAAGACAGAGTCTGGTGGGTGTTTAACACCGCCCCAGAACGTGGGAGTGAGTGATCAACTCAGTGGAACAATAAAGCACAGGTTAACATGTTATCAGTTCAATCAAGCAGTAATGATAAAGCAGAACAATTAAACATGTCCTAAGTACTCTTGTTAATGCAAGGATGTATGCAGAATGATGCGTGCCCTCACGCGTACACCCTCAGCGTCTTCATCTTACGTTACGCATGACATCACCTCAAAGTGCGCCACGTCTACAAAGCACATGCAAATGCGGTGCATGAACATGATTACCAAGTTGTTATTAGTCCTTTTCATACAGCAGGACTGGGAAGCTAAGGTACCTTCCTCATATCACCATCCAAACAGTGATCCATACTAGGGTTGTCAGTCCTAGGCAATCTCATACGATCATATGGTTTGAGGTTGTTGCAAAGGGCTCGTCACCAATTAATGCACGCCTATCATACCTTCGTTACTACATTAAGGCTCGTCACCTCAATGCGGTATTCAGGTATGCTCGAGGTCACTACAAAGGGCTCGTCACCAATCAATGTAGGCCAACAGCGTGAATATAGTGTCCCATACTACCATAATTGGATCACGAGTTTGGTTGCTCACTGGTCACTACGGGGAGGCTCGTCACCCTAGCGTAGGCCGACAGCTAGACCACGGTGTTCCATACCACCATGTCCGGCTCATGAGTCTTAGCGGATCAAGGTACCATAGTTAATAGGATTTCATTGGTAAGTTTGGTACCCTAGATTCAAACAGTAGCATCCATACATGGTGAACATACATCGAACAATCGGGTTACTTGACGAACTCGATTAGCACGAACGCACGTTGGGTTGAATGACATAGAGTGCACAAACACTCCGCGTGGCCAAACCACTACCGACAACTCTAATATGACTCGGGTTCGTCTAATACGTCCTACGTGGCGAAAGCAACCTCAGCCGCGAACTTAAGGCCGATTGCCGATTTCCTGGACTAATGCATAGTCCCACACACATTACACTATAACAGATATTCATAACTACAATTTAGAATAGTAATGGAACAACAACTCAAATCATGTAGTACGCAAGCATTTGAAGAATATCAACTTAACATGGAATTTCACATAAGTAAGACTTGAAATTAAATAACAAGGAATGTAACTTGCAAGAAGGAAATCATACACACTAGTGGGAGAGTTGAGAATCGCTTCTCAACGCCCATACTAGGTTGATATATCACACTTTAGATCATTTAGACATTTCTACAAACACTTAGGATACATAATACAACATACATGACATATGTTGAAATACACACATTTAGACAATTCCTTTTACCAAGGAGTTGTCGCACATACAATTAGCATAAGTACACGGCAAATAATCATTGCAAACACAGGTTCATATTTTATATGCATACGGTACTTTATACATACACATAGAATACACAAATCTCAATATAACACATGCATATCAGGAACGCAAAATAAACATAACATTTGGCATGTGAAATCTCATCCATAGCAAGAATAAATCATTCACTGGCATTGAAAGCCTTGAAAACCATAACCTATATGATTAAAGTCCGCACCTTAAGCTAGAAAAGAACACCGAACTGATTTCAGACGATATGTCTTCGTCAACGGCGATAGAATACCCTAAAGCAAGAATAAAAATGAGATACAATAACACCAAGACTATTCTAAGCTCTAACACAGATTAGGGTTAGGTTAACTTACCCAAAGATGGACTCAGAATCGCCGGAATAACGATTCTAAAGTGAAGGTTTAAGGATGAAGAAGAACAGGAAAGAATCTAAGATGATTCACCAACTTCTCTCTCACTTTCTCTCTCTTTTCCTTTTTCTTTCTTAGCTAGGGTTAGGAAATTTGTATGGAAAAGAGAGCTAGGGTTTTAAGGTCTATAAATAGGCCTAATATTAATGAAAAGAACCCCAGGGCCAAGGTATACTTAGGGTATAACCAAAACCGGCCTCTCACGATCCAACGAAGCACTTTCGGTGGGCCTATTACCACGAAAGGTCAGACTTAAGCTCACTGACCATGGATCTAGGTCAAGCTGAGTTTTTGTACCAACCAGATCTTCAGATCAGCCATGGTGGACCACACTCAATTCAACGGTCACCGAATCTCGATCAGGTCCACAAGCACAAGGACATGCCTGGGCCACCTTTCCTGATCAGAGGGTGAAATTGGGTCAAAATCCAACGGTCAGATTGCTTAAAATCGTCGTGCAAGCGACACGACTCAGATTTCATAAAATCTTAATTAATTTCCAACCGTTCTCACACTCTTCACTCCGAACTCAATCAAATCGACCCAGAACATCATCTAGACTTGATTCTTGAGGTGATGACCAAGTCCAACCAAGCGACCGCAACAGCCTAAGATCATCGCTATCGGACTTTCGACGCGCGGTCCAGGTCCGATCCAGAACTTCCAAAAAATCCCAAGAACAACTAGATTTAACGATGGATCCCAGATTTCAGAGTAACATAGCGCTAACTAATCTACAGGTTTTAAGTCATGCAGATACAATTTAAAGTGAATGATGCAAATTTCACAAGCAATCGAGTATAGCGCTAATTACCCCAAAAAGCTACTAAGGAAAGATTAACACAAAATTTTTAGGGTCATTACACTTTCCAATACAACAATATAAGCAAACCAAAAATCACAAAGCAGAAAGAATACCTAATTGATTAAAAATTTTCAAAGAAGAAATCACACAAAAAAAACAATAAAATACACGATTGAAAGAAAATTATAAGTGAATTAGAGCCTATAAAACCTAGATATGGAATTACAAGGCATTACATGATGCTTGATCAAATGAACCGGCATTTGTTTCTGGACCCAACAATGGTACAACTCCAACCATGGCTCCATAATCAAAGTTGTTCATCTGGTGGTCTCCATCATGGATTGAATTCTCCCATGCCATTTAAATTGATAGCGCACAAAATCAATAGTACAGTTTGCTTGGCTTCCAAATAATCTCAATCAAGAAGTGGATTGAATTCTCCCATGCCGTGTAAATTGGTATGTTGCACTTCAAAATACGATGAAGAAATGACTTACTTTATCTCTCAGCTGAAGTTTCATTTCTGCTCTTTCTACGGCATTCACTGCTTCTCGCTCAGCTGCATAAACAACACAAAACATGAGTGGCTCATAACATCATATGGAGTACAAGACATATTCCAGGAAGATTGCAGAAGCCAAAAATTGAGAACTTAGAAGAGGTCTATTCAGTCCTAGTGAACTTTAGAAATGGAAGGGTCGAAGGAAATACCACATGAAATATTTTAAAAGTAAATAAGACTAGTTAGCAATTTACAGCCTTCCTGACATGACTATGAAAGAAAGCCAACTAAAAGGTTTACACCATTCAAAACATAACAGGCTAAAATTTTCAGGATGAACTCGAAAATGGAAGCATCATCAACTGGAAGGTCAAGAATCAAGAGACAATCTTTATATGATCTTCGGACATGAAATCTAGGATAAACAATCATACCTCAAGTCAGGATTCCTCTCAACTTTTATCTTGTTCAACCTATTCACTATCTCATTCAAGCGCTTCTCTACTCTCACTAAAGGCCCGTATCCTAGTCCGTACTGTTCCGTCGACTCCCCCGATCCTTCCCAACGGATTCCGGCAACCTACGACCTATAATCGATGTTTGCACACGACCCTAAGTCATATTCTATAGAATTGAGTCGGCTTAATCCGAGACTTGTATCTTAGCGACCGCGCCATCGCTGTGATTTCAATGCCACGACTCGCGCACTGACCCGATACCTAGGTCAGAAGATGTGGGCCCATGTTTAATTCGAGGAAAACACTGCTTGTTTACAATCCCAAGAGAATCTCTACATTATGTCCCATTAATCAATCAATCACCTCATGTAAAGTACAAGAGCAACTTAAGCTTTCTTTCTCACCAAGTCAAGCAACCACTAAGTCAACTCACATGTCAAGTACACTATCACCTTACATCCATCACTCACATCCATCACCTCTCTCTTACATCCATCACTCACACTATCACTAAGTCAACTCACATGCCCACATGTATTGGGACCCACTTGATGTATTATTGAATGCATGGAAAGGGAGGGCTCATAGTGGCGGAGCCCTCCATCACACGTGTCCCTCTCTCTCTCTCTTTCTCTCTCTTCTTTCCATTTTGTGTGATGATGTGGCCGTGTGGCCCACTCGGATGAACGCCATCTTGATGTATGTATTACCCATGCCATCCAACCTTTTTTGGTGGCCCATGTCTATAAGTGGGGCCCACCTTAAATGTATGTATGGTGCCCAAACCGTCCAGCGTCCAGGGATGCTAGACGTGAACTGAAAATAAAAATAGTAGCTTGATTCAATAAGCATTTTGGGTGGGCTGCTTATGCAGGCCCCACCTTGATATATGAGACTAATTCACACCATCCATTCCATTTCCTAGCTCATTTTAGGCGTTGAGCCAAAAAATGAAGTTAATCCGATGTTCTGGTAGGCCATAGCATAGAAAATGGTGATCTTTACCGTTTAAATTCGTTAAGGGCCACTTTAAATTTCCTACACGCTAAAACATACTGCATATTGGGCTTGATTGGTCTGTCTTGAGCCATGGAATGCAATGGCTGGAGTGGATCCACCTGATGCGGACCCCACCTAGGAAAATCCATGAGAAAACGGTTTTGTTTAAGGAAAAAAATGACTATGTGCAGCAGGCGCTGCTGCTGTCTAGAGGACACGCGGCGTCCTGCTGCACTAGACGTGCGGGCCAGGGACCATGGGCCCCCCTTAAATCAGCCTTATACGAAGCTCAGGTGGCCCACATCACAGTAAACAGTGTGATATTGAACGTCTACCCTTGAAACCCATTTGGGTCTTCTCAGAGGTTTTGGATTATTATGAAATTTATTTTTCCTCTTCATTCCGGTCTATGTGACCTTATTAATAGATTGGATAGAAAACAAACATTATGGTGGGCCCCACGTGGGACCCACTGATGTATGTTTTACATACCACACCTCCCCACGCATGGGGAAGTGGGACGACTGGTGTACCTCACTACTTAGCTGTTGTAGTGGCGTTACCAAGTCTGTGGGTCCCACCTGCTTTATCTATGTCGTCCATCCCTATGGGACCCACCATGATGCATGTGTTGCATCCAAACCGCCCAATCATTTGGCAAGCTACAAGCTAGTCTTAAGGCTGGAGGCTAAAAATGAGACAGATCTAGGATCAGGTGGACCACATTACCGAAAATAGTGGAATTTAAATGTCCACCATTAAAACCCTTGGACTACAGGGTTTAGACCAATATGATATTTGTTTTCCCTCTTAATCCAGGTCTTTAAGACCTTATGATTAGATCGAGTGGAAAATAAACTTGATGGTGGGCCCTGTGATTTGTTTAAATAGTGAGAGTTATTATCTCCACTACTATTTGTGATATGGTCCAAATGATCCTTCAATATGACTCTTTTTGGGTATGTATGAGGCCCATCTTGATGTATTTGTGGCCCTTTGATGAGGCCCACCTTGATATATATAAGGCCCATCTTGATGTATTTATGGCCTTCCGTTGAGGCCCACCATGATGCATATGAGGCCCAGGTTATGTGGCCCATTGTGATGTATTCAAGGCCCCTGGATTATGGCCGATTGCAATGTACATAAGGCCCATTGGTGTGGCCCATTGATGTAGCCCACTTGATGAATATAAGGCCCAGGTTATGCGGCCCATTTGATGTATTTAAGGCCTAATGGGATGTACTTAAGGTCCATTACAATGTGTGATTCCACCGTAGTTCGTATTATGATATTAATGACGGGCCGTGCCTTGGGAGCAATGATGGTTTGACGTCCACATTGTAAGAATCATGTTGGTTAAATGTCCACATTATAACTCTCCCTAGGGCCCATTAATTGGCCCATACTTGTTGTGTGTAGGCCATCTAAGCCAATCCTCGTTGGAAGGATAGTTCATCACCATATATCATGCTTAGTATAGCTCCATGATTCATGCCCATACACATCATATGTATGCTTGATATGAGGAATGTTTGATCATAGCATAAGCCGTTGTGCTGAGACATTTATAGGACTCCTTATGAGACGGAGTGGCGCACATGATCACGCGGTACGTGCAAGATTGCTGCATGACTGACAGTGTGATTCACGCATCTTGCATTTGTGTGTCATGATCATTGTACACCCTAGTGGCATCAGGGTCGTGGCTCCACAGGCACATCGTGGATGGCCGAATTGGATACCAAAAATACTTGGTTCTAGCATTGTGGGCACTTAGGATGTCCTTGGGTGAAAGTCCCAGAACCTTTTGGTAGCAGGAGATGCTCCAACGTCTAGAATGAGTGGATACATGAGCGCCTAGTGCCGAATATAAGTAGGCCACGTCTCCCACTGTGTCGTGATCAGTTGAAAGGGGGTGTGACCTTATCCGCCTAAGTGAGGGGGCTATAAGCTAGGTTGAGTTTGACCAGCTCACAAATGAGTCTGCTATCGATGAGCTGGTTAGGTATTGGCATACTACTGGTCAGGTGGATAGTGTGGTCTTTTTCACTCGCTGGGCTGTACGGCTAGGGAGGCGACAGTCAGTGTAGAGTGTACTAGACCCCGGTGATATCCCAGAGAGAAACTGTACTGATATGTGTACTTGATGAGGATTGGCATGCTTGCTTTGCATCTCACATATGACATTTGGCTACATAGGCCTCGCATCGCATGGCCTTGGTATGGCCGATAGCATTCATGTCTCGCATCATATAGCCTTGGTATGGCTGATTGTATTCATAGACTTACCGTATATTTTCGCATTACTCTAATATTGTATACTTGATACTTGCCTTGCGCACACACTTACACCACCCTCTAAGCTTTTATAAGCTTATGCACGACCGTTGCGTGCAGGTGTTGTTGGATCGCAACAGCGCTGAGGCAGGGGTGCGTATCAGATCATTTTGGAGCTTTTTGATCACCCTGTGTTTTCCTTTCCACATTGTACTTAAAGTTTTGATATAGTGGATATGTGGTGATGTTGTTTTGTGACTTGGTTACGCTTGTGGTTGTACTCTATTACAAAAAAATTCATAATGAAAATCCTCCTTGTAGGATCCCAGGATCGGAATTTAGCATATGAATGCCGGGAGCCGAGAATGGGGCACTACATAGGCTGTCAGCACCGGGTTAGGCAATTGGAAATTTTGTGAGCCCATTTTCTGAGTTTGGGGCGTGACAGAAGTTGGTATCAGAGCATAACTTGGGAACACCTAAGGATCACATCACATATCTACTATGAACTTAGAATGAATGGGTTCCGAGTCTGAATAACTTAGCAATTTTCTGACATCGACCCTTAACATTTATGCCTTCGAGAATTCTCAAGGCTGATAGGCCCTTGTTCCTTCTTGTAGTACATGCCGCCTAGAAGAGCGACCCGAGTGAATCCCGCTCTACCACCTGCGATTCTCGCTCCACTACCAGATATTCCTACTTTCTAGCCTAAGGATGCTACTCCTTTACCTGAGACCGGTGCGGATCCAACCATACCTATGAGTGCTGCCCAGCTGCAGCAGATGCTACAGGCAATGACCGCTATTCTTCAGGGGCAGATCAGGTGTCCCACTGTTACACCAGCCGAGGCCGAGCAGGAGCGTGCGAGTGCCCTTCTCAAGGACTTCCGACAGCACGATCCCCCACGTTTTTGAGGCGAGCCAGACCCTACTGCAGCAGAGATATGGTGCTCCGAGGTGGAGAAGATATTCGACACCATGAGATGTACTACCCAGCAGCGAGTCCCATTAGCCGTATTTCTTCTCTAGGGTGAGGCTCAGCATTGGTGGGCATCTCTAGCCCGAGTGGTAGTGGCCAATTTCATGTGGACCTGGGAGGACTTTATAGACCAGTTTGATCGAAAGTTCTTTCCTGAGCATGTGCGGCAGCAACTCGCATTAGAGTTTGATACTCTGGTCCAGGGGGACATGACTGTGTCCCCGTATGAGGCATGTTTTGTCGCACTATTGAGATTCGCGACATACCTTGTTGATGATGAAGGGCAGAAGGCCCATCATTTTGAGAACAGTTTGTGTCCCGCCCTCAAGAGCCGTGTGATCGGACACATGCTTCCTACGTTTGAGCAGATTGTGGAAAGGTCCCAGATCTACGAGTTAGATTGGGCCGGTTTGCAGAGAGCCCGTGACCTGAGGGGAGACCAGAAGAGGAAGGTGCCCTTTGGTAGCTCCCAGCAGCAGCAGCATCGTCCATAGCAGCGACGCATGACCCGCCCAGTATTCCGAGCACCAGTGGCACCCCCAGCACCACCACCGGGACCATTTTCAGGTACTTGCTTTGGGTGCGGTAGGACAGGACATCATAGGCACGAGTATCCCCATCCACAGCGGTAGCAGCCGAGGGCACCGTATCAACCTCTGCGACAGCCCCCACATTAGCAGCAGCGACCGCAGCACCAACCTCCTGTAGGTCCCCCGCAGCAGCAGAGGCAGCAGGTCAGGCCGCCATAGCGGAAACAGTAGCAGTAGAAGAGACCTCAGAGGGGACCTGTACCTCCCCAACTAGCCCAGGGTAGATTTTATGCCGCCTAGTAGGACCCTCAGTCATCAGGAGGGGTCTTCGAGGGTACTCTCTTTGTTTCTACATGCATTGCACGTGTATTGTTTGATTCTGGTGCATCGCATTCTTTTGTGGCCGAGGATTTCTGCCGATCGACAGGTTTGCCAATGAGGTCTGCCCGCAAGGGATTGTCAGTATCGACGCCCTTAGGGAAGACTGCAGTGTTAGGTCAATTTTGCGCATCTTCCCCCGTTCTGATTGAGGATATCTTTTTGCCTGCTGTTCTATTCGTATTGTCGATGTTCGAGTTTGATGTCATCCTGAGCATGGATTGGCTCACCGAGTACCATGCCATATTGGACTGCTCCGCGAGGACAGTCACGTTCTATATATCGGGCGTGCTAGAGTTGGAGTTTGTTGCCGAGCTCAGAGGAGAGCAGCTTTCCTTCCTATTGTCGTATGCCATTGAGGAGTCAGTTACTTTGAGTATTGACTAGTTGCCAGTCGTTTGTGGTTTCCCGATGTGTTTCAGGAGATTTCGGGGTTACCACCTCATCGGTACAACGAATTCCAGATTGATCTCGTGCCCAGTACTGCGCCTATTTCGAAGGCCCGTATCGTATAGCATCGTTGGAGTTACAAGAATTGTAGAAGCAGTTGGACGAGTTGCATGAGTTAGGCTTTATCCATCCGAGCAGTTCACCGTGGGGAGTGTCGGTACTCTTCGTGAAGAAGAAGGATGACCCGTTGAGGCTTTGCGTAGATTACCGCGAGCTCAACAAAGTCACGATCAAGAACAAGTACCCACTCCCGAGGATCGATGATTTGTTTGATCAGTTGCAGGAGGCGCAGTTCTTTTCGAAGATAGACTTGAGGTCCGGTTATCATCAGGTTCGGGTCTGAGATGAGGATATCCCGAAGACAGCCTTTAGGACGCGCTATGGTTATTTTGAGTTCCAGGTTATGTCCTTCAGACTGACCAATGCGCCTGCAGTATTCATGCATTTGATGAATGAGGTCTTCCGTCTGTATCTCGATCAGTTTGTCGTAGTCTTTATTGACGACATTCTGATATATTCGAGGACCCGTGAAGAGCGTGAGCGGCATCTGGACCTTACCTTGCAGACCCTCCGTACACAGTAGCTTTACGCGAAGCTGGAGAAGTGCAAGTTCTGGCAGGAGGAGGTGAAGTTCCTCAGTCATGTGGTGATGAGGCAGGGCATCGCAGTGGACCCCTCGAAGATTGATGCCGTGCGTCAGTGGGGCCAGCCCACGAACGCATTCGAGGTCCGCAGTTTCCTTGGTTTGGTGGGCTACTACTAAAAGAGTTCGTTTGGAGCGATGCTTGTGAGTAGGTATTTATGGAGTTGAAGGACTGCCTCACGTCCGCTCCTGTCCTCACTCGCAAGTTGGCTTGGGTGCTGTCCTGATGCAACACGGGAAGCCAGTGGCTTATGCGTCTCGTCATTTTAAGGTCCATGAGCTGAACTACCCCATGTATGATTTGGAGCTGATAGCAGTTGCCTTCGTACTGAAGGTGTGGAGGCACTATCTTTATGGGGTGAGGTTCGAGCTCTTCTCCGACCATAAGAGCTTGAAGTATCTGTTCTCTCAGTCCAAGCTGAACATGAGGTAGAGGCGTTGGATGGAGCTCCTGAAAGACTATGATTTTGATCTCTAGTATCACCCAGGCAAGGCGAACATGGTGGCGAATGCCCTCAGCCATCAGCCACGAGGCTTGGTGGCGCATATGATGGTTCAAGAGTGGAGGATGCTTGAGGATATAATAGAGTATGACTTCAAGTTTGGTTTGCAGTCTTCTATCGTTCAGTTATTGAGCCTATCGATTTAACCCTCTCTTGTCGCAAGGGTGATCGAGGCTCAGTAGGCAGATGTGTCAGTGCAAAGTTATCAGGCAGATGCAGTGTCTGAGAGTCAATCAGACTAGCAAATTGGTTCAGATGGTGGACTTCACTTTAGAGACCGGTTATATGTTCCGGATATTCCTGAGTTGCGTCGAGTTCTCTATCCACCCTAATTCAACGAACATGTATCGCGATACGAGGCGTTAGTATTTTTGGTCGGGGATGAAGCGCTAGATAGCCAATTTTGTGGCAGAGTGTGACACATGCTAGCGTATCAAGGCTGATCATCAGAGACCCCTTGGTCTATTGCAGCTGTTAAGCGTTCCGATGTGGAAGTGGGAGCACATATCTACCGATTTTGTCATAGGTTTGCCAAAGACACAGGGCGATCATGACGCCATTTGGGTTATTGTGGACCATCTGATGAAGTCGGTACATTTTCTTACGATTCGTGAGACCTGACATGCAAATCGGCTCGCTAAGATGTTTGTTGATGAGATCGTGAGACATCACGGTGTTCATGTCTTGATCATTTTAGATCGAGACCCGAGGTTCACGTCTCAGTTTTGGAAGAGCTTCCAGAGAGCGATGAGGACTATTTTGCAGCTCAGCACCACGTATCATCTGCAGACCGATGGCCAGACCAAGAGGGTCAACCAGATCCTTGAGGATATGCTTCGGGCCTGCGCGATTGATTTCTCAGGTAGTTGGGACGAGCATCTGCGATTGGCTGAGTTCGCGTACAACAACAGCTATCAGGCGACCATTGGCATAACTTCTTTTGAGGCATTATATGACAGACCATGCATATCTTTGAGTTGTTGGACCGAGATTGGAGAGCGACGTCTCCTAGGTCTCGAGCTTATGCAGCAGACATCATAGGCTATTGATATCATTAGGCATATGATGCACACAGCTCAGAGCCTACAGAAGAGTTTTGCTGACCGTCGGCGTCGTCCCTTGGAGTTTGCCGTTGGGGACCATGTGTATCTCAAGGTCTCACCCATGAAGGGTATGGTTCATTTTAGAGCAAAGGACAAGCTTGCCCCGAGATTCATGGGACCTTTCGAGATCACTGATCGCATTGGCGCCGTGGCCTATCGGCTTACCTTGCCATCTCAGTTGTTTGGCATCCACAACGTCTTTCATGTCTCTATGTTGAGGAAGTATGGGTCAGACATCATTCCCGTTATTGATTGGCAGCCGTTGGGGGTTCGTGAGGACGCTTCTTACATTGAATAGCCAGTTCGTATCCTCGATCGGAAGGAGCAGGTCCTTCGGACCAAGGTCATTCCCTTAGTGAAGGTGCAGGGGGGCCATCATAATGTGTATGAGGTGTCTTGGGAGCACGAGGCGGAGATTTGAGAGCGTTATCTCCATCTTTTCAATGTTTGATTATATGATGTATTGTGTTTTGATCATATATGATGTTACTATTCTCTTATGAGTTATGTTTAGTTACGATGGTAGAGTAAATTTCAATGATAAAATTTTTATTAAGTGGGGAGAGCTGTAAGGCCCGTATCCTAGTACCTACTGTTCCGTCTACTCCCGCGATCCTTCCCGACGAATTACGACAAGTCGCGACCTATAATCGACGTTTATGTGCAACCCTAAGTCGTATTCCGTAGAATTGAGTTGGCTCAATCCGAGACCTGTATCTTAGCGACCGCGCCATCACTGCGATTCCAATGCTGTGACTAGCACACCGACCCGATACCCAAGTCAGAATATGTGGGCCCGCGTTCAGTTCGAGGAAAACACTGCACGTTTACAATCTTAAGAGAATCTCTACATCATGTCCCATCAATCCATCACTCAATCAATCAATCAATCACCTCATGTCAAGTACAAGAGCAACCCATACTTTTTTTCTCCCCAAGTCAAGCAACCACCAAGTCAACTCTCATGTCAAGTACACTATCACCTCACATCCATCACTCACATCCATCACCTCTCTCTTACAACCAACCCCCTCTCTCTCATTTCTCAAACTCACTTTCCCAAGCAAAAAACATCCCACGTCCAAGTTTTTTCAAGGAGAGAAAAAGAGTGTTGTGTGGCCCACTTTTCAACCCAAAATCCATCATCCTAGCCCTTCATTTCTCATCCTCTCCATCAAAGTGAAACACAAGGAGATCGGCGTTCCATCGGACCAAGAAGATCGAACGGTGGGTGCTTTATAGGCTAGATTTTCATGCTTTGAAGATGGGCCAAGTGAGGCATACTGATTGATGGTATGGATCTCACTTTGGACCCTAGATGTGGCCGATGACCCACTATGATTCACTTGATCATTCCATGATGGGGCCAATCTCCATGGACCCCATTATGATGTTTACTTTTCTAGCTTGAAGAGGTCATTTAGACCTTCCATTTTGGTGGAGAGGGAATCTCCACCATTAATTTTTATTTTGGTGGGCCCACATGTATTAGGACCCACTTGATGTATGATTGAATGCATGGAAAGGGAGGGCTCATAGTGGCAGAGCCCTCCATCACACGTGTCCCTCTCTCTTTCTCTCTCTTCTTTTCATTTTGTGTGATGATGTGGCCATGTGGCCCACTCGGATGAACCCCATCTTGATGTATGTATTACCCATGCCATCCAACCTTTTTTTGGTGGCCCACATCTATAGGTGGGGCCCACCTTAAATGTATGTGTGGTTCCCAAACCGTCCAGCGTCCAGGGACGCTGGACATGAACTGAAAATAAAAATATTAGCTTGATTCAACAAACATTTTGGGTGGTCTTCTTATGCAGGCCCCACCTTGATGTATGAGACTAATCCACGTCATCCATTCCATTTCCTAGCTCATTTTAGGCGTTGAGCCAAAAAATGAAGTTAATCCGATGTTCTGGCAGGCCATAACATAGAAAATGGTGATCTTTACCGTTAAAATTTGTTAAGGGCCACTTTAAATTTCTTACATGCCAAAACATACCACATATTGGGCTTGATTAGTCTGTCTTGAGCCATGAAATGCAACGGCTGGAGTGGATCCACCTGATGTGGACCCCACTTAGGAAAAATCGTGAGAAAACGGTTTTGTTTAAGAAAAAATGACTATGTGCAGCAGGCACTGCTGCTGTTCAGAGGACGCACAGCGTCCTGCTGCGCTGGACGTGCTGGCCAGGGACCGTGGGCCCCATCATGATGTGGGTTGAACATTAACACTGTGCATTAGGTGGGCCCCTTTCCAAACGGTGGGCCCCCCTTAAATCAGCCTTATACGAAGCTCAGGTGGTCCACATCACAGGAAACAGTGTGATATTGAACGTCTGCCATTGAAACCCATTTGGGTCTTCACAGAGGTTTTAGATTATTATGAAATTTATTTTTCCTCTTCATTCCGGTCTATGTGACCTTATAAACAGATTGGATGGAAAACAATTGTTATGGTGGGCCCCACGTGGGACCCACTGATGTATGTATTGTATACCACACCTCCCCATGCATGGGCAGGTGGGACGGTTGGTGTACCTCACTACTTAGCTGCTGTAGTGGCGTCACCAAGTATGTGGGTCCCACCTGCTTTATCTATGCCGTCCATCCCTATGGGACCCACTATGATGCATGTGTTGCATCCAAACCACCCAGCCATTTGGCAAGCTTGTCTTAAGGCTGGAGGCTAAAAATGAGACAGATCTAGGATCAGGTGGACCACATTATCGAAAATAGTGGAATTTGAACGTCCACCATTAAAACCCTTGGACTACAGGGTTTAGACCAATATGATATTTGTTTTCCCTCTTAATCCAGGTCTTTAAGACCTTATGATTAGATCGAGTGGAAAATAAACTTGACAGTGGGCCCTGTGATTTGTTTAAACAGTGAGAATTATTATCTCCACTACTATTTGTGATATGGTCCAAATGATCCTTCAATATGACTCTTTTTGGGTTTGTATGAGGCCCATCTTGATGTATTTATGGCCCTTTGATGAGGCCCACCTTGATATATATATATATATATATATATATATATATATATATATATATATATATATATATATATATATATATATATATATAAGGCCCATCTTGATGTATTTATGGCCTTCCGTTGAGGCCCACTTGATGCATATAAGGCCCAGGTTATGCGGCCCATTTGATGTATTTAAGGCCCATGGATTATGGCTCATTTCAATGTACAAAAGGCCCATTGGTGCGGCTCATTGATGCAGCCCACTTGATGAATATAAGGCCCAGGTTATGCGGCCCATTTGATGTATTTAAGGCCTAATGGGATGTACTTAAGGTCCTTTGCAATGTGTGATTCCACCGTCGTTCGTGTAATGATATTTATGACGGGCCGTGCCTTAGGAGCAATGATCGTTTGACGTCCACATTGTAAGAATATTGTTGGTTAAATATCCGCATTATAACTCTCCCTAGGGCCCATTGATAGGCCCATACTTGTTATGTGTAGGCCATCTAAGCTTATCCTCATTGGAAGGATAGTTCATCACCATATATCATACTTAGTATAGCTCCATGATTCATGCTCATACGCATCATATGTATGCTTGATATGAGGAATGTTTAATCATAGCATAAACCGTTGGGCTGAGACATTTACGAGACTCCTTATGACACGGAGTGATCCACATGATCGCGTGGTACGCGCAAGATTGCTACATGACTGATGGTGTGATTCATGCGTCTCGCATTTGTGTGTCATGATCATTGTACGCCCTAGTGACATCAGGGTCGTGACTCCACAGGCACATCGTTGATGGCCGTATCGGATATCGAAAAACTTGGTTCTTGCACCGTGGGCATTTAGGATGTCCTTGAGTGAAAGTCCTAGAACCTTTTTAGTACCAAGAGATGCTCCAACATCTAAACCGAATGGATACACGAGCGCCCGAGTGCAGAATACCAGTAGGCCATGTCTCCCGAGTGAGGGGGCTATAAGCTAGGCTGAGTTTGACCAGCTTGCAAATGAGTCCGCTATCTATGAGCCGGGTAGGTATTGACATACTACTGGTCAGGCGGATAGTGTGGTCTCTTACACTTGCTGGGCTGTGCGATTAGGGAGGCGGCAGTCAGTGTGGAGTGTACTAGACCCCGGTGATATCCTAGAGAGAAACTGTATTGATATGTGTACTTGATGAGGACTGGCATGCTTGCTTTGCATCTCGCATACGACATTTGGCTACATAGGCCTCGCATCGCATGGCCTTGGTATAACTGATAGCATTCATGCCTCACATCACATAGCCTTGGTATGGCTGATTGTATTCATAGACTTACCGCATATTTCGCATTACTCTGATATTGTATACTTGGCACTTGCCTTGCGCATACACTTACACCACCCTCTAAGCTTTTGTAAGCTTATGCACGACCGTTGCATGTAGGTGTCATTGGATCACAGCAGCGCTGAGGCAGGAGTGCGTATCAGATCATTTTGGAGCTTTTTGATCACCCTGTATTTCCCTTTATGCATTATACTTAAAGTTTTTGATATAGTGGATATGTGGTGATGTTGTTTTGTGACTTGGTTATGCTTGTGGTTATGCTCTATTACAAAAAAATTCAAACTGAAAATCCTCCTTGTAGGATCCCAGGATCGGAATCTGGCATAAGAATGCTAGGAGCTGAGAATGGGGCACTACGGAGGCCGTTGGCGCCGGGTTCGGCGATCGGGAATTTTGTGAGCCCGTTTTCCGAGTTTGGGGCGTGACACTCATGGTGCGGACCTATACACAAGCATCACAACCAGTGAGAATTAGAAGACCCTATCTCTTCACACAATGAATTTTTGCTCAGTATGTAGAAAGAAGCAAGCTGCATAATGCAAAATCATTCATGCTAATGGAATCTTAAAGGATTGATAATAAGTTTTTACATAATAGCTTATGTTTAGAGGTGTACACAAGTTGAGTATTGCTCTGCTCGTGCTTGTGCTCGATATGCTTAGCCCTAGCTCATACTCGACTTGGGTCGAGCAAGCCCGAGCCGAGTCGAGTACG
Organism: Magnolia sinica; assembly: GCF_029962835.1. Classification (NCBI taxonomy): domain Eukaryota; kingdom Viridiplantae; phylum Streptophyta; class Magnoliopsida; order Magnoliales; family Magnoliaceae; genus Magnolia; species Magnolia sinica. The sequence goes on from NC_080581.1 coordinate 42,406,704, forward strand.
AGCAGAGTCCAAGCAGATTCTGAGCCGAGTTCGAGTAGAGTTTTCAAGTGCCAATTGCCATACGATTTTCTAGCCTCTAAACCTGACTTGAACTTAACTCATCTTCTCTCATCCATAATGATAGAAGAGAAATGGGAGGAAAATCAGACACTTAAGGGTCGTTTGACACCATGGATTCAAGGAATTTGAGGAGATTTTAAATCTCTTGGTTGTTTGGCATCTCAAAGTAAATGGGGGTTTCAAATTCCCTCATAGAGTGGTTTGAAATCCACTGTTAAAGCTTAGATTACATCTAAATTAGTCCCAAAATATTGTTTTTTTTTTTTAAAAAAAAAAAATTTGTAAATGTAACTGTCCAAAAAAGGCCCACTGGATAGGTGCTTACCGGGCAAGCTACGGTCGGGACCGGACGACCGGCACCAGAGAGGGCAAGGTCGAGCAGTAGGGACGACCGACGGCAAGGACGATCTACCACATCGGACGGGCATGGACGAGCGACAAGGAGGAGCTGCGGCACCGGGCGAGCAGGGTAGGGCAGGGACGACTGGACGAGCACGGCAGGAAGGAGAGAGAGAGAGAGGAGGAGGAGGAGGAGGAGTGACGTCCGGATGGGGATGGCCACTGGGCGCTAGTATGGCAATGGGAGGGGGATGGTTAGCATTTTTGAAGTTTGAAAGGGCGGGCGTGAAATGTAATAGAAGGGTATTTATACCCCTGGTCGAGTACCGAGTCGAGTATTGAGTCGAGTATCGAGTCAAGTATGTTCATGCTCTTGCTCGGCTCGTACTCATTTTAAGTACCTAAATTCTACTCATACTCGGCTCTAACTCACTTTGAGCAGAGTCGAGTTGAGTATTTTCGAGTCAAGTCGAGCGAGTAAATGAGTATTTTCAACTCGTGTACACCTCTACTAATGTTAGATTACAGGTAGAGTCAGTAGGACCTGTTGAGAAAATTTTCAAGAAAATGAAGAGTAGTGATTAGACAATTTTGACTGTGAAAACAATTCCCTGCAGGAAATTTTTTCTTTCATGTATGTTTACAAAACATTTTTCTTTTGTTGGCATAAGGATTTCTCAATAACATCTTAGAAGAAGCAAAAGACTTACAAAATCACTGGAAGAAGCGAAAGACTTATCTGAAATCACTGACTGCTGTTCTCGACCATATAGTGGTCTGCTAATGAATGAGTGAAGAAAAGGGAGAGCGGAGTTTGTCTTTCCTCCCAAATCTTCGAAAGAAACTCCGAAATCATTCAAACCCTAGAATCATTTTCTAGGGTTTATCTTCTTAACAAATGGAATCCTTGAAGGCTCGATAATCTATCACTCTTTCTCTTGAATCCAAACACTACATCTGCTAAATCCTTGCGGTGGCAACACCGATTTGAAATCATGGGTTCCGATGCAGATATGGAGGATTATGGTTTCGAGTACTCTGAGGAGGAACCCGAGGAGCAGGATGTCGATATCCAGAATCAGTACTACAAATCCAAAGGTTTAGTGGAAACTGATCCAGAGGGAGCACTTGCTGGTTTTGCTGAAGTAGTTTGCATGTAACCTGAGAAGGCAGAGTGGGGATTCAAAGAGTTAAAGTATACTGTTAAACTCTATTATTGGCTGGGGAAGTACAAAGAGATGATGGACTCTTATAGGGTGATGCTGACATACATCAAATCAGCTGTAACAAGGAATTACAGTGAAAAGTGTATAAATAACATAATGGATTCTGTTTCTGGGTCAGCAAGCCAAAACTTTGGTCTTCTACAAGAGTTCTATTAGACCATGCTGAAGGCCCTTAAGGAAGCAAAGAGTGAAAGACTGTGGTTTAAGACAAATCTCAAGCTCTGTAAGATTTGGTTCGACATGGGGGAATATCGGCGGATGAATAAGATATTGAAGGAACTCTACAAATCTTGTCGAAGAGAAGATGGTACAGATGATCAGAAGAAAGGCACCTAACTTTTGGAGGTCTATGCCATTGAGATCCAAATGTACACTGAAACAAAGACTGACAAGAAACTCAAGCAACCGTACCAACAAGCACTCCCGATAAAATCAGCAATACCCCATCCATGTATCATGAGTATAATTCACGAATGTGGTGGGAAAATGCACATGGCAGAGCGTCAATGGGCAGAGGCAGCCACTGATTTCTTTGAAGCTTTTAAGAACTACGATGAAGCTAGGAATCAACGACGTATTTAGTGCCTAAAATATTTGGTTCTGGCCAACATGCTAATGGAATCTGAAGTGAACCCTTTTGATGGGCAAGAGGCGAAACCATACAAAAATGACCCCGAAATCTTAGCAATGACAAATCTGATAGTAGCATATCATAGAAATGAGATATTTGAGTTTGAGAAAATCTTGAAGAGCAACAGAAGAACAATCATGGATGATCCTTTCATCCGAAATTATATTAAGGATCTGTTGAAGAATATCAGAACCCAAGTAATACTTAAGCTCATCAAACCATACACAAGGATCCGGATCCCCTTCATATCAAAGGAACTCAACGTGCCGGAGAAAGATGTTGAGTCACTTCTGGTCTCCCTAATTTTGGACAACCGTATCCAAGGTCATATTGATCAGGTGAATCAGCTGTTGGAGCGCAGTGATAGGTCGAAGGGGATGGAAACAGCTTAGGTCCCTCTACCAGACCGTCACCAACAGAGTAGGTGGATGATTCAAGCAGGTGTGGTTGAATTGGGGTGGGAAGCTTTCATTGATTCCCGGTTCCCATTTATTATAATGATTATTGCAGAGTTAAGTGAAGTTGTGAATAACAAGAAGGGATTTTCATTATAAGATAATTTGTGCAGGCTTTATGTGCATTTTGAGTACTGTTTTAGCTATGGCCTTTGTCATTTTGAGTGGTCTTACTGCTGTTTTTGACAGTTTTTTTTTTTTTTTTTTTTTAAGAATGAGTGAACAAATTGGCAAAAGATGGAGCCTTGTGTCAAATTGGCTTTTTTTTTCCTAAATAATATTCACTCATTCATAAAGAAAAATCTAGAGAACTGTTTATCATGAATCAATTCTCATTCTGCACGTCCTAGGGGAAATGTAAGGGAGCCCTTAAGGAAACCTTACGGAAATATCTTATTTTGTACCGTCCATTATTTAGTTGTCTTCAACATATTAACCTGCGATATTAAAAGGAATCAAAATAAGTGAACATAGTTCGCATCTTTTCTAAATTATCAAATAGATATCATCTACTCTAAACTCTTATTTTATTTTTATTTTTTTGTACTGAAGACATGAGGCAATTTCGATGTAGAACCAAATAGAGAAAGTAAACAGAGACTCTCTTCCATTGCATGTGGTCCACATACTAACCTTTAACTTCTCACCACTTGTCAATCATAGAGGCTTCAATTCCAAATCAGAACTCGCTTCAACTATTCCATAAGGTAAATGATCCACCTTAACCGAAGTTTCATGAGATTCCTGAAGCAGAGCAAATGGGGCAAAAACCTACACCACTCATTAAATAAGAATAAACACATCCATACACAAAATTCATTTCTGGTACATGAGAGATTCAGGGTTCAGCATTCATTTATGGCATATGGAGAAAGCTAGCAGTAGATTTTCATAGCAAGAATTTAAAGCATTCAAAATATATACCTTCTACACCTAAATCAGCTTGCTGGTGTATTGCAATCCTGGTGCTAGTTTCACCATGGCCCTTGCAATGGGAAAATAGTTTAAATAAGTTTTTCCCAAAGAATGATACCAATCACAAGAAGAAAATTAAAAAAGTTGAATTTTATTACCAAGCCTCACATCCATTACTTTGTCCATTCAAGATGGGACATGAGTGGTAGAACGGATGGATCATATAGTCCATTCAAGACAATCTTATTTGTCTAACTCGCCGTTCATAAAGAAAAAATAGTCAACAGGCTCATTTTCAAGTAGGATAATCAACCACTAGAATTGTTTGTCTTACATGGTTTTGTGCAGCCATCCATCTTAGGTGAGTCAAAACAAGATGGATGGCCTAGATTAATTTGCCATGGAACATATTAATAGATATTATTAATATGTATCGGGAGAATATGAAACTTTTTTTTGTTAAAAGATCAATAATTGCCAATACCTGAGACTGACTTGGTGTTTGAGAATTTAAGTTTTGCATTTCTATTTGGATTTTGGGGGTCCTGTACTACTGTCAACAGCATTGGGATCTAGACTGTAGTAAAATGAAAAACAAAATGAAAATAAAGAAAAAAAAAAGAAAGAAAAAGAAAGAGACAGATGTTATGAAGTAACATCTTTTATCAGTAAAAATGCAAATAAGAAAGGAAGACATTCTTGTACCTGTGTCATTACATCATCCATTACCAACATTTGTATCTTACTTAACAATGTACATGTACAAAAACAGGAGACAATATCTGGTTAAAGGCATGACTTGTTACTGAAATAAAAAAGAAAAAAAGAAAAAGAAAATGAAAAAGATAAATCAATATTGTTGAGAGCAAGTGTATAGAAATTAACCAGGGTTCAGTAACCTCAATCTCCGAATCCACCTTCCTCCAATCTAGCCCTTTCTTAGCTAAAACCTCCTCCCTCGAATGGCCTGCACTGAATGTGCTCGATCGAGTCCTTCCAGGCTCATTTGTAGATCCTCCACCTTCAACCCTTGGCGGATCCAAAACAAGCCGTGGCCTCTCACACTCCACATCTCGAGGTGGGCCACCTTGCCCCATCGATCAGAATCCATAACAAATCAAGCAAGAGAAAGCAACAACCTTTTAGGACTATCCAAACAAGTAATTTTAAACCAGGTGGACCAGATCATTTAAACTCAAACTCAACATGAAATGCTCAACAACTGGAACAGATAATAGAAAACCGTTAAACTAAATTCAGTACAGACCCTCCATAATGGCCTGATGAGGAAGAACATAATTTCCCTATAATCAAAGGAAGACATGGCCTCGAGCTCACGTTCCGACTGCTGCATGGCAACAAGGTTCTACCTGATCCTTGCATCAAGTCTACAAATCTGCAGGACAACACCCTACTAATGAGACTTCAATAGAATGACATTTCTTCTTTAAAGATTCAATTATAAAAAGCAATCCTCCAGAGAGAACCTGTTGCCGTGTGTTCGGATTCCTAATAGTATGCTCTTGTCAGCTTGATTTTCTTTGTATGCTGGAATGAATCAATCTTTACCTTTCTCTTCTTGGTATCCAACTTCAATCTACATGCATTAGCCTAGAGACCTTTGTCCCACTAAGAACTTTTCAATCCCCTTCAATATGTTCCAAGGCAGATCCAAAAGATGACAATTTGTCCTATACTCCCATTCTCATATCCAAATGTCAACAATCTTCAGGTCCTCTTTCGAGCCATTACAAAACCGTCATCGACCCATACAAGAAAATGCCCAACCATATAATCCACAATTAGATAATGAGTCCCACAATAAAATAAAACTCTTGATGGCCATAAGTGAAGTACAATTTATAGCTAATACATCCAGCAATTGCAATCCCATCTGAATGAGAACAATGCAACAATAAAATTCACTAATAGGAAAAAATGATCGATGCAAAAAATAATTTAGCTAGACATGTTAGCAAAATGATTGCTTTTGAGGTTTCCCATTGATGTGCTCATTGGAGATGCATATAACATAGATAACCACAGTGTCAAATTGGCCATTATGCCTTAATTATGGTAGGGAATGATATGCACTGGTTATGGACATGAGACACCACATCATCTTTTCAGCAAGAGTAATGATAAATTAGGGAAAGAAACCACCTGTAATTTCATAGAGACCACCTGTTAAGGGAAGGACATGAGCCAAGTCCCACACATGAGATCTATATATGATGAGGGACCTCTTCCAACAAAAAAAAAAATAGACATATTCCATTCACAATCCAACCAAAACAAATTAACAAGAAGTCATGTAACATTCCAAAAATTGAAAACCAATGGGTAGATCAAGAAAATCCAAACCTTTCCAATGGTAAAGAGAAGACTGGGCCATAGCAAGGAGACTAGAGTACCCTTCAGCATATGCAGAGCAAAAAATCTGATAAAAGACTGTCCATAGCTTGTATAAAAAACATTCATCAATTGACATCATTTCCAATATATTGCACTTTAAATGACACCGAATATTTGAGCCTATGATCCCTTATGAAGTGAATGATGATTAGCTAGTTCAACAACATCCCACTAGCTCTATACAAAAACACCTAAACCCACTAAATGCATCCAGACACACCATCAATAAAATCCTACATGCTATATTGCTCTAAATTGTCAAGCTGCAACACTCCAACTTTAAATAGAGCTAATGAAGAGGAAACACAGGAGATGATGCAACAGGGATTACCTGGAGGAAGGGGCCTAGCCCAAATGCTACATAGATTGGGGAAAAAACTTATTTGCTGGCGTTACTATTGTGGGTTTGATTGGGGAAAATTGATCAACAACCCATCTTCTGTCACCACGCCATTCGGGGCTGGCAGCAGTAACCGCTGCTACTGGGTTCGCCATTCCAATCGAAGCCAGGTTCGATTGGAGCCATGGTTGTCGGACCTTGTAGCCATTGACGGTGGCACTCCAACGGGCCATCTTCCTCTTCTTAGCACCTCCAATAGCCATTAATAGCAGAACTCACCTCCATATGCGACATCGGATTTCGGTGTAAGCAGCCATGGATGGCCCTAAGACTCACAATGAAACTCAGATCTGCCATGGCTTATAGTGGCAATCCGCCTCTTCCCCTGCTTGTCGACCACCATTAATGGCGATCCCATCCTCACAATCAGATTAAAAAAAACCTTGCACTGGAATTAGCGACAACCATGGCTGATGACTGGAAAACCCAATGGGCAGCAGTGATGGCTACTTTGTTCAGTCAGGATAGGTTTCTGTCGATGGTGGGGAAGATGCAGCGGGGTCACAGAGGCTAGGGTTATCCAACCCTGTGATGAAGTAGAAGTGGCTGCCTAGCCTTTTATGAGGGAGCGGAAGAGAGGGAGAGAGAGAGAGAGAGGTAGAGAGATCGAGTGGGAGTGGGAGAGAGATCGAGAGAGATAGGGAGAGATCGAGAGGGAGGGAGTGAGGGAACATGAGAGAGAGATTGGGTGTGCCTACAATTGGAATTAGGGCTTTTTTTCCTGGAACGACTCCAAATTTGGAACGGTATTAAGCCATTCCAGAACCAAAATCATTACCGTGCCTAAATGACATATTTGGTGTAGTGCTAGTGCAATTTTTTTTAGTTACACGAGGTAGAAATAATCTAAATATTCTTTTCTTCATCTTATTACCTCTTGATGTTAAGTCCCATGGTGTGATGGTCATGGCCCTCCCACGGCAACGAACCCCCTTCTCGTAGTGGCTAAGGTCTCTCCTGTGGTGGCCATGTATTCCCCGCCACAACTATTTCTTCCCGTGTGGTGGACGTAGCGGCCAACGAACCCCCTTCTCGTAACGGAAAATGTCTCATGGATTACAATGATATGAGTATCCTGCTGTTCGCGAAATGATTACCAGTTGTTAAAAACCTCCACCACTTATAGTAGGTCAGTGGCCTACTTGAGTGCTAGGGTTGGGCTCACTGGCTCACTTGTGGACTGAGCCCAGTGGCTTGCTTGTGGGTTGATGCTGATCGAGCTCAAAGTCATAGCTGGTCTTCTAAAAGTCTCTGTCCTAGAGGCAGACCTCAGAGATGCATCGCTTGATCAGAGGCTCAATGCTTTCCCTGCCCAGAACTTGGATAAAATGGGCCAACACCATAAGCAGAACCCCGAGCCACTTGACCAACCAGAGGTGGTGCGATTTGAGCAATTAGTTTAGCATGGTTCAAGCAACCTCCTTTTAAAACGCAATCCCCTGTAGACATAGATTTTTTTCCTTTTAATCAAGGATATTCTACATAATGTAATTAAGAGCTTGTGCCAAACTACAACTTAGAATGTAAAGAATTCAAAATCTCTGGAATAAGATATCTTCTTTTGTGTTCTACTCTTATGTGAATGAATATGGAATTAGGATTTGTGCTTGCCATGATTATCGATTGAGAATATATGATTGTCGTACGTATGGCAAATCCTTGTGAAAGGATTTGCTATAATACCTATTATAACTACTTTAATACATGTATGTTGATATGTGTAGTCTAAGTGTTTGATAAAATGCCTGAATGAGAAAATGCTTGTTGAAGTGTATTTAATTAGGGTGTTGAGATGTGATTCTCAATTACCTTATCTATAGTTACAGTTTCCTTCATGTAATCTATATCGCTATTACGTGCTTTATGGTTGAAATGCCTATGTATGTTGACATGTACACTATGTGTTTGTTAAAATGCTTAAATGAGTTTATATTTGGATTGGTTGTCACATGTTGTCTTTAACTATCACATGTGAATGCTATTGCTTTGGAGCATGATTGGGGCTACGATGTAGTCCAGGCAATTGGTAATGGTTTATGTTCGGTGGTCGAACTGTTTTAGCTACGACGGATACGTTCGGTGAATCCGAGTCGTACGATAATTATCGGTAGTGGTTAGGCCATGAGGAGTACGTATGCACTCCATGTCGATTAATTCAACAGCCACAATAAGCCCTGCGAACCCTAGAGACTTACAATGGCTATTCGTGTAAGACTAACTCCAACTACTTATGAGTCTAAATTGTGATCGCTCCAACTACTTACGAGCTTAAACTGTGATCGCTCCAACTACTTAAGAGCTTAAACTATGTGAAAGTGTCCAGTCCAGTCAGGTCTAGTCCAGTCAAGTTTAGTCAAGTCAGGTTTTGTCCAATCAAGTTTAGTCAAGTCAGGTTCAGTCCAGTCAAGTCAAGTCCAGTCATGTCAAGTCATGTCCAGTCAAAATGTGTTTAAACAAAAGTATATTTATCCTTTCGACAAGAGCCGCGGGTCTTTCTGTCTTTTGCCTTCCTAACGATGAAGAAATATGATCTCGCATAATCCTCAAAGATGGCAGAGAATAAAAAAGCAAAGAATTATTATTTTCTTCCGGACGGCTTGATGACTCAATATATTCTTTCAATTCCTTAAAGGAACGCTGAGTGCCATCCATCTTTCAAGAGTAGCAACATGCTTTGCTTTGTAAGTATTATCTTCCAAAGAAATCTTTATGCAAAACTGACCTAGACAGGGGGAGAATAATTTGTCTCTTCAAAGTAACCTATACCTTGGTCTTTCGGATAATTTCTTACATGCGGATAATCTGTCTCTTCAAAGTAACCTATACCTTGGTCTTTTTCATAATTTCTTACATGCGGCGGAAGAATATGTATAGCATAGTCTACTGGGCACACCAACGCATCCAGCAATAAGAAGTATGGACTGGAAAGTTATAGCCAGGAATTATGAAGCGAGATCTAGTATTGACATTAAATTTTTTCTCTAGTTATATGATCAGCTGGGATAATATGGTTCTCACCAGAACTTATTACCTTCTTTCAATGGAAGAGTAATGGACCTGATGAAGACAAGGAACGAATGTTCACTGAAAGAGATAGAATCATTGTCGATAACTTCTATATCCTCCAAAAAGCTAGCAAATGAAAATAAGTGTTCTCTATTTTTCTGAAACAGTAGAGGTCTAAGGAAAATATACTCCTAACCAGCCTATGAAGAAATGCCAAGGAGTGCAAGCTAGAAAAGACTCATCGGTTGAACTTTTAGAGCCGGAAATGACATCTCTGAAAGCATGATAAAATGAGCAAAGATTGCAACAAATGCAATGCAAAGCACACTGACAAGCACAGAGATGGAATGACTAAATCATTGTCATATTACAAATATTACAATTATTCTAAAAGCTTTCGATTTATTTCACAATTATCAATACTTAATTGAAACAAAATTAGAAAATTATGATATCTTGAGATACTAATTCCGATTAATTTGGCAGGAAAGATTACCATTCGAAATCTTAGATTATTCAGACTATGAATAAAGGAGACAATCGAAGAGATTGTTGCAATAGGAGCAGCATTAAAGAACAATTCCCTAGCCACGGAGTTCAAAGAAAGACTCGCTGGAGTTGATCAAAGAGATTGTTGTAGCAGGATCAGCATTGAAAGACAGTTCTCTGATCAAGTTACTTAAAGATGGATCACCACAGTTGTTACAGTGACAAGTTTTGATGAAAAGAGAATTGTGCGAATAAGGGAGTTAAAACTGTGGAGGATGTAATTGTAGCTCTGTTTGTAGAAAGGCATTCTATTTAATTAACCGCTATGAAGACAGAGTACTTTCAGTACTGCTTTATCCTCCCTATTGAACCATTCACTCAGTGCTTCTGACTGGGGGCATTCAGTCTTCTGTTTGAGCGCGATCATTCAGTTTTTTGTTCGAGCATGAGCATTCAAGTCTTCCATTCGAGCATGATTGTCCAGTCATCCTTTAGTTGTAATTCATTTGAGCTTGATTCCTAATTGTGAGTTCGGTATTTATAGCTGACGGGACCCGATTGTGAGTTGTGCAGAAGGAGTTGTGTGGAGCCGCGTAAGTTTGCTCACAGGCAAATGATTTTAATCCTTTAAATTGACCTGATGAGTGGTCAAATCTTGGATCAAGGGGAAATTTGTTAGAGCATAAAATTTGGTTAAGGAAAGGAATCAAAGAAGGAAGGTCGAAGATTAAAGTGAAAGAGAAGTCAAGTTGTGCGGATCACAAGTTATGCAGATCAGGAGTTGCGCGGACCGGGAGTTGTGTGGGATTGCGTAACTCATCATAATTGTGCTAACCCGCGCTACTCTCCTCAGAGACAGTTGGATAGAAGGTGCAAAGTGGGGTTCATAGCATGGGATTCGTGGGCCCACATGTGCAGAAGCCTATAAATACCCCCTTACCCCCTCATTCTCATGATCGGATGTTTGGAAGACCAGTGCCTTTGACAGGTGCTGGAGATGGAGAGGGAGAGAGTGTAGAGCTTCAAAAGGCCAGGCCGTAGTTCTCCTGGCAAGTTGCGCGGGCCCACGTAACTCCTCGGCCCGCGCAACTCATGGAGGAGTTATGCGAGTACTCTTTTGAGGCAACACTATGTTACATTTTCTCAAGTCTTAAAGCCGATTCAGATGTTTCAAAGGGATCCCGAACTCCTTTATCATGTTAATGAGGGATGAAGAGCATGGAAGGCCCACACAACTCATCTCCCCTGGGGACATGACTGATATGAGCTGGAATGCTGCTGAAATTCATATTTGAACTTATTCGATACTTATACTTCTACATTTCTAGAAATTCAATCCCGGAATCAGAGGATCAAAAGGATGTACAGAACTCAGAATGAATAAATTCGATGATTGTTCTTAGTTCTTTCTTTTTGTCATTATTAATTGAGATAATTCTCTGAATCAAATGCATTTCGTTTCTGGTCGAAACAACCACATATATGGCTTAATTGAAGACATGTTTAGGAGTGAGTTAGTATAAAGTTAAAGGTTTTAAATGAGCAAGCGATATTCTTGAAAGGACATGAATGGAGTGAAGGATATTGCTTGTAAGATTTAGAGCATGGTGAATAAAGTGTAGATGTGTGCCTCTAGAATTTTTTGAAATTGCCTTAACTTTTTAAGCCACTCGTCGGATAAGCTCGAATAGGATAAAACGATTGAGAAAGATGCTGCTTGTGGAGACGTATAAGAATAGTCATGATACACTGGTTAAAATTTTGGACAATCAACTAATGACATATTCATACAATGAGCATTGCGAAAATGAGGAACATGAGATTGGTGTGTGGCAAGACAAGGAGAAAATTAAGAATGAATGCTTTCAAGGAAAGTTAGGCGTAACACCAAAGGTAATAAGATTGAGATTTTTTTATCATATGTAACGAAGATAAGGAACTGAATGGGTTTGAAGGACTTGGTTCATGTTGAAGGCGAATAGTCATGATAAACTGGTTAAAATTTTGGACAATCACCTAATGACATATTCATACGATGAGCATCGCGAAGATGAGGAACATGAGATTGGTGTGTGGGAAGACAATGACAAAATTAAGAATGAATGCTTTCAAGGAAAGTTAGGCGTAACACTAAAGGTAATAAGATTGAGATTGTTTTGTCATGTGCAACGAAGATATGGAACTGAATGGGTTTGAAGGACTTGGTTCATGTTGAAGACTCAATGTGTGTGTACACACACACACATATACATATATGTATTATATATAGGGAAATGGTACTATAAGGTTGACCTCATGGGAACTTCCCATGAAGTCGAGCTGTGTGGGCCCCACCGAGATGCGTGTCAAACATCAACACCGTGAATTTGATGGGTCCCCTTTTGGTTATGGGATATCTCGAAAATCAGCCGTATATGGACAGGTGGGCTATACCATCTAAAACCATTAGAAGACATGCCTAAAATATATAAAAGCACTTGGTGGGGCCCGCCTAAGTTTTGGATGTAGCTAAAACTTGGTCTGACCCCTTATCCCAGTGGGACACACACAATGAATGGGGTGGATTTGTGAACCACATCTCAGTGGGCCCAACAAATGATTATGAATGTTTTAATGGGAGGGTAGCCTCTCTCAACTATGGTATGTGGTGTGGCCCACCCAAGTCATGGATTGACTTGATTTTTAAGCCTGTAGCCCACCATGGAATGGTGCATCAAGCTGAATGGGTAGGATGTTTGATACACATGACGGTGGGGCCCACACAGCTCGACCTCAACTTAAACCACCTAACACTATCAAAGCTTAAATCTTTTATTACTACCTCCACCCATGTACCTAAAGGCATTTTATTTACACTTTTGCCCTTTAATTTCTTTTCTTTTTTGTTTTTACATTAAACATCCCGGTCGACTTTACCTCATATTATTATTCATTAGAGTTACTCATGACTTTCGTTGAATTATTTGTTTTTAGTTACGTCATTCCTTGTCTTCTTGGACTGAAATTTCACAAAACTATAGAGGTATACAACTCTACTACATTCACCTAGCTATAAATTTATACGTAATATCTTTCTCGATCGCATAATTTGTCTACATTTAACTTTTTTGGTTGTGCTCCCCCTCTCAATTGTTCTCGGTGGTCTCGTCCATTTGAGTTTCCATTTGGATAAATTTTTAGTTCTATGGGCATTTAAAAATAAAAAAAAACTATTACCATGTGAGCGTGGAGGTAGAAAGAAATGACTTGAACGCCGATAGTTTAACTGAAGATATGGTCCTTAGACAGAAATTTTACCAAACTATAGAGGTATACAACTCTAGTACATTCACCTAGCTATAAATTTATACGTAATATCTTTCTCGATCGCTTAATTTGTCTACATTTAACTTTTTTGGTTGTGCTTCCCCTTTCAATTGTTCTTTGTGGTCTCGTCCATTTGAGTTTCCATTTGGATTAATTTTTAGTTTTATGGGTATTTAAAAATAAAAAAAAAACTATTACCATGTGAGTGTGGAAGTAGAAAGAAATGACTTGAACGCTAATAGTTTAATGGAAGATATGTTCCTTGGCGGAGTAGCGTGACATAATAAGATTCATGTAGTTGACCAAATCAGTTGGGAGAGTGCTTCGATGATGATAATGAGGATGAGGATGACGTATGTGTGTATATCATCATCGTCATCTAAGCACTATCCCAACTAATCTAAGCTTTATAATTATGTTATGTCCCTCCAATCTATCTAGGTTGTATCATCAACTAAATTGTTAGTGCTTAAATCTTCTGTTAGAACATCCACCCTTTTTACCCTTCAACCAACTAATCAACTCCTTCAAACCTGTTTAATTCCTTATCTTCATTGCACGTGGCCAAATCATCGCAATCTACCTTTGGTGTTACTCCTAACTTTTATTTAAAGGATTCATTCCTAATTTTGTTATTCATTGTCTTCCCACACATTCATCTTTGCTTCCTCATTTTTGTGATGCTCATCGTATATGTCGTTTGGTGACTATAAAATTTTTTAACCCATGTATCACGACTATTCTAATAAATAGTAATTAGTTAGTATTAAAAAAATTCAGATTTTTTTTTCCTTTATTAACAATTTTTTCAAATTTTAATTAAAAAAATCATCAGCTTTAGTGATCGCATAAGCAATCAACCCATGGTTATGGCTTATGTGATTTTATTTGATTTAACAACATTGCTCATCCTATGAATTTGTTATTCCACATATGTCCAATCTGACCCATAAGTCATGACCGGTCTTCTACCTATCATATAAAATTTCTCTTTCAGTTTTATTAGTATAAGGTAAATTTACAAAATTTCAAATTGCCACATCTACACTTTATTCGCTATGCACTAAATCTATAAGAAACATTTTTCTCAATCACTTCATCCTGGTCGGGTTTATCTGATGAGTGGTTTAAAATGGTACTTTAGGTAATTGAACAAAATTTCAGAGGAACACATCTCCACTTTATTCACCATGTTCTAAATCTTACAAGCAATATCCTTCGCTCCATGCATGTCCTTTTTAAGACTATTGCTTGTTCATTTAAAACTTTTAAATTGTGCTAACTCACCACCAAACTGTATTCTTAGTTAAACTATATATGTTCTTAAATCTTTTGTTAATACCACCACCCATGTCCCACTAGGCCTTTTATTTTCCCTCTTACGACCTTCAACGTAAACCAACTAACACAATCAAAGCTTAAATCTTTTGTTACTACCTCCACCCATGTACCTAAGGCCTTTTATTTGCAATTTTGCTCTTTATTTTCTTTTTTAAAAAAAAAAAATTTTTACATTTGAAAATCATCCCGGTCGACTTTACCTCATAGTATTATTCATTATTGTTACTCATGACTTTCGTTGAATTATTTGTTTTTATTTATGTCATTTTGTGTCTACTTGGACAGAAATTTTATAAAACTATAGAGATATACAACTCTAGTACATTCACGTAGCTATAAATTTATACGTAATATCTTTCTCGATCGCTTAATTTGTCTACATTTAACTTTTTTGGTTGTGCTCCCCCTTTGAATTGTTCTCTGTGGTCTCGTTGATTTGAGTTTCTATTTGGATTAATTTTTAGTTCTATGTGTATTAATTTTTTTTTTAAAAACTATTACCATGTGAGCGTGGAGGTAAAAAGAAATGACTTAAACGCCGATAGTTTAACTGAAGATATTGTCCTTGGCGGAGTAGCGTGACATAATAGGATTCATGTAGTAGACCAAATCAGTTGGGATAAAATGCTTTGATTATGATAATGAGGATGAGGATGACGTATGTATGTATATCATCATCATCATTTAAGTACTATCCCAACTAATATAAGCTTTACAATTATGTTATGTCCCTCCAATCCATCCAGGTTGTATCATCAACTAAACCGTTAGTGCTTAAATCTTCTGTTAGAACATCCACCATTTTTAGCCTTCAACCTACCAATCAATTCTTTCAAACCCGTTTAGTTCCTTATCTTCATTGCGTATGGCCAAATCATCTCTATCTTATTACCTTTGGTGTTACTCCTAACTTTTATTTAATGGATTCATTCCTAATTTTGTCATTCATCGTCTTCCAACACATTCATCTCTTGTTCCTCATTTTTGTGATGCTCATTATATGGATATGTCGTTTGATGACTGTAAAAATTTTTAACCCATGTATCACGACTATTCTAATGCATAGTAATTAGACAGTTTTCAAAAAATATTAGATTTTTTTTCCTTTATTAACCATTTTTTCAAATTATAATTAAAAAAAATCATCACCGCTTTAGTGATCGCATAAGTAATCAACCTAGGGTTATGGCTTATTTGATTTTATTTGATTTATCAACACTGCTCATCTTATGAATTTGTTATTCCTCAAATGTCCAACAATTTTCCCCATGACTCATGACCGCTCTTCTACCTATCGTATAAAATTTCTCTTTTAGTTTTGTTAGTATAAAGTAATTTTACAAAATTTCAGACGGCCACATCTACACTTTATTCGGTATGTACTAAATCTATAAGAAACGTCTTTCTCAATCACTTCATCCTGTTTGGGTTTATCCAATGAGTGGTTTAAAAAGGTAATTAAGGTAAACTAACAAAATTCCAGAGGAACACCTCCACTTTATTCACCATGTTCTAAATCTTACAAGCAATATCCTTAGTTCCATACATGTCCTTTTAAGACTATCACTTGCTCGTTTAAAACTTTTAACTTGTACTAACTCATTACTAAACTGTATTCTCAGTTAAACTATATATGTTATCAACTCTTTTGTTAATACCCCCACCCATGCCTCATTAGGCCTTTTATTTGGCCTTTTACGACCTTTTACTTAAACCAACTAACACTATCAAAGCTTAAATCTTTTGTTACTACCTCCACTTCGACACATATTTCACAAAACTATAGAGGTATACAACTCTACCACATCCACCTAACTATAAATTTATATGTAATATCTTTCTCGATCGCTCAATTTGTCTACATTTAACTTTTTTGGTTGTGCTCCCCCTATCAATTGTTCTCTGTGGCCTCGTCCATTTGAGTTTCCATTTGAATTAATTTTTAGTTCTATGTGTATTTAAAAATAAAAAAACTATTTCCATGTGAGAGTGGTGGTAGAAAGAAATGACTTGAACGCCGATAGTTTAACTGAAGATATGGTCCTTGGCGGAGTAGCGTGACATAATGGGAGTCATGTAGTTGACCAAATCAGTTAGGATAAAATGCTTTGATGATGATGATGAGGATGAGGATGACGTATGTATGTATATCATCATCATCATCTAAGCACTATCCCAACTAATTTAAGCTTCACAATTATGTTATGTCCCTCTAATCCATCCAGGTTGTATCATCAACTAAACTGTTAGCGCTTAAATCTTCTATTTGAACATACACCCTTTTTAACCTTTAACCAACCAATCAACTCCTTCAAACCTGTTTAGTTCCTTATCTTCATTGCACGTGGCCAAATTATCTCAATCTCATTACTTTTGGTGTAATTCCTAACTTTTATTTAAAGTATTCATTCCTAATTTTGTCATTCATTGTCTTCCCACACATTCATCTATGGTTCCTCATTTTTGTGATGCTCATCGTACGATATGTCGTTTGGTGACTGTAAAATTTTTAACCCATATATCACGACTGTTCTAATACATAGTAATTAGATAGTTTTCAAAAAATTTTAGATTTTTTTTCCTTTATTAACCATTTTTTCAATTTTTTTTTATATTTTAAAATCATCATCTTTAGTGATCGAATAAGCAATCAACACAGGGTCATGACTTATGTGATTTTATTTGATTTAGCAACACTGCTCATCCTATGAATTTGTTATTCCTCAACTGTCCAAAAATTTGACCCATGAGTCATGACCGGTCTTCTACCTATCATATAAAATTTCTCTTTCAATTTTATTAGTATAAGGTAATTTTATAAAATTTCAGACTACCACATCTACACTTTATTCGCTATGCACTAAATCTAAAAGAAACATCTTTCTCAATCACTTCTTCCTAGTTGGGTTTATCCGATGAGTGGTTTAAAAAGGTACTTGAGGTAAATGAACAAAATTCCAGAGGAACACATCTCCACTTTATTCACCATGTTCTAAATCTTACAAGCAATATCCTTCGCTCCATGCATGTACTTTTAAGACTATCGCTTGTTCGTTTAAAACTTTTAACTTGTACTAACTCAATAGTAAACTGTATTATCAGTTAAACTATATATGTTCTTAAATCTTTTGTTAATACCACCACTTATGTCCCATTAGGCCTTTTATTTGCCCTTTTGTAACCTTCAACTTAAACAACTAACATTATCAAAGCTTAAATCTTTTGTTACTACCTCCACCCACGTACCTAAAGGCCTTTTATTTACACTTTTGCCATTTATTTTCTTTTCTTTTTTGTTTTTATATTTGAAAATCATCCCGGTCGACTTTTGTAAGACCTGACCTGAGTTTGCATATGTGCATGTGTGTGTGTTAGTATGCATTTCATTTCTTGTGGTCCCGCGGTCCTACCGGTCGAATTTCGGTGACCCGCGACCCTCGGATTGTGTTTGTGATTATCCTTGAGTCCGGTCACGTAGACCCGACTCGGATCGAGCCGAGGCCTATGCCGTGTTGTCCGCTTCGTCGTTGCGGTTCCGATGCCATGTCTTGTGCGTCCATCTGACGTGTAGATCATAATATGTAGGCTTTTCATTTCTAGCCCTTGATCATGATCATGTGGCCCACCTAGTGTAGAGGACATGTTTTTTAAGATGGCCACCCACTTTTATGCAAATTCCAACACACACCACCCACACACTACCTACACCCCATCCACTACACCACCCACTACCCACACACTACACATCCCTACCCCAAGCCTATGAGTCTATGATGACATTGTTTATATCACCCTAGTTTCATGATGGATTTGCCTATCTTAGGAGAGAGAACTCCCGATGACTCTCTCTCTCTCTCTCTCTCTCTCTCTTTTCTAGCAATTTCTCTTCTCTCCCTCTCATTTCTCTCTACTCTTTTCTCTCTCTTCTCCTAGCAACACCTTCACATGTCCCCACCTTCTCCTTCTATCCAGCCCCTTCTCCCTCTAATCCCCTCCCATCTAACCTTCAACAATCCATCTCACCCATTGAAACATGTCCCTTGGAGCATGAAGAGTAGATTGATGTAACTTTGGAGTAGGATCCATTAAGGTGGGTGTTTCTTCTTCTTCCCTTTCTCCCTTTCCTTTTGTTACATGAATAGAAGCATGTAGGACCCACCAATCCATGGTGGAGGTCCTACACGGCTCCTAGGATGGAGGTCATGGGCCTAGATCTTACTCATTCCTTCCATGGTGGGCCATTCTCCATGGACTCACCATGATATACTTTCTTTTCATTCGAGTACTCATAGGCCATTTAGGTCTTTGCATGCATAATAGGGAAAGGTGTCCCCACCCTCCAACAACTTTTCTTGATGAATAATAGCTTGCATGTAACATATGTACATGTGGATGGCATGGATTGTAGTATGGAAGGTCCATTAGTGGCGGGAACTTCCAACAATGGCCGGATCTTTCTCCTTCTCTCTCCCCTTCTCTCCTTTTACTTCTATTTATTTCTAATGTAGTGTGGCCCACTAAGAAGGTCAGCAACATCTCAGATCCATCAGGGAGATGGGACGTCCAAGCCCACCATGCATGCATGGGTTGTGTGGCCTCTAAACTTGATTTATCATGGAGATTTTAATGCACTAATGGATCTGAAATTTTGCTAACCCATCACGGTAGACCCCACTCAATGGATCAGGGTATTAAACCCTTGGATTTATTTATATGGGCTGAAATATGGATAGCATATGTTGCTGTCCATAATTCAGACCCAGTTGGAACATGACTTTTGAGCTAATGTTTGGATCTGTTTGCATGCCCTTTTCTCTCAAATTTTCTTAGAGATTTTGCAGTGCATGGACCCACTTTGATGTGGAATGGGGCTCACACAATTTCCCCCATGATTGAGACCCATGGGATGGGCCAAAGTGGGCTAACTGTCCAAAAATTTCTGGACAGTTCAGCAACACTATAAGTTGGAAATGAGCATTTTTACCTGAGTTTCTGGAATAAGTGGGCCACCCCAGTGGACCCCACTTGTTGTCCAGATGTAGGGCCACCTTTTTTCCAATTTTCCAAGGGTTTGGGTGGGTCCAACCCACCCCATGTGGTCCCAAACATAGGGACAGTCACATTTCTAGCAACATTTTTTTAGCGGTAGATTTCTTCAAGAATACCTATTTGTCCATAAATTGCAGGAGTTAAATAAAATATTTCTACCATCCAAAAAAAAATTTAAATTTTTCAAGGGAGTGTCCCACCCATGGTAGGACCTACCTGCAAAATTTTAAATCCAATGGACCCCATTTGGGCATCCAAAAGGGTGGGCCAACATACTGGAGTGCCAGAAATTTCTGCTGTGCAGTCCAGCAGCATAGTCCCATGAAAAACAAAGTTTTAAAAATACTTTATAAGAAGGTGAGATATATTTTTAGGTCCTACCTTGTTGTAGGCTTGATGAGGGATCATGAATCCAAATTTCAGGAATTTTGGAGGCTTAGAACCCACCCATTGGATGGCCCAAATTCAGCACAGTTGTATTCCAGCAATATTCCACCCTAGACAGATTCTATTATTCAAATTAATTAAAATACTTATGGGTATCCTTAAATCATGAAAATTTACAGAGAGGTGGTCCACCAATGGTGGGACTCACCTACATATTTTTGGGACTAATATATTCCTATGCACACCGTGGCAAAGGCCGGACTGGCCCACCATGTTGGGACGTCCAGGTCTGTCTGATTTTCTAGACAGACTATTTTATTTAAATTAATTAAAATACTTTTAGTTATCAAAAAATCATGAAATTTTGTGCAAGTGTGGCTCACCTATGAAAGGACCACTATAAATATTTGTAGGGCCAATGGGCTCCTGTACTGACCGTGGTATGGCTTGCAATTTAGGTCAGTTTTGGGCCGAATACCCAGGCCCGTAGGACTAACCACCATGGGATGCCCCTACCTTCGGCTGTTGCTGGGCCTATATTCCAGCAGCATGGCCCACTTCTAGTGTGTGTTATGCATTCCCCTCATCTGGTAGGACCCATAGTGATGTGTGTGGGTCATTAAAAAATAAATACTATAAATCAATTTATTTGCTGGACTCCAACAAACCCAGAAAGCGGGTGGATTGGAAATTCAGTAATGGGCCCAATGTTGCTGCCCCATAAATGTCTGTTTTGGGGCAGTATGGCCAACTAGATCTAAGAAAAATTTAAGTTAGTTATCTTACAATTTTAATTTTATTTTTGGGATTAATTAGTGTATGATTAAAGGCCCATTCCATTTGGATTCTTCTCGGGCTAGTCTTCTAGTTAATGGGCCTTATTGCCTTGGTTGGGCTAGAACTTTTGATAGGCCCATTGGGCCCTTAGGTCCTATATTTACCTTGCCATTGTGATGGGTCTTATGGGCCAAATACTCAAGTAGTTGGGCCCTTGCTTGCTTATTATAATAAATCTATACTTGGGCCGAGATGTGAGGCCCAACTTACTTGTGTTAAATATAAGGATTTCACATATGTTAGGAAAATGGGCTATCCATTGGGCCCACCACAATGAAAATGGGCTATCCACTTCATAGCCTATGATTTGGGCTTGGGGTATGGCCTACTAGACTATACATTGCTTAGATTTTAGATCTCTTATAATATGCGTAGCGGGCTACCTTTTTGGGACCCAGTTGAGGTTGGATGTCCTCCTTGGTGGCCCTAAGGTAGGCCCATAGAGGCCTTTATAGGTGGTTAAATGCCCACCTTGGGTTGGTTAGGACCGTCCCTCTTTAAGGCCATGGCTCTCTCTTAGCATGTGGGCCATCTCAAATTACTGGGCCCCTACTAGAGAATTTCTCTTCTTCTTAGAATACCTATTTACGTGCCCAGACCTTGACCCTCCTTAGGATGGAGGATTCCATAATTCCACAGGTAGCCCACTTACATTTCGTGACCCATATGCATCATCTATATGAATTGATTGCATTGTGTGGTGGTCATTGAGGGATGAAGTTTCTCCCCTCGTGCACATTGTGTGCCTGTGGCTAGTGGATGATTTGTGTGTATGACTCATGCATTGCCATCACATTTTATGATGATACCGCCCTTGCTTCATCAGGGCCTTGCCTCCACAAGGACGTTCATGGATGACCGTATGTGTGGAAACTAAAAATATTATTTGATCATACTGGGTGTATAGGATGCCTATGAGTGAAATTCTCAAAACTTCCATGGTACCATGGATCTGCTCCAACGTCGTGACTGAGTGGAATATATGAGCGCACGAGGGCCTTATACCGTTTGGCCGCGACTCCCACTGTCATGTAGTTAGTTGGATAGGGGTGTGGCCTTACCTGCCTGGTGTGAGGAGGCATTACTAGGCTGAGTTCGACCAGCTCGTAAATGGGTCCTCTACCCTCGGGCCTTGCTGGTGATTGGTTGTCCACAGGCGTGTCGTGAGGTCTCTTACGCTCGTTTGACTATGTGGGGTCTGTAGAGCGGCAGTCATTCAGTAGTGTATTGGACCCCGGTGATTTCCTTATGATTGAAAATGTACTTAATATATGGTTTGGATATGAGCACTGGCATTACTTGCATCGCATTAGCATCGGCTGTGTAAGCCCCTTCATTGCCTTGGTATGGTGTCCAGTACTCATTGCATGGTATTCATGATAAGCCTTGGTAAGGCTAGTGATATTCTCATTGAGCATGTTCTTTCCTTGTACCTCCTACTATTCTTCTATGCACCATTGACACACACTTTCACCACCCTCTAAGCTTCTATAAGCTTATGCACGATTGATGCGTGTAGGTGATCCTAGACAGGCGTCGTAGAGGTAGAGCGTGGAGTAGAGTTGAGCTTGAGGACTCCAGTGTTGTTGATTTCTCTCTCTTTTCCTATTATCTGATGTATGTCCTTTTGGGCCTGTTGTAAACTTGTAAAAGTTCAAATTCTTAGTAGATTTTGTGATGTGTGCCCTTTGTTATTCTCAAATATACTTATGTAATCTTGGATATGCTCGTATTGGAATGATTATACTGCTATGAAAATCCTCCTTGTAGGATCCCAGGATCGGAACCTGCCTCAGGAGCCGAGAATGGGGTACTACGGAGGCTGTTGCGGTTAAAACCGGCCATCGGGTTCCTTGTGAGTCCGGTTATCGAGTCTGGGGTGTGACAACTTTACCTCATATTATTATTCATTAGTGTTACTCATGAATTTCATTGAATTATTTATTTTTAATTATGTCATTCCTTGACTTCATGGACAAAAATTTCACAAAACTATAGAGGTATACAACTCTACTACATTCACCTAACTCCAAATTTATAGGTAATATCTTTCTTGATCGCTTAATTCATTTACATTTAACTTTTTTGGTTGTGCTCCCCTCTCAATTGTTCTCTGTAGTCTCGTCCATTTGAGTTTTCATTTGATTAATTTTTAGTTCTATGGGTATTTTTTAAAAAAAAAACTATTACCATGTGAGCATGGAGGTAAAAAGAAATGACTTGAACGTCGATAGTTTAACTGAAGATACGGTCCTTGGCGGAGTAGCGTGACATAATAGGATTCATGTAGTTGACCAAATCAGTTGGGATAAAATGCTTTGATGATGATAATGAGGATCAGGATGACGTATATATCAAACCTATTTAGTTCCTTTTCTTCATTGCATGTGACCAAATTATCTCAATCTTATTACCTTTGGTCTTATTCCTAACTTTTATTTAAAGTATTCATTCCTAATTTTGTCATTCATTGTCTTCACAGACATTCATCTCTAGTTCCATATTTTTGTGATGCTCATCGTACGATATGTCATTTGGTGACTGTAAAAATTTTTAACCCATATATCACGACTATTCGAATACATAGTAATTAGACAGTTTTCAAAAAAATTTAGATTTTTTTCCTTTATTACCCATTTTTCAAATTTTTTTATTTTATTTTAAAATCATCATCTTTAGTGATCGCATAAGCAATCAACATAGGGTTATGGCTTATGTGATTTTATTTGATTTAACAACACTGATCATCCTATGAATTTATTATTCCTCAACTGTCCAAAAATTTGAGCAATGAGTCATAACCTGTCTTCACCTATCATATAAAATTTCTCTTTCAGTTTTATTAGTATAAGGTAATTTCAGACTGCCACATCTACACTTTATTCGCTATGCACTAAATCTACAAGAAACATCTTTCTCAATCACTTCATCCTGGTCTGGTTTATCTGATGAGTGGTTTAAAAAAGTACTTGAGGTAAATGAACAAAATTTCAGAGGAACACTGTGAGACCCGACCCTAGTTCCCATGTGTGCATGTGTGTGTGTGTGTATGCATCTCGTTCATTTTGGTCCCATGGTCCTTCCGGTCAAATTCCGGTGACCCGCAGCCCTTAGATTGTGTTTGTAATCATCCTTGAGTTTGGTTATGTATACCTAACTTGGATCGACCCTAGACCTATGCCATCTCGTTCGTATCGTTATTGCGGTTCTAACGACGTGTCTTGTGCGTTCATCCGACTTATAGATCAAAAGTTATAAGTATTTCATCATGTGGCTAACTTTTTGTACAAAAGCATATGGACCTCCCATGGCACAAGTTCCCATGCACACCACCTACACACACTACAAATTTCATAAAATAAACACCACCTATTATGAACACCACCCAAACCTATAAGTCTACAACTTTGTTTATATCACCCTACTTACCATGATGAGTTTTCCTACCCAAGGCAAGAGAGCTCATGATTACCCCTCTACAACTCTCCCTCCCTCTCTCTCCTCGTTCATTTCTCTCATTTTCCTCTCTTGCAAGGTGGGACGTCTACTATCTTCCCCATTTTCCAGCAACTTCTCCCTGTTCTCTCTCCCAATCCCACCTTCTAATCCTCATTACCACCATTAGAGGCCTTCTCTTGAAGCTTTGGAGTTAGTCCTTGAAGAAGGAAGGAGTGATCTTAAGGTGGGTGCTCCTACAATTGCTGATCTCCTATTTCTCTCTTATTTCTTTTATTTCTTCATGCTTGGGACATGTGAGACCTACCAATCCATGGTGGGGGGCCCATTTAAACCTTTGGTGAGGTCATTGGCCATCCTTCATGCATGTGTCACTCCATGATGGGGCCATTCTCTATGGACCCCATCATAATGCATTTCATAATCTCAGCCATTCTATGGTCATCTAGACCTTTGTTTTATGGTGGGGATGGCATCCCCACCTCAGATTTTTATTATAAAGGTCCATGCATGCATGATTTATAAGATGAGTATTGTATGGTTGATTCTCTATTTGTGCATAGGGGATTTATAGTGGTGAAATTCATCTTGAATGACCAATATCTCTTTTGTATTCTCCTTCTCCCTCTTTTTCTATCTAATGTTGTTGATCATGGTGGCCCACCTGATGTGCAAGGCACATCCAACTGTCCACACTTGATGGGACGCTCCTATGTCCCATATGTTAGACATATGGAGACACATCTTGCTGTCCACTTGTACATGCAAGGTACGGATAGGTTGGGAGCATGTTCCGGATGTGTGAGGCCCATTTAGGTGGCTCCACCTTGATTATATGAGGATTTTTCTTGCTGGACTTCTATTTATGGGCTGTCCTAGGTAACAATATACTTTGCTATCCATAAATTGCATGAGTTAAATAAAATACTTTTACCGTCTCAAAAATTTTAAAATTTTGCAAAAAGGTGTCTCACCCATGGTAGGACCTACTTGCAAAATTTTAGGGCCAATGGACCCCATTTGGGCATCCAAAAGGTTCGGCCAACATAGTGGATTGCTAGAAATTTCTGCTGTGCAGTCCAGCAGCATAATCCCATAAAAATAAAATTTTAAAAATATTTTCTTAGAAGTTGGGCCATATTTCTGGGTCCCATCTTGTTTTAGGCTTGATGAGGGACCTTGGGTCTAAATTTTAGGAATTTTGGAGGCTCAGAACCCACCCATTTGGATGGCCCAAATTTAAGACAGTTATATTTCCAGCAATATTTCACCCTGGATAGATTGTAATTCTAAAATTTATTAAAACACTTTTGAGTATCAAAAAAATATTAAAATTTACAAGAAGGTGTCCCACCCATGGTGGGACTCACCTAAATGTTTTTGGGCCAATGGATCCCTATGCATGCCGTGGCAAGGGCCGGACTAGCCCACCACGTTGGGACGTACAGGATGATCCGAATTTTTGGATAGACTGTTTTCTGTAAATAAATTAAAATACTTATGAATATTCAAAAATCATGAAATTTTGTAAAGGTGTGACCCATCTAAGGAAGTATCACCCTGAAAAATTTCAGAGCCATCGGGCCCTTGTACTGCCCGCAGTGCGGCCTGGAGTGGCCCATCAGGCAGGGACACCTAGGCTGGGGCGTCTAGCCTGCTTTGTGGGCCCACCTAGATGTGTTGTATATCCCATCATTCATCCATGTGGGGTCCTTAGGGGACTCGATCATCTTCCCTTTTGGTGGTTTCCAATTAGGGCCCATTTGGATGAGGTTTTAGGTTAAATACCCGGGCCTATAGGGCTGCCTATACATGAGGCATTCCTGTCTTGGGCTGTTGCTGGGCTTGCACTCCAACGGCATGGCTCACTTGATATATGAGTTGTATGTTCCCCTCTCATTTGGTGGGACCCATTGTTATGTATGTGGGCCATCAGAAATTTTATATACTATAAAATAATTTTTGTTGTTGGAATCCAACTAACCCAGAAAATGGGTGGGCTAGAATTTGGCAATGAGCCCAATAATTGTTGCCTATAAATGTTTATTTTGGGGCAGTATGACCCACTACATTTGAGAAGGATTTAAATCAGTTATCTTACCATTTTTTTAGTATTATTGAGTGTAATTAGGGCTCATATGAGGCCCACCCAAGTTAAGTTTTAATGGAATGTTGCATGTGATTGAAAGACTAGTTCCTTAGGCTTTGTGAACTAAATCCTTTTAGATAGGTCCATTGATCTTGGGCCTATACTCTCCTGTCTATTATGATGGATTTAAGGGCTATAATATGTAAGTAGTTGGGCCCTTGACTGCCCACTAAGTTGACCCTGTACTTGGGCCAAAAAGTGGGGCCCAACTCACTTGTGTAAAATATGAAATTTGCCCATGAGGATGAACTACTGGGCTGCCCATGAAGCCCACCACAATATATGAATTTATGATCTTTATGGTTGGGCCCAAACCTTACTTGATGGCCCACTATATTGCCTATGGTTGGGCTTTATGTATAGCCCATTAAGCCACGCATTGCTTGGGCCTTAGACCTTACTTTACATATGTAGCAGGCGACCTTTTGGGACCCAGTTGAGGTTAGATGTCCTCCTTGGTGGCCCTAAGGTAGGCCCATAAGGCCCTTATAGGTGGTTGAAGGCCCACCTTGGACCTTGTTAGGCCTGTTTCCTTTCTGAGGCCTTAGGACTCTCTTATCTTGTGGGTCTTTCCAAACTGTTGGGCCCCCACTAAGAGAACTTCATTTCTCCTTAGAGTACCTGTTTATATATATCTTGTCATTGTCTCTCCTTGGGAAGGAGGAATACATACATTCTACAAGTAGCACACTTACATCGTTGTGACCCATACGCATCATTTGTGTGAATTGATTGCATTGTATGGTGGTCATAAAGGGATGAAGTTTCTCCCCTTGTGCACGTTGAGTGCCCGAAGCTTGTGCATGATCTGTATGTGTGACTCATGCATTGGCATCACATTTATGATGATACCGCCCTTACTTCATTAGGGCTCTACCTCCATAGGGATGTTCATGGATGGCCGTATGTGTGGACATCGAAAATATTACTTGAACATACCGGGTGCATAGGATGCCCGTGGGTAAAATTCTCAAAACTTCCATGGTACCAAGGGACTGCCCCAATGCTGTGACCGAGTGGAATTATGAGCGTACGAGAGCCTTATACCGTTAGGCCGCGACTCCCACTGTCTTGTAGTTGGTTAAGTAGGGATGTGATCTTATCCACCTGTGAGGGAGGGCATTATTAGGCTAAGTCTGATCAGCTCGTGAAATGGGTCTGCTATCGTCGAGCCCCATTGGTGATTGACTGTCCACATGTGGGTAGTGAGGTCTCTTACGCTTGTTTGACTGTGCGGGGTCTGTAGAGCGGCAGTCATCCAGTAGTGTAATGGACCCCGGTGATTTCCTTATGATTGGAAATGTACTTGATATGTGGATTGGATATGAGCACTGGCATTACTTTGCATCGCATTAACATTGGCTCCATAAGCCCCTTCATGCATTGCCTTGGTATGGCGCTCAGTACTCATTGCATCATATTCATGATAAGCCTTGTCAAGGCTAGTGATATTGTCATTAAGTATGTTCCTCTTCTTGTAACTCCTTCTATTCTTCTGCGCACCATTATCACACACTTTCACCACCCTCTAAGCTTCTAAAAGCTTATGCATGATTGATGCGTGCAGGAGATCCTAGGCAGGCGTCGTAGTGGTAGAGCTTGGAGTAGCGCTGAACTTGAGGACCCAGTGTTGCAGACTATCATTTCCTCTCCTCCTATTATTTTATGTATGTCCTTTTGGACCTTATGGATATTTGTAAAAGTTCAAATTCATAGTGAATTTTATGATGTGTTCCTTTGTTATTCTTAGATATACTTGTTGTAATCTTGGGTATGCTCGTATTGGAAATGATTATATTGTTATGAAAATCCTCCTTGTAGGATCTCAGGATCGGAACCTACCTCAAGAGTCGAGAATGGGGTACTACGGAGGCTTTTGCGGCCAGAACTGGCTATCGGGTTCCTTGTGAGTCCGGTTACCGAGTCTGGGGAGTGACAAATACATCTCCACTTTATTCACCATGTTCCAAATCTTACAAGCAATATCCTTCGCTCCATGCATGTCCTTTTAAGACTATCACTTGCTCGTTTAAAACTTTTAACTTGTACTAACTCAATATTAAACCGTATTATCAATTAAACTATATATGTTCTTAAATCTTTTGTTAATACCACCACCCATGTCCCATTAGGCCTTTTATTTGCCCTTTTACGACCTTCAACTTAAACCAACTAACACTATCAAAGCTTAAATCTTTTGTTACTACCTCCACCCACGTACCTAAAGGCCTTTTATTTGCACTTTTGCCCTTTATTTTCTTTTCTTTTCTGTTTTTAAATTTAAAAATCAACCCGGTCGACTTTACCTTATATTATTATCCATTAGTGTTACTCATAACTTTCATTAAATTATTTGTTTTTAATTTTGTCATTCCTGGTCTTCATGGACAAAAATTTCACAAAACTAAAGAGGTATACAACTTTACTACATTCACCTAACTACAAATTTATACATAATATCTTTCTCGATTGCTTAATTTGTTTACATTTAACTTATTTGGTTGTGCTCCTCCTCTCAATTATTTTCTGTAGTCTCGTCCATTTGAGTTTCTATTTGGATTAATTTTTAGTTCTATGGGAATTTAAAAAAATGAAAAAAAAACTATTACCATGTGAGCGTGGAGGTAGAAAGAAATGACTTGAACGTTGATAGTTTAACTGAAGATATGGTCCTTGGCAGAGTAGCGTGACATAATAGGATTCATGTAGTTGACCAAATCAGTTGGGATAAAATTCTTTGATGATGATAATGAGGATGAGGATGACGTATGTATGTATATCATCATCGTCATCTAAGCACTATGCGAACTAATTTAAGCTTTACAATTATGTTATGTCCCTCCAATCCATCCAGGTTATATCATCAACTAAACTGTTGGTGATTAAATCTTCTATTAGAAGATACACCCTTTTTAACCTTCAACGAACCAATCAACTCCTTCAAACCCGTTCAGTTCCTTATCTTCATTGCACAAGGCCAAATCATGGCCAAATCATCTCAATATTATTACCTTTGGTGTTATTCCTAACTTTTATTTAAAGGATTCATTCCTAATTTTGTCATTCATCGTGTCTTCCAACACATTCATCTCTGGTTCCTCATTTTTGTAATGCTCATTATATGGATAAGTCATTTGATGACTGTAAAATTTTTTAACCCATATATCATGACTGTTCTAATACATAGTGATTAGACAGTTTTCAAACAAATTTAGATTTTTTTACCTTTATTAACCATATTTTCAAATGTTATTTTTTTAAAAAAAATCATCATCTTTAGTGATCGCATAAGCAATCAACATAGGGTTATGGCTCATGTGATTTTATTTGATTTAACAATACTGCTCATCCTACGAATTTGTTATTCCTCAACTATCCAAAAATTTGACCCATGAGTCATGACCAGTCTTCTACCTATCATATAAAATTTATCTTTCAGTTTTATTAGTATAAGGTAATTTTAAAAAATTCCAAACTGCCACATCTACACTTTATTTGCTATGCACTAAATCTACAAGAAACATCTTTTTCAATCACTTCACCTTGGTTGGGTTTATCCGATGAGTAGTTTAAAAAGGTAATTGAGGTAAATGAACAAAATTCCAGAGGA
The DNA here is from genome assembly GCF_029962835.1 of Magnolia sinica. Taxonomy (NCBI): domain Eukaryota; kingdom Viridiplantae; phylum Streptophyta; class Magnoliopsida; order Magnoliales; family Magnoliaceae; genus Magnolia; species Magnolia sinica. Next base: position 42,436,775 of record NC_080581.1, read on the forward strand.
ACACATCTCCACTTTATTCACCATGTTCTAAATCTTATAAGCAATATCCTTCGCTCCATACATGTCCTTTTAAGACTATCGCTTGCTCGTTTAAAACTTTTTACTTGTACTAACTCAATACTAAACTGTATTATCAGTTAAACTATATATATTCTTAAATCTTTTGTTAAAACCACCACCCATGTCCCATTAGACCCTTTATTTGCCCTTTTACGACCTTCAACTTAAACCAACTAACACTGTCAAAGCTTAAATCTTTTATTACTAGCTCCACCCACGTACATAAAGGCCTTTTATTTAAACTTTTGCCCTTTATTTTCTTTTGTTTTCTGTTTTTTACATTTGAAAATCATCTCAGTCGACTTTACCTCATATTATTGTTCATTAGTGTTACTCATGACTTTCATTATAATATTTGTTTTTAATTTTGTCATTCCTTGTCTTCATGGACACAAATTTCATAAAACTATAGAGGTATACAACTCTACTACATTCACCTAACTAGAAATTTATACGTAATATCTTTCTTTATCGCTTAATTTGTCTACATTTAACTTTTTTAGTTGTGCTCCCCGTCTCAATTGTTCTCTATAGTCTCGTCCATTTGAGTTTTCATTTGGATTAATTTTTAGTTCTATGGGAATTTAAAAAAATGGAAGAAAACTATTACCATGTGAGCATGGAGGTAGAAAGAAATGACTTGAACGCCGATAGTTTAACTGAAGATATAGTCCTTGGCGGAGTAGCGTGACATAATAGGATTCATGTAGTTGACCAAATCAGTTGGGATAATATGCTTTGATGATGATAATGAGGATGAGGATGACGTATGTATGTATATCATTATCGTCATCTAAGCACTATGCCAGCTAATTTAAGCTTTATAATTATGTTATGTCCCTCTAATCCATCCAGGTTGTATCATCAACTAAACTGTTAATGCTTAAATCTTCTATTAGAAGATACACCCTTTTTAACCTTCAACCAACCAATCAACTCTTTCAAACCTGTTTAGTTCCTTATCTTCATTGCACGTGGCCAAATCATCCCAATATTATTACCTTTGATGTTACTCCTAACTTTTATTTAAAGGATTCATTCCTAATTTGGTCATTCATTGTCTTCCCACACATTCATCTTTGGTTCCTCATTATCACGACTGTTCTAATACATAGTAATTAGACAGTTTTTTTAAAAAATTAGATTTTTTTCTTTTATTAACCATTTTTTCTAATTTTAATTTTTAAAAGAAATCATCATCTTTAGTGATCGCATAAGCAATCAACACAGGGTTATGACTTATGTGATTTTATTTGATTTAACAACACTGCTCATCCTATGAGTTTGTTATTCCTCAACTGTCCAAAAATTTGACCCATGAGTCATGACCGGTCTTCTACCTATCATGTAAAATTTCTCTTTCAGTTTTATTAGTATAAGGTAATTTTACAAAATTTCAGACTACCACATCCACACTTTATTCGCTATGCACTAAATCTATAAGAAACATCTTTCTCAATCACTTCATCCTGGTCGGGTTTATCCGATGAGTGGTTTAAAAGGGTACTTGAGGTAAATGAACAAAATTCCAGAGGAACACATCTCCACTCTATTCACCATGTTCTAAATCTTACAAGTAATATCCTTCGCTCCATGCATGTCCTTTTAAGATTATTGCTTACTCGTTTAAAACTTTTAACTTGTACTAACTCAATACTAAACTGTATTATCAGTTAAACTAAATATGTTCTTAAATCTTTTGTTAATACCACCACCCATGTCCCATTAGGCCTTTTATTTTCCCTTTTATGACCTTCAACTTAAACAAATTAACACTATCAAAGCTTAAAACTTTTGTTACTACCTCCATCCACGTACCTAAAGGACTTTTATTTGCACTTTTGCCCTTTATTTTCTTTTTTGTTTTGTTTTTACATTTGAAAATCATCCCGGTCGACTTTACCTCATATTATTATTCATTAGTGTTACTCATGACTTTCATTGAATTATTTGTTTTTAATTATGTCATTCTTTGTCTTCATGGACAAAAATTTCACAGAACTATAGATGTGTACAACTCTACTACATTCACCTAACTACAAATTTATACATAATATCTTTCTCGATTGCTTAATTCAATTACATTTAACTTTTTTTCTTGTGCTCTCCCTCTCAATTGTTCTCTGTAGTCTCGTCCATTTGAGTTTCCATTTGGATTAATTTTTAGTTCTATGGGTATTTAAAAAAAAAAACTTTTACCATGTGAGCGTGGAGGTAGAAAGAAATGACTTGAGTGCCGATAGTTTAATTGAAGATATGGTCCTTGGCGGAGTAGCGTGACATAATAAGATTCATGTAGTTAACCAAATCAGTTAGGATAAAATGCTTAGATGATGATAATGAGGATCAGGATGACGTATGTATCAAACCTATTTAGATCCTTATCTTCATTACACGTGGTCAAATTATCTCAATCTTATTACCTTTGGTGTTATTCGTAACTTTTATTTAAAGTATTCATTCCTAATTTTGTCATTCATTGTCTTCCCACACATTCATCTCTGGTTCCACATTTTTGTGATGCTCATCGTCCGATATGTTGTTTGGTGACGGTAAAATTTTTTAACCCATATATCACGACTATTCTAATACATAGTAATTAGACAGTTTTTAAAAAAATCTAGATTTTTTTTCCTTTATTAACCATTTTTTCAATTTTTTTTTTAAATAATCATCTTTAGTGATCGCATAAGCAATCAACATAGGGTTATGGCCTATGTGATTTTATTTGATTTAACAACACTGATTATCCTATGAATTTGTTATTCCTCTACTATCTAAAAATTTGACCAATGAGTCATGACCGGTCTTCACCTATCATATAAAATTTCTCTTTCAGTTTTATTAGTATAAGGTAATTTTACAAAATTTTAGACTGCCACATCTACACTTTACTTGCTATGCACTAAATCTAAAAGAAACATCTTTCTCAATCACTTCATCCTGGTCGGGTTTATCCGATGGGTGGTTTAAAAAGGTACTTGAGGTAATTGAACAAAATTCCAGAAGAATACATCTCCAGTTTATTCACTATGTTCTAAATCTTACAAGCAATATCATTCGCTCAATGCATGTCCTTTTCAGACTATCGCTTGCTCATTTAAAACTTTTAACTTGTACTAACTTAATACTAAACTATATTATCAGTTAAACTATATATGTTCTTAAATATTTTGTTAATACCCCCATCCATATCCCATTAGACATTTTATTTTCCCTTTTACGATCTTCAACTAAAACCAACTAACACTATCAAAGCTTAAATCTTTTGTTACTACCTCCGCCCACGTACCTAAAGGCCTTTAATTTGCACTTTTGCCCTTTATTTTATTTTCTTTTTTATTTTTACATTTAAAAATCATCCCGGTTGACTTTACCTCATATTATTATTCATTAGTGTTACTCATGACTTTCATTCAATTATTTGTTTTTAATTTTGTCATTCCTTGTCTTCATGGATAAAAATTTCACAAAACTAAAGAGGTATACAACTCTACTACATTCACCTAACTATAAATTTATACGTAATATCTTTCTCGATCACTTAATTTTTCTACATTTAACTTTTTTCATTGTGATCCCCCTCTCAATTGTTCTCTGTAGTCTTGTCCATTTGAGTTTCCATTTGGATTAATTTTTAGTTATATGAGTATTTAAAAAAATAAAAGAAAACTATTACCATGTGAGCGTAGAGGTAGAAAGAAATGACTTGAACGCCAATAGTTTAACTAAAGATATGGTCCTTGGTGGAGTAGTGTGACATAATATGATTCATGTAGTTGACCAAATCAGTTGGGATAAAATGCTTTGATGATGATAATGAGGATGAGGATGACGTATGTATGCATATTATCATCGTCATCTAAGCACTATGCCAACTAATTTAAGCTTTACAATTATGTTATGTCCCTCCAATCCATCCAGGTTGTATCATCAATTAAACTGTTAGTGCTTAAATCTTCAATTAGAAGATACACACTTTTTAACCTTCAACCAACCAATCAACTCCTTCAAACCGGTTTAGTTACTTATCTTCATTGCACGTGGCTAAATCATCTCAATATTATTACCTTTGGTGTTACTCCTAACTTTTATTTAAAGGATTCATTCCTAATTTTGTCATTCATTGTTTTCCCATACATTCATCTCTGGTTCCTCATTTCCGTGAAACTCATCGTATGATATGTCGTTTGGTGACTGTAAATTTTTTTAACCCATATCTCACGATTGTTTTAATACATAGTAATTAGACAGTTTTAAATTTTTTTACCTTTATTAACCATATTTTCAAATTTTATTTTTATTAAAAAAATCATCATCTTTAGTGATCGCATAAGCAATCAACACAGGTTATGTCTTATGTGATTTTATTTGATTTAACAACACTGCTCATCCTATGAATTTGTTATTCCTCAACTATCCAAAAATTTGACCCATGAATCATGACCGGTCTTTTACGTATCATATAAAATTTCTCCTTCAGTTTTATTACTATAAGGTAATTTTACAAAATTTCAGACTGCCACATCTACACTTTATTCGCTATGCACTAAATCTACAAGAAATATCTTTCTCAATCACTTCATCCTAGTCAGGTTTATCTGATGAGTGGTTTAAAAAGGTACTTCAGGTAAATGAATGAAATTTCAGAGGAACACATCTCCACTTTATTCACCATGTTCTAAATCTTACAAGTAATATCCTTCGCTCCATGCATGTCCTTTTAAGACTATCGCTTGCTCGTTTAAAACTTTTACCTTGTACTAACTCAATACTAAACTGTATTATCAGTTAAACTAAATATGTTCTTAAATCTTTTGTTAATACCACCACCCATGTCCCATTAGGCCTTTTATTTGCTCTTTTACGACCTTTAACTTAAACCAACACACTCTATAAAAGCTTAAATATTTTGTTACTACCTCCACTGACGTATCTAAAGGCCTTTTATTTGTACTTTTGCCCTTTATTTTCTTTTCTTTTATGTTTTTACATTTAAAAATCATCCCGATCGACTTTACCTCATTATTATTCATTAGTGTTACTCATGACTTTCATTAAATTATTTGTTTTTAATTATGTCATTCGTTGCCTTCATGGACAAAAATTTCACAAAACTATAGAGGTATACAATTCTACTACATTCACCTAACTATAAATTTATACGTAATATCTTTCTTGATCGCTTAATTTCTCTACATTTAACATTTTTGGTTGTGCTCCCCTTCTCAATTGTTCTATGAAGTCTCATACATTTGAGTTTCCATTTGGATTAATTTTTAGTTCTATAGATATTTAAAAAAAAACTATTACCATGTGAGCGTTGAGGTAGAAAGAAAAGACTTGAACGTCGATAGTTTAACTGAAGATATGGTCCTTGGCGGAGTAGCGTGACATAATAGGATTCATGTAGTTGACCAAATCAGTTGGGATAACATGCTTTGATGATGATAATGAGAATGAGGATGACGTATGTATGTATATCATCATCGTCATCTAAGCACTATCCCAACTAATTTAAGCTTTACAATTATGTTATATCCCTCCAATCCATCCAGGTTGTATCATCAACTAAACTATTAGTGCTTAAATCTTCTGTTAGAACATACACCCTTTTTAACCTTCAACCAACCAATCAACTCCTTCAAACCCGTTAAGTTCCTTATCTTCATTGCATGTGGCCAAATTATCTCACTCTTATTACCTTTGGTGTTACTCCTAAATTTTATTTAAAAGATTCATTCCTAATTTTGTCATTCATTGTCTTCCCACACATTCATATGTAGTTCCTCATTTTTGTGATGCTCATCGTACAATATTTCGTTTAGTGACTGTAAAATATTTTAACCCATATATCACAACTGTTCTAATACATGGTAATTAGATAGTTTTTAAAAAAATTTAATTTTTTTTCCTTTATTAACCATATTTTCAAATTTTAATTTTAAAAGAAAGCGTCATTTTTAGTGATCGCATAAACAATCAACACAGGGTTATGGCTTATGTGATTTTATTTGATTTAACAACACTGCTCGTCCTATGAATTTTTTATTCCTCAACTGTCCAAAAAATTGACCCATGAGTCATGACCGGTCTTTTACTTATCATATAAAATTTCTCTTTCAGTTTTATTAGTATATGGTAATTTTACAAAATTTCAGACTGCCACATCTACACTTTATTCACTATGCACTAAATCTACAAGAAACATCTTTCTCAATCACTTCACCCAGGTCATGTTTATCTGATGAGTGGTTTAAAAAGGTACTTGAAGTAAATGAACAAAATTCCAGAGGAACACATCTTCACTTTATTCACCATGTTCTAAATCTTACAACCAATATCCTTCGCTCCATGCTTGTCCTTTTAAGACTATCGCTTGCTCGTTTAAAACTTTTAACTTGTACTAACTCAATACTAAACTGTATTATCAGTTAAATAATATATGTTCTTAAATCTTTTGTTAATACCACCACCCATGTCCCATTAGACCTTTTATTTGCCCTTTTATGACCTTCAACTTAAAGCAACTAACACTATCAAAGCTTAATTCTTCTGTTACTACCTCCACCCACGTACTTAATGGCCTTTTATTTGCACTTTTGCCCTTTATTTTATTTTCTTTTTTGTTTTCACAATTGGAAATCATCCCGGTCGACTTTTCCTCATATTATTATTCATTAGTGTTACTCATGACTTTCATTCAATTATTTATTTTTAATTATGTCATTTCTTGTCTTTATGGACAAAAATTTCACAAAACGATAGAGGTATACAACTTTATTACATTCACCTAACTACAAATTTATACGTAATATGTTTCTCGATCGCTTAATTCGTCTACATTTAACTTTTTTGGTTGTGCTCCCCCTCTCAATTGTTCTCTGTAGTCTCGTCCATTTGAGCTTCCAATTGGATTAATTTTTAATTCTATGGGGATTTAAAAAAAAAACTATTACCATGTGAGCGTGGAGATAGAAAAAATTGACTTGAATGCCGATAGTTTAACTGAATATATGGTCCTTGACGGAGTAGCGTGACATAATAGGATTCATGTAGTTGACTAAATCAATTGGGATAAAATGCTTTGATGATGATAATGAGATGAGGATGACGTATATATGTATATCATGATAGTCATATAAGCACTGTCCCAACTAATTTAAGCTTTACAATTTTGTTATGTCCCTCCAATCCATCCAGGTTGTATCATCAACTAAACTGTTAGTACTTAAATCTTCTGTCAGAACATACACCCTTTTTAACCTTCAACCAACCAATCAACAACTTTAAACCCGTTTAGTTCCTTATCTTCATTGCACGTGGCTAAATCATCTTAATCTTACTACCTTTGATAGTACTCCTAACTTTTATTTAAAGGATTCATTCCTAATTTTGTCATTCATTGTCTTCCCACACATTCATCTCTGGTTCCTCATTTTTGTAATGCTCATCATACGATATGTCGTTTGGTGACTGTAAAATTTTTTAACCTATATATCACAACTATTCTAATACATAGTAAATAAACATTTTTCAAAAAATTATAGATTTTTTTTCCTTTATTAACCATTTTTTCAAATTTTAAATTTTAAAAGAAATCATCATCTTTAGTGATCACATAAGCAATCAACACAGGGTTATGGCTTATGTGATTTTATTTGATTTAACAACACTACTCATCCTATGAATTTGTTATTCCTCAATTATCTAAAAATTTGACCCATGAGTCATGACCAGTCTTCTACCTATCATATAAAATTTCTCTTTCAGTTTTATTAGTATAAGGTAATTTTACAAAATTTCAGACTGCCACATCTATACTTTATTCGCCATGCACTAAATTTACAAGAAACATCTTTCTCAATCACTTCGTCCTGGTCAGGTTTATCCGATTAGTGGTTTAAAAATGTACTTGAGGTAAATGAAAAATTTTTAGAGGAACACATCTCCACTTTATTCACCATGTTCTAAATCTTACAAGCAATATCATTCGCTCCATGCATGTCCTTTTAAGAGTATCGCTTGCTCGTTTAAAACTTTTAACTTATATTAACTCAATACTAAACTATATTATCAGTTAAGCTATATATGTTCTTAAATCTTTTGTTAATACCACCACCCATGTCCCATAAGGCCTTTTATTTGCCTTTTTACGACCTTCAACTTAAACCAACTAACACTATCAAAGCTTAAATATTTTGTTACTACCCCCACCCACTACCTAAAGGCCTTTTATTTGCACTTTTGCCCTTTATTTTATTTTCTTTTTTATTTTTACAATTGAAAATCATCCCAGTCAACTTTACCTCATATTATTATTCATTAGTGTTACTCATGACTCTGATTGAATTATTTGTTTTTAATTATGTCATTCCTTGTCTTCATGGACAAAAGTTTTAGAAAATTATAGCAGTATACAACTCTACTACATTCACCTAACTAAAAATTTTACGTAATATCTTTCTCGATCGCTTAATTTGTCTACATTTAACTTTTTTTGTTGTGCTCCCCCTCTCAATTGTTCTCTGTAGTCTCGTCCATTTGAGTTTCCATTTGGATTAATTTTTAGTTTCATGGGTATTTAAAAAAAAAAAAACTGTTACCATGTGAGCGTGGAGGTAGAAAGAAATGATTTAAACGCTGATAGTTTAATTGAAGATATGGTCATTGGCGGAGTAGCGTGACATAATAGGATTCATGTAGTTGATCAAATTAGTTGGGATAAAATGCATTGATGATGATAATGAGGATGAGGATGACGTATGTATGTATATCATTATCGTCATCTAAGCACTATGCCAACTAATTTAAGCTTTATAATTAAGTTATGTCCCTCCAATCCATTCGGGTTGTATCATCAACTAAACTGTTAGTGCTTAAATCTTCTGTTAGAATATACACCCTTTTTAACCTTCAACCAACCAATCAACTCCTTCAAACCCGTTTAGTTCCTTATCTTCATTGCACATGGCCAAAATCATCTCAATCTTATTACTTTTGGTGTTACTCCTAACTTTTACTTAAAGGATTCATTCCTAATTTTGTCATTCATTCTCTTCTCACACATTCATCTCTGGTTCCTCATTTTTGTGATGCTCATTGTACTATATGGCGTTTGGTGACTATAAAATTTTTTAACCTATATCTCACGATTGTTCTAATACATAGTAATTAGACAGTTTTCAAAAATTTATAGATTTTTTTTCCCTTTATTAACCATATTTTCAAATTTTATTTTTATTTTAAAAAAATCATCATATTTAGTGATTGCATAAGCAATCAACATAGGTTATGGCTTATGTGATTTTATTTGATTTAACAACACTGCACATCCCATGAATTTGTTATTCCTCAACTGTCCAAAAATTTGACCCATGAGTCATGATTGGTCTTTTACCTATCATATAAAATTTCTCTTTCAATTTTATTAGTATAAGGTAATTTTACAAAATTTCAGACTTCCACATCTACACTTTATTCGCTATGCACTAAATCTACAAGAAACATCTTTCTCAATCACTTCATCCTGGTCGGGTTTATTCGATGAGTGGTTTAAAAGGGTACTTAAGGTAAATGAACAAAATTCCAGAGGAACACATCTCTACTTTATTCACCATGTTCTAAATCTTACAAGAAATATCCTTCGCTCCATGCATGCCCTTTTAAGACTATCACTTGCTCGTTTAAAACTTTTAACTTGTACTAACTCAATACTAAACTATGTTATCAGTTAAAATATATATGTTCTTAAATCTTTTGTTAATACCACCACCCATGTCCCATTAGGCCTTTTATTTGCCCTTTTATGACCTTCAACTTAAACCAACTAAAACTATCAAAGCTTAAATCTTTTGTTACTACCTTCACCCACGTACCTAAAGGCCTTTTATTTGCACTTTTGCCCTTTATTTTCTTTTCTTTTTTGTTTTTACATTTGAAAATCATCCTGGTTGACTTTACCTCATGTTATTATTCGTTAGTGTTATTCATGACTTTCATTGAATTATTTGTTTTTAATTATGTCATTCCTTGTCTTCATGGATAAAATTTTCCCAAAACTATAGCGGTATACAACTCTGCTACATTCACCTAACTATAAATTTATGCGTAATATCTTTCTCGATCGCTTAATTTGTCTACATTTAACTTTTTTGGTTGTGCTCCCCTCTCAATTGTTCTCTGTAGTCTCGTCCATTTGAGTTTCCATTTGGATTAATTTTTAGTTTAATGGGTATTTAAAAATTAAAAAAAAACTATTACCATGTGAGGGTGGAGGTAGAAAGAAATGACTTGAACGTCGATAGTTTAACTAAAGATATGGTCCTTAGCGGAGTAGCGTGACATAATAGGATTCATGTAGTTGACCAAATCAGTTGGGATAAAATGCTTTGATGATGATAATGAGGATGAGGATGACGTATATATGTATATCATTATCGTCATCTAAGCACTATCCCAACTAATTTAAGCTTTATAATTATGTTATGTCCCTCCAATCCGTCTAGGTTGTATCATCAACTAAACTATTAGTGCTTAAATCTTCTGTTAGAACATACACCCTTTTTAACCTTCAACCAACTAATCAACTCCTTCAAACCCGTTTAATTCCTTATCTTCATTGCACATGGCCAAATCATCTTAATCTTATTACCTTTGGTGTCACTCCTAACTTTTATTTAAAGGATTCATTCCTAATATTGTCATTCATTGTCTTCCCACACATTCATCTATGGTTCGTCATTTTTGTGATGCTCATCATATGATATGTCATTTGGTGACTGTAGAATTTTTAACCCATATAACATGACTGTTCTAAATAGTAATTAGACATTTTTCAAAAAAAAATTAGATTTTTTTCCTTTATTAACCATTTTTTCAAATTTTAAAATTTTAAAACAATCATCATCTTTAGTGATCACATAAGTAATCAACACAGGGTTATGGCTTATGTGATTTTATTTAATTTAACAACACTGCTCATCCTATGAATTTGTTATTCCTCAACTGTCCAAAAATTTGACCCATGAGTCATGACTGGTCTTCTACCTATCATATAAAATTTCTCTTTCAGTTTTATTAGTATTAGGTAATTTTACAAAATTTTAGACTACCACATTGTGACGCCCCGGTCCCTGCTCCAATGTGGGCGGGGCTGGGTGCCTGTGGACGGAACTTTATCCCCAAGCGCTGGGCGAGCTATTGTTGCAAGTGACTGTGGACGGAACTTTATCCCACATCGCTTGGGCAGTTGTTCAATGTCCTGGTTATATGTGGAGGCTCTCCCTTAACTGTTGTGACACGATTTAAAGCCGTGCGGGGGAGTCCCCAAAGCGGACAATATCACAATGGTGGGGCGGGTCGTCTCATTTGGTATCAGAGATGAGGACGACTCTGTTCCAATGGGGGGAAATTGTGACGCCTTGGTCCCTGCTCCAATGTGGGCAGGCCTGATGTGGGCGGGGCTGGGTGCCTGGGCGAGCTACTGTTGTAGGTGACTGTGGACGAAACTTTGTTCCACATCGCTTGGGTAGTCATTCAAAGTCCTGGCTATATGTGGAGGCTCTCCCTTAAATGTTGTGACGCGTTTTAAAGCCGTACGGGGGAGACCCCAAAGTGGATAATATCACAACGGTGGGGTAGGTCGTCTCACACATCTACACTTTATTCGCTATGCACTAAATCTACAAGAAACATCTTTCTCAATCACTTCATCCTGGTTGGGTTTATCCGATGAGTGGTTTAAAAAGGTACTTGAGGTAAATGAACAAAATTCCAGAGGAACACATCTCCACTTTATTCACCATGTTCTAAATCTTACAACCAATATCCTTCGCTCTATGCTTGTCCTTTTAAGACTATCGCTTGCTCGTTTAAAACTTTTAACTTGTACTAACTCAATACTAAACTATATTATCAGTTAAACTATATATATTCTTAAATCTTTTGTTAATACCACCACCCATGTCCCATTAGACCTTTTATTTGCCCTTTTACGACCTTCAACTTAAACCAACTAACACTATCAAATCTTAAATCTTTTGTTACTACCTCCACCCATGTACCTAAAGGCCCTTTATTTGCACTTTTGGCCTTTATCTTTTCTTTTTTGATTTTACATTTGAAAATCATCCCGGTCGACTTTACCCTATATTATTATTCATTAGTGCTACTCATGACTTTCATTGAATTATTTGTTTTTAGTTATGTCATTCCTTGTCTTCTTGGACAAAAATTTCACAAAACTATAACTCTAATACATTCACCTAGCTATAAATTTATATGTAATATATCTTTCTTGATCACTTAATTTGTCCTTTTAAGACTATCGCTTGCTCGTTTAAAACTTTTAATTGCATGTGGCCAAATCATCTCAATCTTATTATCTTTGGTGTTACTCTTAACTTTCATTTAAAGCATTCATTTCTAATTTCGTCATTCCTTATCTTCCCACACATTTATCTTCGATTCCTCTTTTGTGATGCACGTCGTATGAATATGTCGTTTTGTGACTGTCCAAAATTTTAACCCATGTATCATTACTGTTCTTATACATAGTAATTAGACAATTTTTAGATTTTTTTTTAAACTTTTCTTTTTCTTCTTTCTTTTATTAACCATTTTTTCAATTTTTAATTAAAAAAACTATCAACTTGAGAGATTGCTTATGCGATCAACCCAGGGTTATAACTTATGTGATTTTATTTGATTTAACAACCTTGCTCATCTTATGAATTTGTTATTCCTCAGCTGTCCAACATTTTGTCCCATGTGTCATGACCGGTCTTTTACCCATCATATAGAATTTCTCTTTTAGTTTTATTAGCATAAGGCAATTTTACAAATTGTTAGAGTGACACATACACTTTATTTGCCATGCTTTAAATATACAAGCAACATTTTTCTCAATCACTTCATCCTAGTCGGATTTATCCAATGAGTGGCTTAGAAAGGTGCTCGAGGCAATTTCATAAAATTCTAAAGGCACACTTTTCAACTTTATTCACCATGTGCTAAATCTTACAAGCAATATCCTTCGCTCCATTCATTTCCTTTTAAGACTATCGGTTGCTCGTTTAAAACCTTTAACTAGTACTAACACACTCCTAAATCATAATTTCTCAAGTCATTTCTTAATACCTCCTACTTAAACCAACCCTGTTCTTCTTGGTTGTATTGATGTTTATATACATCCACAAATGGTAATAGCATTTTTAAAGACCCTTGGAACTAATAATCAATCCAGATAGAAACTCAAGAAGGCCACATCATAAAGAACAATTGGAATGGGTAGCTATAAAAAAAAATCATCTCAAAGGTTTCATTGGGTCTACAATATTGGATGTTCCATGCCACTTATTTCATAAGCCCAACTAGGATGAAGTGATTGAGAAGAATGTGTGAGAAGACGAGGAACAACACATTTATATGATGAACGTGGTTGAAATGAGGATGAGGAAAGAAAGTAGACTTAAATGATTTGGCCATGTGCAATGGAGATAAGGAATTACACTAGTTCGAAAGAGTTAGTCGGTTTTAGTTGAAAATCTCTAAAATGGCTAAGGTAACGCTCAAAAGGACAATGGTGGATGTACTAGGAAATGACTGATGGACTTATAGTTTGAAGATATGGTATGTGACGGCATAACATAACGGGATTCATGTGGTTGATCACAATCAATTAGTACAATGCTTTGATGATGATGATGAGATTGAGACGAGGATGATGATATATGTATGTATGTATATCATTAATCATCATCTAAGCGTTATCCCAACTAATCTAAGTTTTGCATTTTCAATCAAACCATCGATAGTTACATTGACACTTTCTAGAGCATTCAACTTGAAACCTACAAACTCTTTCAAAGCATGTGGTTCCTTATCTTCATTACACATGGCCAAGGCATCAGAATCTACTTTCCCTATTGGTGCATTATGTTTTTTGCAACAAAACATTGTTACACATTTGCTCAATTGTCGGTTTTCTCAAAGAATTTGATCCTTAAATTTGTACAAGCTTGGAATCCTATAGATTATTTCAGATGTGCTGAGGAGACTGCATGGTTGGTTGTTTTCTACTTTGGGTCGCTTATGGAAATTTGTCATCAACACCACTCTTTGGAGCATTTGATTCGAAAGGAATAAAAGGATTTTCAAAGGAAAGAATAGCTAAGAGGGGATTAGTTTGGAGAAAATCCTTTAGTTGATCATGCAATGCGGCAAGTAGAATAAGTTCTCAGAATGAATTCCTAGTGCCATTATCCCTTCTAACTAGGGAGGTTTTATAAAGCAATGGATTGCTTAGCAAGTTTCTTAAAAGGCGGCGCTATCCCCATATGACAAGCTTCAAATAGAATTTTAATTGTTGTTCCCTAGGGAACCTGTGGCTAGAAGGCATAGACAATCTATCAAATAATAGCCAAGGGTTCACTATCCTAGAGTTCCAGGTCTAGTGAGGAATGTGACTCTAGTGCCACTAATTCTGCTAACTTGCTTCATGGGGTTAAGCATGCCACTATCCACTGTAACATCCCAATTGATGTCGAAAGAAATTCGTAGAACGCGATCAAATGAATCAAGGATTGACAATTTCCATGTACTTTCATAAATGAAGTGGAGGAAGCTTGTGACTATGTTGACTCAATTATTGCATCTCTTTTACATGTGCAATGTAAAAAATGCTAAGGTGAATCACCAATTTCCATGGAGGTATGCAAGGGAAATAGACAAAGCTTGTGACATTGTCAAATCAATCGTCTTCTCCTTTTCTCCTCTACTCCACATCTAAGGAGATGATTCAAACCATTTATATCAAAAGCCGTCACTAGGGACGTTTTCACTGGTAGGCATTTCTTGTCCCAAACCACACCGACATGCCCACTTGCAACCTAAGATCTGCCCCGTTTTGGAGGCCTATCCAAACAAAAAAATGTAGAAGCTGATGGACTATGTGGATATCTCAAAACACCACGGTGGACCCCATCTTACATAATGGGTGCGACTTAACCCAACTCGATTTCAAGTTAGCCTACAACATAGAAACTGCGTTTTTGTAGGAGAAGATCTTGGAGATCTTTTCCTTCAAAAATTTGGATTCTAAATTAATCCAAATTGCCCATTAGTGTTTCTTACCATGCAAGGAATCGGAAACACAAACTATGTCTATGTTTTACGCCGATTCAATAGCCGAGTGCGGCAAAACTACGAAAGCATTTGAGACCTAAACCCTTTAGTGAAAGGTTTATAAAGCTTTGATCTGCGGGCCCCACAAGCTTCGTGTGACCCATCTAAACCATCCACAAGCTACTATTTGAAGAGATACCCCTTGGATCCAAAAAATCATTGGAGGTTGTTGTCTTCCTCAATAAAAGCTTACAATGGTTGTTCACGCAAGTGCTCTAATCATGGATTGAAATTGTCCATTCATTGGCCCTCTTAACCGTCATTCAACCACCCAACCACTCCAAGATTCCTTCGCGTAAAAGAAATCTTGTCACAAACCTTCACTAGGTGACATACATGCGTAAACAACTCACCACGTTGACTCGACATTCTTCCATACACAAGGACCCTTTCAAAAGCCTTGAACATATATAATCATTCTTGTGATATAAAACCATCCACATCAAATAGAGAGAGAAAACAGAATGAAAGAGAAAGAGAACGAGTGAGAGATAGTTAGAGAAAATTTGTTTACTGAGTCTTAACCATGTAGAAAGGAGAGAGTGAGAAGAAAGAGGAAAGAAAAGAGGAGAAGAAACAGGATCAACTGAGTTGACTCGAGTCAACTCGCTAATCTTCCTCTTGAACCGGGTCGGGTCTTAGCGCGGAGTCGATTAGCTAGCATCAACAATCCAAGTGAGTGTTTAATGTAATGTTATTCCGATCATACGCCTAGAATTGAGTAGTTTTCCTTTTAACTTATTGACTTACCTAGTCAACTCACTAGACGCTCGTTGGATTCCAGTGAAGAACAAGTCCAGCAACGTTGGAACTTTCCAAAATTCTACCATGTGCACTGCTTAGTAAATTCTAATTACAAGTGATTTCGCTAGGGCTAGCACACAAAAGAAATATTATTATCATAAAATTCTATCAAGGAATAGTAGTGGGTCCAGTCTCATGTAGCTATTACTAGCTCTATTGGTTTTTGGTAATTTGGTCCTATATTGTTTCTATCCTTTTATGTTTGAGCACATTCACAAAAAAAGATATGATTACATAATGCATATAATGAAATAATTATGAGTCTAAACTCATCAAAATTTCACCAATGTTTTATGAAATCGTGGTATACAATCTGCAAAAGAATTAATTTGAATAAAGACAATAACAATACAAAAAAGTAACTAAACATCATTCAGAACTATTTTACTACTGGAACAAATTATTTCTATAATTTGGTAAGTACCTAAGTGTTGATGCTTTCCTCACCTTGAGATGTAAAAGAGTACTTGCATCCCACTCATCCATCCATCAATAGTTAAAAAGTAATATCAAAGTGGCATGATAAACAACAATTTTGGCTGTGAAATGAATTACTACATAATAAAATTGGTTTGATCTTGTACCTGAAGAGTTTGTAAGCTTTCCCCAATGTCGTTCAGAGGCAAGTGTACTACACCAAATACAATCAAGGAGTATGCAATAAGATAAAATATGAAATATGAAAAATTTGCACCTCAACTTAAACTTAAGTGGAACATTATCATGGGTTGAACAAAACAAAACAACAGAAAGAGAAAGAAACAAATAGTACCCCCACCTTATCAAAATTGAGATTAAGGCAAACTTCAAGGAAATGCTTACCTAGTCAGTTTTCCTAGGTTGTTTATTATCAAAGGGGGATATGCAAAGGCATGAAAGTTCAATAAAAAAAAAGTATTAAACTTCATACAAAACATTCCATCATAATTTATAATCTTAAAAAATCTATCACAATTGTTCTTATTTTAAATATGGTAGTTCGTGGAGAAAGTAATCATTTTCCCATCAATCATTTTCTCATTCTAAATAACCTAGATCCATATTACTCAATTTATTTTGATCACTACAACTAGCAACCATATACCATTAAAACAAATGACTTTATTTGTGTCCCTCTAACTGATGCCAATATCAAGCCTCATGGATACCCAAGCAACACTAGATAGTCACTTAGGCAATTTCTTAGTAAAAACAAGGTATATAGCATATAAAGTATTGTCACTTCATACAAAACCATTCCATATTAGAAGTATTGAGCTTCACACAAAATAATCATAATTTATAATCTTAAACAATCTAACTTAATTGATGTTCTTATTTCACATATGGTAACTTGGGGAAATCTTAAAACCTACTTGCTTCAAGGACAATACCTAGCTAGCTACGCATGCCTTGCAACATGTTACTTGACACGATTCCTTTTTCTTTTCTTTTTTTGTTTTTTTGAAAGATAACCTGACACAATTCTTATCCAACAAAAAGAGTCAAAAGTTTTAATATTTGAAGCAATTAAATCTTCTCATGGTATAATGTAAGATTGAATTGTAATCTATCATGATCGATGTTCTTATTTCAAATATGGAGGATTGGAGGGAGATTAACCATTTTCTCAATAACCTAGCACAATATTACTCATTATCTTTGTACTGTAAGTGACTATGCTAAAATAACTGACATAAGTCAAAATTCGCACGATTCTTACCCCACAAAAGAGTCAAAGTTATAACCCCCAAAATGTTGGAGTGGTTTGGCGGTACATAATTTAACCACCATAAGAAGGAATGACAATATTCACCTTTCTGACAAGGACTTCAAGACCCACTACACAATTGGGCTTATCTAGATAGTGAGAATAGAAAAGAAAGGAAAGGAAAGGAAAATGAAGCACTTTCCCATGACTCGACATTTTCACTATGTTCAGATAGCAAAGAAAATATTTAGATTCTATGTTTCAATCAGTACCCTACTGACTGGGCACATCAGGACCCTATAGATGTCTTGATGCATCAAGATTATAATTCCTATTGGCAAAAGATTATAAAACACCCTTACATTGATGCTTATCCAGCTCAAAGCACATACAGAGGGATACAAATACAAGATATAATTGATAAAGTGATATGTTGGTCCTCGCAATTTTGCAGATTTGCAATCAATGATCTCGAAATATGTTCTTCTCGATCCAAGACGCATGGTCCATCCCATATGATTTTTCGAACCTTGTGTATGATATGATTCTCTGTTACATAACACAGCTTGCTAGGTGCAATAAAACAACAGAAATAAAAGACTTAAAGAATGAGAGGGGATAAAACCCAAATCCACCTTTGGCATAAAAATAACACATGGGTTTTTTGTGTCTAGATCAAACTTTGTACCGTTTGCATCTTGCAGACCAAGAACAAACATGAGTACTCAATCACAACAATTTGCATCCCTAAACAAATGCCGAAAAATGGTTTATTGTTTTCTCGTGCTTATTTTACAGCTAGGATTTTCCCTTGCACCCCTTGGTTACTAAAGCCCCCAAGACTAAAACGCCATCTGCACCCTGAACTGAAAATCTATTCAGAGGACTAGCAAACAAACTGTGAATGATAGATGAAGGCAAGAAAAGAGTACAACATCCTAAGAAAATCAATACAAGAATGAAATTAGAAAATTCAATCCAAAGAAAAATGCTCACCCTCAACAGCCTCCATGCAACAATATAAACATCGAGCGCCTGCAAAGAGAAAATGTTGGAAATTGTGTCAACTCAAGTGACTATGATAAACAGAAGTAGATGGCTTGAAGTTACAATCATTAAACCTCTTTTGTAGTTGTGTTTTCTAAGTCAGTCGCTGGAACCCACTCCACTATAAGTTTCCTGTGGCAAACAATAGAAGCATGCAAAAGGTCTTGCACATCTAAATTAGAAACTGAAGCACTGCATCATCTTGTACCGCACAAAGAAAAAGAGACTAATTTAGATATTGAATATATGTTCTTATTATATACAAAGCACAAACATGCATGCACCTGCTGCAGTTGATCCCAGAAAAATTGTTCATGGCGAAAAAGTTGGTTTAACACCCTAATCCTAATAGATTCAACAAGTGGGTGGGTAGATGCTAAAATGTTGGATTTGATTCCTTCGGAGGGTGTGATGAGGTGGATGTGATGTGGAGTCCAGACGATATTAGGTAGGAGGTTTAACCCACTTATGTGGTAGATGTTTTCAAGTTGGGGCTTGTTGGGGCTTGATGCGAGATAAGGTACTGAAAGGGGTGAGACTAATGGGATGAAAGGGATATGTGAACAAGGATTTAAAAACTAATAAGGCATTGGAACCTTGTGGAGCAACGGATCATGTTCCGCTTGTAGTTGCTTGATGCACTTTTCCTTTGGTCTATGTTGAAACTTATTCTCAAGGATGAAGAATAATCATTTTGAGCGTGAAACTTACTTGAACATAATGGACTATCTTCTGTCATTCTTTTGGAGTGAAAAAGGCCGCAAACTACTTAGATTATATATAAATGCAATGCATTTATGTGGGTTCCTATCCTCAATATTCTACTACAATATTTACAAAACCAACAATGTTTTAACACCTTCCAACAACCACTGGATCAGGTACCTGGAAACAATTGATTTTAAGGGATGGACAACCAACACACTGACAGTAATTTACAGTAAAATGGGATGGACAACTGCGTATGGAAATAAGACATGAACAACAATTGCCTCAATGCTTTGGAAAGTGGAAATACAGAGTGACAAAAGCATTCACCTTCAACACAGAGAGGTAAGAATCTGAAAGGCCAGTATATTTTCCGACCATGGCAATTCTGACCTACAGATCTTGTTGTATGTTAGTGCTTAACTTGCAATAATCCAAACATGAAACTATAGCCAAGATTACCAACATGAAAAATGCCTAGGACGTACAGGATCATGTAACCTGTCACAGAGTTCAGCCGTGCTGGTCCATTCCTCCAACATGGGCTCCCTAGTAACTCTGTTGTAATGAATGGCATAGTTAAGGAGAATGTTATCATATGGTAAATATTCATGACATAGTTTAGCACCAAGCAAAACGTGTTGATACATGAGACGAGATGAGTTCAATAGACAAACCATAGAAGGTTCAGCACTAAAGTATCATTCAGATGAACAAAAATTGACCCAATCCGACATGAAACAAAGGAGTTATAGGCGTCTTCATTGGATCGTGTAATTTGGAGAGATTAACAATCCATATTGAAAAATGACGATTGAAGAGTTCCAACTGCTTTTGGGATATCGAACGGTCTCTAAATTAAGCAATTCTGGTCCCATTTGGAAGCTTGACAAGTTACCATTCCAATGTCCAGAAATAGTCTAAATTCGACCTCTGAAGAGAGAGTTATGAGGGTTACTATTGGACAAGGAGACGAAGGAAAAATTCAAGACCGATGACTATGATCCCACTTACGGATGCCCAAATGGGATGCCAAAATGGTCTCAGAATATGACGATTTCAGTCAGGAATGAAAGAGCACTAAAGTACCATTCAGATGACTAAAAATTGACCCAATCCGACATCAAAGGATGGAGTTATAGACGTCTCCGTTGGATCGTGAAATTTGGAAATCCATATTGAAAAATGACGATCGAAGAGTCTCAACGTGCTTTTGGGATATCGAATGGTCTCTAAATAAAGCAATTCAGGTCCCATTTAGAAGCTCAACAAGTTACCATTCCAATGGCCTAAAATAGTCAAAATTCGACCTCAGAAGAGAGAGTTATAAGGGTTCCTATTGGACAAGGAGATGAAGGAAACATTGAGGGCCGACGACAGCGATCCCACTTACGGATGCCCAAATGGTCTCGGAATACGATGATTCCAGTAAGGAGTGAAAGAGTAGTAAAGTACAATTCAGAGGACCAAAATTGACCCAATCCGACATCAAAGGATGGAGTTATAGGCGTCTTCGTTAGATCATGAAATTTGGAAAGATTAACAAACCATATTGAAAAATGATGATCGAGGAGTTCCAACGTGCTTTTGGGATATCGAACAGTCTCTGAATTAAGCAATTCATGTCCCATTTGGAAGCATGACAAGTTACCATTCCAATGACCTGAAATAGTCAAAATTTGACCTCTGGAGAGAGAGTCATGAGGGTTACAATTGATTAGGGAGATTAAGGAAACATTCAAGACTGACGACTGCGATCCCACTTACAAATGCCCAAATGGTCTCGGAATATGATGATTCTAGTCAGGAATGAAAGAGCACTAATGTACCATTCAGATGTGCAAAAATTGACCCAATCCGACATCAAAGGATGGAGTTATAGGCGTCTTTGTTGGATCGCGCAATTTGGAAAGACTAACAATCCATATTAAATAATGATGATCGAAGAGTTCCAATGTGCTTTTAGAATATCGAACGGTCTATGAATGAAGCAATTCTGGTCCCATTTGGAAGCTTGACAAGTTACTATTCCAATGGCCTAAAGTAGTCTAAATTCGACCTCTGAAGAGAGAGTTATGCGGGTTACTATTGGACAAGGTGATGAAGGAAACATTCAGGACCGACGACTACGATCTGACTTATAAATGCTCAAATGGTCTCGGAATACGACAATTCCATTCAAGAATGAAAGAGCACTAAGGTACCATTCAGATGACCAAAAATCGACCCAATTCGACATCAAAGGATGGAGTTATAGGCATCTCTGTTAGATCGTGCAATTTGGAAAGATTAGCTATCCATATTGAAAAATGACGATCAATGAGTTCCAACGTGCTTTTGGGATATCGAACGGTCTCTGAATTAAGCAATTTTGGTCCAATTAGGAAGCTTGACAAGTTACCATTCCAATGTCCTGAAATAGTCTAAATTCGACCTCTGAAGAGAGAGTTATGAGGGTTACTATTAGACAAGGAGATGAAGGAAACATTCAGGACCGACGATTGCGATCCCACTTAAGGATGCCCAAATGGTCTCCGAATACGATGATTCCAGTCAGGAATGAAAGAGCACTAAAGTACCATTCAGATGACCAAAAATCGACCTAATCTGACATCAAAGGATGGAGTTATAGGTGTCTCCGTTGGATCGTGCAATTTAAAAAGATTAACAATCCATATTGAAAAATGACAATCAAAGAGTTCTAACGTGCTTTTGAGATATTGAACGGTCTTTTAATTAAGCAATTTAGGTCCCATTTGGAAGCTTGACAAGTTACCATTCCAATGGCCTGAAATAGTCAAAATTCAACCTCTGAAGAGAGAGTTATAAGGGATATAAGGGTTCCAACGTGCTTTTGGGATAAGGAGATGAAGGAAACATTGAGGGCCAACGACTGCGATCCCACTTATGGAGGCCCAAATGGTCTCGAAATACGACCATTCTAGTAAGGATTGAAAAAGCAGCAAAGTACCATTCAGATGATGACATCAAAGGATGGAGTTATGGTGTCTTCGTTAGATCTCGCAATTTGGAAAGATTAGCAAACCATATTGAAAAATGATGATCGAGGAGTTCCAACGTGCTTTTGGGATATCGAACTGTCTCTGAATTAATCAATTCATGTCCCATTTGAAAGCTTGACAGGTTACAATTCCAATGTCCCGAAATAGTCAAAATTTGACCTCTGATGAGAGAGTTATGAGGCTTACTATTGGACAAGGAGATGAAGTGAACATTCCAGACCGACGACTGTGATCCGACTTACAGATGCCCAAATGGTCTCGGAATACGACGATTCCGGTCAGGAATAAAAGGGCACTAAAGTACCATTCAGATGACCAAAATCGACCCAATCCGACATCAAAGAATGGAGTTATAGGCAACTTCATTGGATTGCGAAATTTGGAAAGATTAACAATCCATATTGAAAAATGACGATCGAAGAGTTCCAACGTGCTTTCGAGATATCAAACGGTCTCTGAATTAAGCAATTCTGGTCCCATTTGGAAGCTTGACAAGTTACCATTCCAATGTCCTGGAAGAGTCTAAATTCAACCTCTTAAGAGAGAGTTATGAGGGTTACTATTGGATAAGGAGATGAAGGAAATATTCAGGACCGATGACTGCGATCCCACTTACGGATGCCCAAAAGGTCTCGAAATACGACAATTCCTGTCAGGAATGAAAGAGCACTAAAGTACCATTCGGATGAACAAAAATTGCCCCAATCTGACATCAAATGAAGGAGTTATAGGCATCTTCATTGGATCGCGCAATTTGGAAAGAATAACAATCCATATTGAAAAGTGACGATTGAAGAGATCCAACGTGCTTTTGGGATATCGAACGGTCTCTGAATTAAGCAATTCTGGTCCCATTTGGAAGCTTGACAAGTTACCATTCCAATGTCCTAAAATAGTCTAAATTCGACCTCTAAAGAGAGAGTTATGAGGGTAACCATTGGACAAGGAGATGAAGGAAATATTCAGGACCGACGACTGCGATCCCACTTACGGATGCCCAAATGGTCTCGGAATATGACGATTCCAGTCAGGAATGAAAGAGCACTAAAGTACCATTCAGATGACGAAAAATTGACCCAATCCGACATCAAAGGATGGAGTTATAGGCGTCTCCATTGGATCATGCAATTTGGAAATCCATATTGAAAAATGACGATCGAAGAGTTTCAACGTGCTTTTGGGATATCGAATGGTCTCTGAATAAACCAATTCAGGTCCCATTTGGAAGCATGACAATTTACCATTCCAATGACTTGAAATAGTCAAAATTTGACCTCTGAAGAGAGAGTTTTGAGGGTTACTACTGAACAAGGAGATGAAGGAAACATACAGGACCGACGGTTACGATCCCACTTATGGATGCCCAAATGGTCTCAGAATATGCCGATTCCAATTAGGACTGAAAGAGCACTAAAGTACCATTCAGATGACCAAAAATTGACCCAATCCGACATCAAAGGATGGAGTTATAGGCATTTTCGTTGGATCGTGCAATTTAGAAATACTAACAATCCATATTGAAAAATGATGATCAAAGAGTTCCAACGTGCTTCTGGGATATTGAACGGTCTTTGAATTAAGAAATTCAGGTCCCATTTGGAATCTTGATAACTTACCATTCCAATCACCTAAAATAGTCAAAATTCGACCTCTAGAGAGAGAGTCATGAGGGTTGCTATTGAATAAGGAGATTAAGGAAACACCCAAGACCGACGACTGCGATCCCACTTACAGATGCCCAAATGGTCTCAAAATATGTTGATTCTACTCAGGAATGAAAGAGCACTAAAGTACCATTCAGATGTGCAAAAATTGACCCAATCTGACATCAAAGGATGGAGTTATAGGCGTCTTCGTTGGATCGCGCAATTTGGAAAAACTAACAATCCATATTGAATAATGACGATTGAAGAGTTCCAATCTGCTTGTAGAATATCGAACGGTCTATGAATGAAGCAATTCTAGTCCCATTTGGAAGCTTGACAAGTTACCATTCCAATGACCTGAAATAGTCTGAATTCGATGTCTGAAGAGAGAGTTATGAGGCTTACTATTGGACAAGGCGATGAAGGAAACTTTCAGGACCGACGACTTCGATCCGACTTATAGATGCTCAAATGGTCTCGGAATATGATGATTCCAATCAGGAATGAAAGAGCACTAATGTACCATTCAGATGACCAAAAATTGACCCAATCCGACATCAAAGGATGGAGTTATAGGCGTCTCCGTTGGATCACGCAATTTGGAAAGATTAACAATCCATTTTGAAAAATGACGATCGAAGAGTTCCAACGTGCTTTTGGGATATCGAACGGTCTCTGAATTAAGCTATTTTGGTGCCATTTGGAAGCTTGACAAGTTACCATTCCAATGTCCTGAAATAGTCTAAATTTGACCTTTGAAGAGAGAATTTTGAGGGTTACTATTGGACAAGGAGATGAAGGAAACATTGAGGACCGACAACTGCGATCCCACTTACGGATGTCCAAATGGTCTCGGAATACGATGATTCCAGTCAGGAATGAAAGAGCACTAAAGTACCATTCAGATGACCAAAAATCGACCCAAACTGACATCAAAGGATGGAGTTATAGGCGTCTCTGTTGTATCATGCACTTTGGAAAGATTAACAATCCATATTGAAAAATGATGATCAAAGAGTTCCTACGTGCTTTTGGGATATTGAACGGTCTTTGAATTAAGCAATTCAGGTCCCATTTGGAAGCTTGACAAGTTACCATTCCAATGGCTTGAAAGAGTCAAAATTCGACCTCTGAAGAGAGAGTTATAAGGGTTACTATTGGACAAAGAGATGAAGGAAACATTGAGGGCCAACGACTGCGTCCCACTTACGGATGCCCAAACGGTCTCGAAATACGACGATTCCAGTAAGGTGTGAAAGAGCAGTAAATACCATTCAGATGACCAAAATCGACCCAATCCGACATCATAGGATGCAGTTATAGGCATCTTCGTTAGATCTCATTATTTGGAAAGTTTAACAAACGATATTGAAAAATGACGATCGAGGAGTTCCACCGTGCTTTTGGGATATCAAACGGTCTCTGAATTAAGCAATTCTAGTCCCATTTGGAAGCTTGACAAGTTACCATTCCAATGTCCTGAAATAGTCTAAATTCCAGCTCTGAAGAGAGAGTTATAAGGGTTAATATTGGACAAGGAGATGAAGGAAACATTTAGGACCGACGAATATGATCCCACTTACAGATGCCCAAATGGTCTCGGAATATGATGTTCCGGTCAGGAATAAACGAGCACTAAAGTACCTTTCAGATGACCAATAATCGACCTAATCCGACATCAAAGGATGGAGTTATATGCTACTCAATTGGATCACGCTATTTGGAATGATTAACAAATCGTATTGAAAAATTTTGATAAGAGTTCCAACGTGCTTTTGGCATATTGATCGGTCTCTGAATTAGGCAATTCTGGTTTCATTTGGAAGCTTGACAAGTTACCATTCCAATGACCTGAAATAGTCAAAATTCAACATCTGCAGAGAGAGAGAGAGAGTTATGAGCATTACTATTGGACAAGGAGATGAAGGAAACATTCAGGACCGTTAAATACAATCCCACTTACAGATGCCCAAATGGTCTCGGAATACGACGATTCCAGTCAGGAATGAAAGAGCACTAAAGTACCTTTCAGATGACCAAAAATTGACCCAATCCGACATCAAAGGATGGAGTTATACGCAACTTAATTAGATCACTCTATTTGAAAAGATTAACAATCTATATTGAAAAATGTCGATAAGAGTTCCAACGTGCTTTTGGCATATCAAACGGTCTCTGAATTAGGCAATTCTGGTCCCATTTGGAAGCTTGACAAGTTACCATTCCAATGATCTGAAATAGTCAAAATTCAACCTCTGCAGTGAGAGTTATGAGCGTTACTATTGGACATGGAGATGAAGGAAACATTTATGACCAACGATTGCGATCCCACTTACGGATGTCCAAACGGTCTCGAAATACGACGATTCTAGTAAGGTGTGAAAGAGCAGTAAATACCATTCAGATGACCAAAATCAACCCAATCCGACATCATAGGATGCAGTTATAGGCATCTTCATTAGATCTCATTATTTGGAAAGTTTAACAAACGATATTGAAAAATGACGATCGAGGAGTTCCAACATGCTTTTGGGATATCAAACGGTCTCTGAATTAAGCAATTCTAGTCCCATTTGGAAGCTTGACAAGTTACCATTCCAATATCCTGAAATAGCCTAAATTCCAGCTCTAAAGAGAGAGTTACGAGGGTTACTATTGGACAAGGAGATGAAGGAAACATTTAGAACCAACGAATATGATCCCACTTACAGATGCCCAAATGATCTCGGAATATGACGATTCCAGTCAGGAATAAAAGAGCACTAAAGTACCTTTCAGATGACCAATAATTGACCCAATCCGACATCAAAGGATGGAGTTATACGCTACTCACTTGGATCATGCTATTTGGAATGATTAACAAATCGTATAGAAAAATTTCGATAAGAGTTCCAACGTGCTTTTGGCATATTGATCGGTCTCTGAATTAGGCAATTCTGGTCCCATTTGGAAGCTTGACAAGTTACCATTCCAATGACCTAAAATAGTCAAAATTCAACATCTGCAAAGAGAGTTATGAGCATTACTATTGGACAAGGAGATGAAGGAAACATTCAGGACCGTCAAATACAATCCCACTTACAGATGCCCAAATGGTCTCGGAATACGACGATTCCAGTCAGGAATGAAAGAGCACTAAAGTACCTTTCAGATGACCAAAAATCAACCCAATCCGACATCAAAGGATGGAGTTATACGTAACTTAATTAGATCACTCTATTTGAAAAGATTAACAATATGTATTGAAAAATGTCGATAAGAGTTCCAACGTGCTTTTGGCATATCAAACGGTCTCTGAATTAGGCAATTCTGGTCCCATTTAGAAGCTTGACAAGTTACCATTCCAATGATCTGAAATAGTCAAAATTCAACATCTGCAGTGAGAGTTATGAGCGTTACTATTGGACATGGAGATGAAGGAAACATTTACAACCAACGACTGTGATCCCACTTACAGCTACTCAAATGGTCTCGGAATACGACGATTCTAGTCAGGAATGAAAGAGCATCAAAGTACCAATCAAATGACCAAAAATTGACCCAATCCAACATTAAAGGATGGAGTAATAGGCATGTACGTTGGATCACACAATTTGGAATGATTAACAATTCATATTGAAAAATGACGATCGAAAAGTTGCAATGTGCTTTTAGGTTATCGAACGGTCTCTGAATTAAGCAATGCTGGTCCCATTTGGAAGCTTGACAAGTTACCATTCCAATGACCTGAAATATTCAAAATTCGACTTATGAAGAGAGAGTTTTGAGGGTTACTATTGAACAAGGAGATGAAGGAAATATACAGGGCCGACGACTGCGATCCCACTTATGGATGCAAAAATGGTCTTGGAATATGACGATTCCAGTCAGGAATGAAAGAGCACTAAAGTACCATTCAGATGACCAAAAATCGACCCAATCTGACATCAAAGGATGGAGTTATAGGCATCTGTATTAGATTACACAATTTGGAAAGACTGACAATCCATATTGAATAATGACGATTGAAGAGTTCCAATGTGGTTTTGGGATATCGAACGGTCTCTGAATTAAGTAATTCAGGTCCCATTTGGAAGCATGATAATTTACCATTCCAATGACTTGAAATAGTCAAAATTCGACCTCTGAAGAGAAATTTATGAGGGTTACTATTGGACAAGGTGATGAAGGAAACATTCAGGACCAATGACTGTGATCCCACTTACAGATGGCCAATTAGTCTCGGAATACGATGATTCCAGTCAGGAATGAAAGAGCACTAAAGTTCCATTCAAATGACCAAAATCGACCCAATCCGACATCAAAGGATGGAGTTATAGGCGTCTTCATTGGATCGCGCTATTTGGAAAGATTAATAATCCGTATTGAAAAATGACGATCGAAGAGTTCCAACGTGCTTTTGGGATATTGAACGGTCTCTGAATGATGTAATTCATGTCCCATTTGGAAGCTTGACAAGTTACCATTCCAATGTCCTGAAATAGTCTAAATTCTACCTCTGAAGAGAGAGCTATGAGGGTTGCTATTGGACATGGAGATGAAGGAAATATTCAGGACCGATGACTGCGATACCACTTACGGATGCTGAAATGGTCTCAGAATATGACAATTCCAGTCAGGAATGAAAGTGCTCTAAAGTACCATTCAGATGACCAAAAATTGACCCAATCCGATGTCAAACGAATGAATTATAGGCATCTTTATTAGATCGCACAATTTGGAAAGATTAACAATCCATATTGAAAAATGACGATCGAAGAGTTCCAACATGCTTTTGGGATATCGAACGGTCTCTGAATTAAGCAATTCTGGTCCCATTTGGAAGCTTGACAAGTTACCATTTCAATGTCCTTATATAGTCTAAATTCGACCTCTGAAGAGAGAGTTATAAGGGTTTCTATTGGACAAGGAGATGAAGGAAACATTCAGGACCGACGACTGCGATACCACTTACGGATGTCCAAATGGTCTCGGAATACGACGATTCCAGTCAGGAATGAAAGAGCACTAAAGTACCATTTAGATGACCAAAAATTGACCCAATTCGACATCAAAGGATGGAGTTATAAGTATCTTCATTGGATCACGCAATTTGGAAAGATTAACAAACCATATTGAAAAATGACGATCGAAGAGTTCCAACGTTCTTTTGGGATATCGGACGGTCTCTGAAATAAGCGATTCTTGTCCCATTTTAAAGCTTGACAAGTTACCATTCCAATGTCCTGAAATAATCTAAATTCAACCTCTAAAGGGAGAGTTAGTAGGGTTACAATTAGTCAAGGAGATGAAGAAAACATTCAGGACTGACGAATACGATCCCACTTACAGATCCCCAAATGGTCTCGGAATACAAAGATTCCAGTCAGGAATGAAAGAGCACTAAAGTACCATTTAGATGACCAAAAATTGACCCAATCCGACATCAAAGGATGGAGTTATAGGCGTCTTTGTTGGATCACACAATTTGAAAATCCATATCGAAAAATGACGATTGAAGACTTCCAACGTGCTTTTGGGATATCGAACGGTCTCTGAATTAAGCAATTCAGGTCCCGTTTGGAAGCATGACAATTTACCATTCCAATGACTTGAAATAATCAAAATTTGACCTCTTAAGAGAGAGTTATGAGGGTTACTATTGGACCAGGAGATGAAGGAAACATTCAGGACCGACGATTGTGATCCCACTTACAGATGCCCAAATGGTCTCGGAATACGAGGATTCCAGTCAGGAATGAAAGAGCACTAAAGTACCATTCAGATGACCAAAATTGACCCAATCCTACATCAAAGGATGGAGTTATAGGCATCTTCATTGGATCGCACAATTTGAAAAGATTGACAATCCATATTGAAAAATGGCGATCAAAGAGTTGCAACATGCTTTTGGGATATCTAATGGTCTCTGAATTAAGCAATTCTAGTCCCATTTGGAAGCTTAACAAGTTACCATTCCAATGTCCTGAAATAGTCTAAATTTAATGTCTGAAGAGAGAGTTATTAGGGTTACTATGGATAAGGAAATGAAGGAAACATTCAGGACCGATGAATACGATCCCACTTATAGATGCCCAAATGGTCTCGGAATACGACGATTCCAGTTAGGAATGAAAGAGCACTAAAATACCTTTCAGATGACCAAAAACTGACCCAATCCGACATCAAAGGATGAAGTTATAGGCGACTCAATTGGATCATGCTATTCGGAAAGATTAACAATCCATATTGAAAAATGTTGATCGAATAGTTCCAACGTGCTTTTGGCATATCGAACAGTCTCTTAATTAGGAAATTCTGGTCCCATTTGGAAGCTTGACAAGTTACCATTCCAATGACCTGAAATAGTCAAAATTCAACATTTATAGGGAGAGTTATGAGGGTTACTATTGGACAAGGAGATGAAAGAAACATTTAGGACCGACGACTACGATCCCACTTACAGATGCTCAAATGGTCTTGGAATACGACGATTCCAGTTAGGAATGAAAGAGCATTAAAGTACCAATCAAATGACCAAAAATTGACCCAATCCAACATCAAAGGATGGAGTAATAGGCGTCTACGTTGGATCGCACAATTTGGAAAGATTAACAATCCATATTGAAAAATGACGATCAAAGAGTTCCAATGTGCTTTGCGTTATCGAATGGTCTCTGAATTAAGCAATGCTGGTCCCATTTGGAAGCTTGACAAGTTACCATTCCAATGACCTGAAACATTCAAAATTTAACCCATGAAGAGAGAGTTTTGAGGGTTACTATTGAACAAGGAGATGAAGGAAACATACGGGACCGACGACTGCGATCCCACTTACGGATGCCCAAATGGTCTCAGAATACGACGATTCTAGTCAGGAATAAAAGGGCACTAAAGTACCATTCAAAAATTAACCCAATCCGACATCAAAGGATGGAGTTATATGTGTCTTCGTTGGATCGCGCAATTTAGAAACACTTACAATCCATATTGAATAATGATGATCGAATAGTTCTAATATGCTTTTGGGATATCGAACGGTCTCTAAATTAAGCAATTTCGGTCCCATTTGGAAGCTTGACAAGTTACCATTCCAATGACCTGAAATAGTCTAAATTCGACCTTTGAAGAGATAGTTATGAGGGTTACTATTGGACAAGGAGATGAAGGAAATATTCAGGACCGACGACTACAATCCCACTTATAGACGCCCAAATGGTCTCGGAATACGACGATTCCAGTCATGAATGAAAGAGCACTAAAGTACCATTTAAATGACCAAAAATCGACCCAATCTGACATCAAAGGATGGAGTTATAGGCATCTCCGCTGAATCGTGCAATTTAGAAAGATTAACAATCCATATTGAAAAATGACGATCGAAGAGTTCCAACATGCTTTTGGGATATCGAATGGTCTCTAAATTAAGCAATTCAGGTCTCATTTGGAAGCATGACAATTTACCATTCCAATGACTTGAAATAGTAAAAATTTGACCTCTTAAGAGAGAGTTATGACAGTTACTATTGGACAAGTAGATGATGGAAACATTCAAGACTGACGACTGTGATCCGACTTGCAGATGCCCAAATGGTCTCGGAATACGATAATTCCAATCAGGAATGAAAGAGCACTAAAGTTCCATTCAGATGACCAAAATCGACCCAATCCGACATCAAAGGATGGAGTTATAGGCATCTTCATTGGATCGCGCAATTTGGGAAGATTAACAATCCTTATTGAAAAATGTCGATCGAAGAGTTCCAACGTGGTTTTGGGATATCGAACGGTCTCTGAATTAAGCAATTCAGATCCCATTTGGAAGCATGACAATTTACCATTCCAATGACTTGATATAGTCAAAATTCAACCTCTTAAGAGAGAGTTATGAGGGTTACTATTGGACAAGGAGATGAAGGAAACATTCAAGATCGACGACTGTGATCCCACTTACACATGCCTAAATGGTCTCAGAATATGACAATTCCAGTCAGGAATTAAAGAGTACTAAACTACCATTTAGATGACCAAAATCAACCCAATCCGACATCAAACGATGAAGCTATAGGCGTCTTCATTGGATCATGAAATTTGGAAAGATTAACAATCCATATTGAAAAATGACGATCGAACAGTTCCAACGTGCTTTTGGCATATCGAATGGTCTCTGAATTAAGCAGTTCTAGTCCTATTTGGAAGCTTGTCAAGTTACCATTCCAATGTCCTGAAATAGTCTAAATTCGACATCTGAAGAGATAGTTATGAGGGTTACTATTGGACAAGGAGATGAAGGAAATATTCAAGACTGACGACTGTGATCCAACTTATGGATGCTCAAAATGGTCTCTGAATACGACGATTCTAGTTAGGAATGAAAGAGCACTAAAGTACCATTCGGATGACAAAAAATTGACCCAATCCGACTTCAAAGGATGGAGTTATAGGCATCTCCATTGGATCACGCAATTTGGAATGATTAACAATCCATATTGAAAAATGATGATGGAAGAGTTCCAATGTGGTTTTGGGATATCGAACGGTATTTGAATTAAGCAATTTAGGTTCCATTTGGAAGCTTGACAGGTTACTATTGCAATGGCCTGAAATAGTCAAAATTTGACCTTTGAAGAGAGTTATGAGGGTTACTATTGGACAGGGAGATGAAGGAAACATTCAGGACTGACGGTTGCGATCCCACTTATGGATGCCCAAATGGTCTCGGAATACGACGATTCTGTTGAAGCATAAAAATAATGAAGAAAGATTGAAGATCAGGAGATATATGAAGAAAGATTGGAGATCAATATCAAGCATGGAGTGATGAAAGAACTCAGTGATTTGTTTAGTAGTTACGCGGGTCGCAACCTGCAGTGGGTGCGTGGACTGTACAACTAATTAAAATAGTTGCCCAGATGGTGCAAATAGGCTAAAGAGTTAGTGACAAATGTCATCTTTGCACAGATCGCGTAACTGATTGCACGTTGCACGGATCACACAACTGGCTTTTCTGTTGCGCGTGTAGCGCAATCAAGAACAGAGGGCGATCAGGATGAACAGTTATATCTGATGCAAAGTGGGCCCCATGGCACGAAGATCAAGGGTTGACATGTGTGGAGGCCTATAAATACTCCTCTCCCCCTCTCATTTGAGAGAGAAGAATTTTAGAAGAGGAGCAGAGCCCTAAAAGAAGATTGAAGGTGAGGAACAAAGGAGAGGATGAGTTGCGCGAGCCGCGCAACTCGCTAATTGGTTACGCGGATTGCGCAATAGGCAAACCTGTTGCGCAGGTCGCTCAACCAGGTCACTATGTGACTAGTTCTAAAAGGGGTCGGGATGATGCCAAAATCTTCCAGTTCTTCCAGTTCGACTTTCATTACTCCAAGGACCAGCTCAGAAAGGGAAGGAGTTAATCAACGCGACATTCCTCCTATGGAGACGACCGAAACAGAGTCGAGGTGCTGCCGAATTTGACATCCGACTTGGACGTTGGAACTTTGTCAATTTCTGTATTCTAAATAATTTATCTTAGAATCATGGGATATCCGAGGGTGTAAATGAATTTAGTATTAATAATATCATTATTGTTTTTAATGAACTCTATCTTTGTTATATTTGAATAAGATAATATCCCAAATTGAATGCATTTGTTTCTTGTTTGAAACAAAATGGCGACCCTGCTAAGGAATTTTATCTTATTTAACAGTAACGTTCAGATAGTTAAGAACTTTCATCATAGTTTGGCATCTTTCTGACGCTAAAATGGCCACTCTCAGTGGGAACATCCTCCCCTTCATCTTTAAGATAGATTATTAGATTCTTCAAATACTAACTATAGTTATGTTTCATGCCTGAAGGTTTCTGAATTCAACTACAAATTGCAACTAATGGAAACTTCTGCAAGAAAAGTAAGCTTCAGTTTCACTCTGACCGGATTCGTGATAGAATACGCACCGAACCAAACCCCAGAGTACATGGCTCGACTTCCTACGAGTGAAAACAACTTGACTCAAGCAATAGCTGGGGTCGTATCTGCTTCGTCTCAACTGCTGAAAGGAGATAAGGGCTGGACTGTCATAATGTCTTGCAGGACAAGAACACAAAATGCAAGAAGCCCCGGGATGGATCTGCCTTTGCCAAGAGTTAGAGGGCTAATAATGCGCAATACAGCTAGAAGGAATCCTGAACTTGCTCATCCTGCGATATATCTTAAGCAAGTAGTTTTGCAGTTAACGTCACGCGACTTCCGAGCTTTAGTTGCCCCAAGGGTCAGATAGACGACAAAGCAGAAAGGTAAGGCATTAATGGAAAGTTCACCAGTGTTTGTATCACCCTAATCAATCAATGGCACCGAAAGTATAGAGAAGTCAAATGAAACTCCTCCCTCTCCTCTCTTCATAAGTCCCATCACGTCGACATATTCTTGCCCCACTCCAACTGCAGCTTCGTCAAAGAGTGAAGAAACTGTAGTACATATGGCCAGGACAAACTAGGACAACATGCTGACTACAGAGGATCACATGAATGAGATGGTAGAAGCACAAAGAGCATTAATGGAGGAATGCAGGAACCTCAGAGAGGCCTTAGCGACCCTCGCACATAATGTAGCCCAGATAACGGCTCCTCTGATGATGGGCACAATGAATGGACAAGAGAACCAACCGCAGGGGGCAGGATCACTAGGATCTATCTCGGCAACAAGAACCATGACACAAGATGAAGTATGACAAGTTGTCAAAGAAGCTGTCAGAATGGAGAGAGAACATGAAAATACCAACCGTTTCAGATACCGAACGCCATATCCAAGGGAGGTAGAAGATACCCCATTTCCAGCTAACTTCAAACATCCATCTTTTTAGAAGTTTAACGGGGAAGGATCACTAGAGGAAGACTTAATGCACTTCATCACTAGCATGGGAAATTTTTCTACAATACCACACAATATTGCTTGCGATTGTTCGGGTCATCCCTGACAAACAAAGCATTTCGATGATATTCCAGCTTGGCCCTGGGGTCGATACGTACCTGCGAACAAATGTAGGATGCCTTCATATCAAACTTCTTCTCTTCAGAGTGTGATGTTAATATTACAGAATTGGCTTCTGTGCGGCAGAGAGAAGGAGAACTGGTAGAAAAATTTATAGACAGATGAAAGACATTAGGAGCTTCATGTAGGTAGCTGCCAGAAGAAAAGGAACAGGTCAAAATGTGTTTGAACTCCATAAAAACGGGAATCACGTTTGGACTCACCAATACTAATATCAGAACTTTCTATGACCTGGCCACTAAGGCTCATGCTTTAGAGCTGATGACTCAAAAAATGCTAGCATTTCATAATGAGACAGCTAGGAGGGCACCTAATAGGATGGTTATAAATACCGTTGATCGTGACAAGAGAAGCAAAGATACAAGGGACTCAAGAGAAAAGAGGCCGGAAAGGAAAGAAGAATCGAATCGGCTGAGAAGCAGATACAGTGGAAAAAGGCCCAGGATGCTCAATTCTCACGAGGGGTTCACTTTCGATAGAGAAGATGTTGTTCCTATGATGAACCAACTGCTAAAAGTCAGCACAATAGAATTACCAGAACCCAAGCACCCTGAAGATGTGACAAGAACAAGAGAGAGAGATTTTTGCCGCTACCATCGCCTGGTAGGGCATCCAATGGAGAATTATTATACATTGAAATGTATAACACAACAAATGATAGACAGAGGTGAAATAGTAATTGGCAAAGAAAAAGAAAGGGGTACGATGACGACGGTGAATATGCTTACAATCTGGGAAAAGGCCCGAGAAGTGAAAGAGAAAGAGGACCGTAAGGTGACAAAGAAGGTAGCAATGGTTACATTACGATCGGGGAAGAAGATAACAAGCCCTATGAAGTAAAAAGAAGAGATTAGAAGAAGAGAGGTTGTTGAAAGGCAGAATGACGATGATGAGAAAGAAAAGAAGAATGAGACTGCGAAGGTGACCTATGATGTAGTAAGCCATTTGAAGGGCATACCGACTCGGCTAAGCGTATATGATGCACTTAATTTGTCAGAGAAATTTTGACAGAGCTTGGTCCAAGCATTGTCCAATCACGATGTCAGAGAAACTTATTAGCAGAACTAGAATGCGAAGAACACGATGAGTAAGAAAACTGCTAACCAGTCGTTTCCTTCTCCAATGATGATTTGATCTGCGAGGCAAAGCATAATAGGCCACTAATGATAGAAAGCCATATTCGTGGAAAGAACATTAAGCGGATTATGATAGATAATGGGTTGGCGATGAACCTCTTACCACTCTCAATGTTGAGTAAACTAGGTTATCGTCGTTCTGACCTACGCCCCAGTGGAATGATGATACAGGGCTTCAATCAAGATGAACAACGTGTGCTTAGTAAAATTACAGCAACGCTGGAGATAGGAGATCTGACCATTGATGTCGTGTGCCACGTTATAAACGCGATAATGGCATATAATCTCCTCTTAGGAAGGCCATGGATACATTAGTATGGCATTGTACACTCCACTTTGCATTAATGCTTCAAATACTGTAAAGGTGGAATACAGTATAAAATAATGGCCGATGCGAAACCATATACAGAGGCTGAGTCCTTTGCGGACACCAGTTATTATAAAGGGTTCACTGAAAAAGAAAGAAAGAATGATAAAAGCAAAGTCCTAAAGGACATTCAAGTAAACGTGATTAAAGAAGAAACAGAAAATGCAGAATCATCCAGGACTACAGAAGCAAGGAAGAAATTTCATTTTATGCCGAAACATCTGAGACAACTAGGGCAACCGCCACTGACCCTATTATCGCTTGAACAGTTGTAAATTTTACAGTCCAATTACACAGTGCCATTGCCATATGTTGAAAGTCACAAGCCATTTTCAACCGCTCCAGAAAAATTTCAGGTCGAGGCTAGCGTAAGATATCTAGAGCTGATAGAATTTCATGCCTCAGTGGAAGCAAAGGCAGAAGAAGAGACCAAGAATAACGCATGCCGCGGTAAGATGACACCGTAAGACCTCAAAAAATATAGTCCAGCAAGTAAGAAGATCATGAAGAACATGGGTTTTGATTACGAAGAACCCACCGGCTTGAATAATGGAAGAGGAATTCAAATTCCTATTGGGGTCGTTAGGAAAAGCGAAGGAGATTTCAAGGATTGGGGGCAGAGTCATCGATGAATGTGGTTATAGCTAAACAAGTTATTGAAAGAGGATCTTAAAATAGTCAAGCATCCTGAAATGGCTCCGAAGCAGATGGAAGACAGGAGGCGGCCGACGATAGACAGTTTGTGAGGGATAAACTTGGGAACAGAGGAAGAGCCAAGTGGACAGAAGCAGTAACATTACGCAATGTTAAAAAAAAGATGTGATCAATTTCATCTGACATGCAATAATATACTGCTATGGTATTCCAAAGAAAATTGTTATAGATAATACACTCCCTTCAAAAAACAGAGGCATGCAAAAGCTTTGTCAGAAATTCAGCATTCATCGTTCATTTTCAACACCTTACTATCCACCGGCCAATGGATCAGCAGAGGCATTTAATAAAATGATAGTCAAGATACTGAAGAAAATAGTGACAGGGAATAAGCGTGATTGGGATGAGAGATTACAAGAAGCATTATGGGCATACAGAACCACTCATCGCACGACAACAAAAGCAACACCATATCATTGGTTGATGGTGTAGAAGCAGTTATCCCAATTGAAATACAAGTAGCGTCACTCAGAGTGGCAGTACACCAGTCTATTATAGACAATGAAAATGCAAAAATAAGGCTGAAAGAGCTAGATTTGCTTGATGAGAAATGCTTGATAGCCCAGCAGCGCTTGCAATCATATTAAGCAAGAATATTGGCCGCCTTTGATAAACAGGTCAAATATCGCTCTTTTAAAAAAGGGAATATGGTGCTGATGTTGAAAAGACCGATAGTGGTTAGTGGTCGCCCGTCGAATAGGGGGCAAATTTGAGCCTAAGTGGGATAGGAAGTATATAATAAAAGAAGTGTACTCCAATGGAGCATACAGAGTCATGGATCAAGATGGACAAGGTATCAGTATACCGATCAATGCTCGCTTCATCAAAAAATACCGTCCTTGAAGACATTACTGATTTTGATCCAGAATATTATCAGAATAATGATTCTATATCAAAAGGGGGCAAGAATAAACAAGACCACGGCTATGTACGATCAGATGAATGAATAAAGAAGAAATTTACAAGCATATCAAGACTACTGACAAGTATTATGAAAAGAAAGTGAACATCGTCATCATCAAGCGAGCTCTGTAAAATTCTATTGAAATTGGTATCATCACCAAGCTGATATATTATGAACAACACGAGTTGATATATTATGAGCAACACAGACAGATACTATTGGAGATATTAGCAGAAGTGGTGATGTATCAATCTTAATCAGAGATATCTATCATCCTCGCAGTAACGATGATCACAACTACTATTGTCTTCTAAGGCATTTTAAGGTAACCTAGCCAAGCCCTAAAATGGCCAGCTATGCTTAAGCCCTATCATTTTCACCATTCGGGCAGCAATGAGATGCCAGTGGCCCTAAAAAGCCTATGAAGGCCATCATATGCATACCCATGCGGGCAGCTAACGGAGCCAGTGACTAAAAGCCTAAAAGGCCAAAAAGTTCTCTACGGCCAGTCACGCGTGAGACCAATGCCGTCTGTATAGCTTTCCAACAACATCATGGGGAGTGGAGGAAAATGCCCTCCCGTGAATGGGTTCGACCATGCAGACGAAGAAAACGCAGGCCGCAGTGTGAGCTCCTTGACCATGTCCATAGATAGGCCAACTATGCGTAAGACCCCCCAGATTTTTGCCTTGATATTTCAATACTAACTCATGAGGAAGGGCTTAAACCTACTCATTGATGGACTGACGGCCCTAGATTTGGTACCCCAAAGGTCATCTTATGAGCCCCGTGAACTCTAGAGAGTTACTGCGTCCAACCCTATGCGTAATTCCAACCGAGTTCATGGCCCTGATAGCTTTACTAGGCCCCTCTAATGGATTGTGGTTTGTGAGCTCACCAGGCTGTGAGAAGTCCAGTGAACTCCTAAGAGTTACAGAGACCATCACGTGAGACCCGACTCCACTAGAGTCTAAAAAACTGCATGGGCTCCACTATTCAAGAGCTTAAAATGTGTAACTGACTGAATTGAAACTTAGCACCGCTAATAATAAAAAATCATATAGCAAATCCCACACTAACAAGCATAAAATGTTGATGTTTTATAGTTAGTTCCTCATTAAATATTATATCAAGATAATTGCACAGATGAATATTCTTGAAATGAATAAGTATATATGCAAAAACACGTAATACTAGGATGATGTAGGAATGTATGAACATGTATTCTTCTGAAAATTGCCAAAATATGCCAATTGTTTGATATAATGATATAGATCACAAAAAAATTCCATACGCAGAATGCATTTCTTCTAAAGTAAATGAAATCACAATTATATTAAGTTAGATCAAATATCCAATGTTTGAAATCTTTTACTCTGAAGTTAAATGTTTCAAAATATATTTATTCTTCTAAAGAGGACAAGTCTTCAATGATAATA
Organism: Magnolia sinica; assembly: GCF_029962835.1. Classification (NCBI taxonomy): domain Eukaryota; kingdom Viridiplantae; phylum Streptophyta; class Magnoliopsida; order Magnoliales; family Magnoliaceae; genus Magnolia; species Magnolia sinica. The sequence continues at coordinate 42,476,522 of NC_080581.1, forward strand.
TGTTTGTCCTTCTGAGGTGGATGACAATGTTCTGACATCTCCTGCCTTTCTGACGATAAAGGAGAATTATCTCGTAATATTTGCAAAGGCAGAGGAGGATAGAACTATGATACATTGTCATTCTGATGAGTATTTTTCAGAGGAGTGCCAAAAGCTATCCATCCTTTAAGGACATCAGCGAGCTTTGCTTCACGTATAACATTTTCTAAAGAAATCCTCTTACAAAGTTGCTCTGGAAAAGTGGGAGGGCTCGTTTCTTCAAAGTAGCTGATGCCCTGGTCTTTCTGATAATCCCTAAGGCAAGGAGGAGGAATCCACATGGCATGATCTGCTGGAGGATAATTGTCCACCAAGTAATATTGGTGAACCCACCCTCGCATCCAATAGTAAGAAGTGCTAACTGGATAATTATAGCCAGGAATTATGAAATGCGATCCAGTCTGGACGATCAAGAGATGCTTCTATATCAGAGCCCAGTTATATGGCCCAATACCATAGCTTCTCAACGCTCTTGTGACAATGTCATGAGTCTCAGGTACAGCTTGATCAAAACCAAATTGGTGAGCGAATCTACTAGGGTAGTACGGTTCGCGCTAGAAAATGCTACCTTCTCTCCATGGAAGAGTACTGGATCTGATAGAAATAAGGAAGGAATGCTCACTGAATGAGATAGAATCATCATCAATCACATCTACATCTTTAGGATAGTTAAACAATGGAAAGTGGTGGAAATCAATGGGATCATTGGTTTTTAGTCTTCTAGAAATCCATCCACTTGATTCCTTAATCATGTCCCTTAATTGAAAATCCTGAAGAGGGAGTCGATTGGGGTTCGAGTATACTCTTCCAGAGTCAGCAAATGTCCAAGGAAAGTATACTCCTAGCCAACCTACAAAGAAATGACAAGGAGCACAGACCGAAAAAGTTCAGGAACAGGATCTTTTGAGCCATAAATAACATCTCCGAAAGCGCGATAAAGAGAGCACAGAACTGGAGGAGCTAGTGAATATCTCTGACCTTCAGCCATTGCTCCTGTAACTACAAAGAATGAGGGCCTAATAGTGTCTGCTTGATCAGGATCAGGGAATACCACTAAGCTTAACCAATAAGCAAGAAAGGCGGCTAATTCACAAGAAGGACTATATTCTGCAGAATGTTCTATTTTCTTACCAGTGTCCTTGAGTTCTGACTGGTTATGGCTTGCGAAGTTGTCAAGATATAGATGCAATACTTCAACAAAATTGTTTGAAAATGGGATTAATGAAAATAGAAGATAAGGAAAGGAGTGTATCGCAATTTTTGAGAAAAGTGAGCCAACCATTCAAGAGAAGTGATGCGATTAGGGTGAGGGAATGCGGCCAGTGCATTGAAAAGTTCAAGGGTAGTTTCAAAAATTTTGGATATACTTCCTCTTGCAAATGCAGAAGCAAGCTCTTCATTGGAGGGTATATACGCATCAAAGATATCACCCATGATAGGAAGACCTGCTATATAAAATAGATCTCATAAAGTGACGCTCATTTCACCTAGGGGAAGATGGAACGAATTGGTGGTTGGAGACCAATGATTAAGAAAGCATTTGAGGATAGTAGCATCCACGTGAAAGTGTTCCGATGTGGCTATAATTGCATCAGAGAGTGAAATCTGCTCCAGTATAGCAGTATGTTTCCAAATGACAGCGCGAGCCTAAGCAGTGTAAAAATCACGGCTAGACAACAGTCTTGTGATTGTGAATCCCTGTACTCTAGGGTAATTTCTCAAGAAAGAAGAGTTGCTGAGCTATTTCAAAATAGTGGGAAGGAGAAGGTTGCTGAGGATCATAGTGTGGACGCAAGAATCTCATTCTATGAATTCTACCCGCTCTTTGACAGAGCCCATTTTCTCCCAAATATCCTATCAAAATTCTCGGTTCTCTCATGACCCAGTCATCCGTTGAAACAAAGATATTCTATCGGTCAAAGGGTTCGCTGTGTAAAATGGACTAGTGACGTAGTAAATTGATAGGGACAATGGTTCGGCTACTGCCTGGTGAAAGGGTTATAGAGATCCAAAGTTTCTTCATTTATCTCAACATGTTTCAACCTAAAAGTGGATGAATGATATTTTCTTCTAGAAGAGGAAGCTAGAGAACGAGCCATGATAAAGAAATCTAGAAATTTGGCTAAATCTGGAAAGTTAGCCAAAGTGATGATTATGCGGGTCACGTAATGAGTTCTGGGTTGCATGGGCGACGCAACGGTTAAAGGACCTTACTCGAACGAAAATTCATTGCGCTGGTCACGCAACAAGTGCTGGTTGCACAGAGTAGAGACAGAGATATAGAGTTTTGTCACTGTTGAGTGAAGAAGTGAAGAAGTGAAGAAATGAGAAATGCCCGACGATTTATAGAAAATGGAGTCAAGTAGGTACTCGGGCGCCCATTGCGTGGGTCACGCAATGAGTTTAGAAAAATTACAAATTTATGAAGATTAATCCTGATTCTTTGATTCAAGGGGAACAAAGAATAGATCAAGGGGGCATCTGTTGGAGCATAAAAATAATGAAGAAAGATTAAAGATCAGGAGATATATGAAGAAAGATTGGAGATCAGAAATCAAGCATGGAGTGAAGAAATGAGAGAGAACTCAGTGTTTTGTTTGGTAGTTGCGCGGGTCGCACAACCAGTAGTGGTTGCGCGGACTGCACAACTAATTGAAATAGTTATGCAGATGGTGCAAATAGGCTAAAGAGTTAGTGACAAATGTCATCTTTGTGCGGATCACACAACTGATTGCACATTGCACGGATCGCACAACCGGCTTTTCTATTGTGCCGGTAGCGCAATCAAGAATAGAGGGCGATCAGGATGAACGGTCAGATCTGATGCAAAGTGGGCCCCATGGCATGAAGATCAAGGGTTGACACGTGTGGAGGCCTATAAATAGCCCTCTCCCCCTCTCATTTGAGAGAGAGAAAAATTCTAAAAGAGGAGCAGAGCCCTGAAAGAAGATTGAAGGTGAGGAGAAAAGGAGAGGATGAATTGTGTGAGCTGCACAACTCGCTAATTGGTTGTACGGACCGTGTAACAGGCAAACCAGTTGCGCAGGTCACGCAACTAGGTCACTATGTGACCAGTTCTAAAAGGGGTTGAGATGCTGCCGAAATCTTCCAGTTCGTCCAATTCAACTTTCATTACTCCAAGGACAAGCTCAAAAAGGGAAGGAGTTAATCAACACAACATTCCTCCTGTGGAGTCGACCGAAGTAGAGTCAAAGTACTGCCGAATTTGACATCCTGCTTGGACATTGGAACTTTGTCAATTTCTGTATTGTAAATAATCTATCTTAGAATTAAGGGATATCTGAGGGTGTAAATGAACTCAGTATTAATAATATGATGATTGTTCTTAATGAATTTAGTCTCTATTATATTTGAATAAGATAATATCCCAAATCGAATGCATTTGTTTCTTGCTTGAGTCAGGAATGAAGGAGGCACTAAAGTACGATTCAGATGACCAAAATTGACCCAATCCGACATCAAAGGATGGAGATATAGGCGTCTTCGGTGGATCACACAATTTAGAAAGATTAACAATCCATATTGAAAAATGACGATCGAAGAGTTCCAACGTGCTTTTGGGATATCGAACGGTCTTTAAATTAAGCAATTCTGGTCCCATTTGAAAGCTTGGCAACTTACCTTTCCAATGTCCTGAAATAGTCTAAATTTGACCTCTAAAGAGAGAGTTATGAGGGTTACAATTGGACAAGGAGATGAAGGAAACATTTAGGACCGATGGCTACGATCCGACTTACAGATGCCCAAATGGACTCGAAATATGATGATTCCAGTCAAGAATGAAAGAGCACTAAAGTACCTTTCAGATGACCAGAAATTGACCCAATCTAACATCAAAGGATGGAGTTATAGGCATCTCCGTTGGATCACACAATTTGGAAAGACTAACAATCCATATTGAAAAATGATGATCGAAGAGTTCCAACGTGCTTTTGAGATATCAAATAGTCTCTGAATTAAGCAATTCAGGTCTCATTTGGAAGCTTGACAAGTTACCATTCCAATGTCCTGAAATAGTCTAAATTCGACCTCTGAAGAGAGAGCTATGAGGGTTACTATTGGACAAGGAGATGAAGGAAACATTCAGGACTGACGACTGTGATCCCACTTACGGATGCCCAAATGGGATGCCAAAATGGTCTCAGAATATGACGATTCCAGTCAGGAATGAAAGAGCACTAAGGTACCATTCAGATGACCAAAAATCAACCGAATCTGACATCAAAGGAAGGAGTTAAAGGTGTCTTCGCTGGATCACGCAATTTGGAAAGACTAACAATCCATATTGAATAGTGATGATCAAAGAGTTCCAATGTGCTTTTAGGATATCGAACGGTCTCTGAATTAGGCAATTATGGTCCCATTTGGAAGCTTGACAAGTTACCATTCCAATGACCTGAAATAGTCTAAATTCGACCTCTGAAGAGAGAGTTATGAGGGTTACTATTGGACAAGGAGATGAAGGAAACATTTAGGACCTACGACTGTGATCCCACTTACGGATGCCCAAATAGTCTCAGAATACAACGATTCCAGTTAGTAATGAAAGAGCAATAAAGTACCATTCAGATGACTAAAAATCGACCTAATCCGACATCAAAGGATGGAGTTATAGGCGTCTCCATTAGATCACGGAATTTGGAAAGATTAACAATCCATATTGGAAAATGACGATCGAAGAGTTCTAACGTGCTTTTGGGATATCGAACAGTCTCTGAATTAAGCAATTCAGGTCCCATTTGGAAGCATGACAAGTTACCATTCTAATGACTTGAAATAGTCAAAAGTCGACCGGTGAAGAGAGAGTTATGAGGGTTACTAAAAGACAAGGAGATGAAGGAAACATTCAGGACCGACGACTGTGATTTGACTTACAGATGCCCAAATGGTCTCGGAATATGAGGATTCCAGTCATGAATGAAAGAGCACTGAAGTACCATTCAGATGACCAAAATCGACCCAATTCGACATTATAGGATGGAGTTATAGGCATCTTTGTTGGATTGGGCAATTTGAAAAGATTAACAATCTATATTGAAAAATGACGATTGAAGAGTTCCAATGTGCTTTTGGGATATCAAACAGTTTCTGAATTAAGCAATACTGGTCTCATTTGGAAGCTTGATAAGATACCATTCCAATGTCCTGGAATAGTCTAAATTCGACTACTAAAGAGAGAGTTATGAGGGTTACAATTGGACAAGGAGATGAAGGAAACATTCAGGCCCGACGACTGCGATCCCACTTATGGATGCCCAAATGTTCTCGAAATGCGATTCCGGTCAAGAATGAAATAGCACTAAAGTACCTTTTTGATGACCAAAAATCAACCCAATCTGACATCAAAGGATGGAGCAATAGGCGTCTTCATCGGATTGCGCAATTTGGAAAGACTAACAAACCCATATTGAAAAATGATGATCGAAGAGTTCCAACGTACTTTTGGGATATCGAACGGTCTTTGAATTAAGCAATTCAGGTCCCATTTGGAAGCTTGATAAGTTACCATTCCAATGACCTGAAATGGTCAAAATTTGACCTCTAAAGAGAGAGTTATGAGGGTTACTATTGGACAAAGAGATGAAGGAAACATTCAGGACCGACAACTGCGTTCCCAATTACGGGTGCCCAAATGGTCTCGGAATACGACGATTCTAGTCAGGAATGAAAGAGCACTAAAGTGCCATTCAGATGATCAAAAATTGACCCAATACGACATCAAAGGAAGGAGTGATAAGTGTCTTCGTTGGATCAAACAATTTGGAAAGACTAACAATCCATATTGAATAATGACGACCGAAGAGTTCTAATGTTCTTTTATGACATCGAACGGTCTCTAAATTAGGCAATTATAGTCCCATTTGGAAGCTTGACAAGTTACCATTCCAATGACCTGAAATAGTCAAAATTGGACCTATGAAGAGAGAGTTTTGAGGGTTACTTATGAACAAGGAGATGAAGGAAACATACGGGACTGACGACTGCGATCCCACTTACGGATGCCCACATGATCTTGGAATATGGCAATTCGAGTCAGGAATGAAAGAGCACTATAGTACCATTCAGATGACCAAAAATTGACCCAATCTGACATCAAAGGAAGGAGTTCCAACGTGCTTTTGGGATATCGAACGGTCTTTAAATTAAGCAATTCAGGTCCCATTTGGAAGTATGAGAAGTTACCATTCCAATGACCTAAAATAGTCAAAATTTGACCTGTGAAGAGGGGGTTATGAGGGTTACTATTAGACAAGGAGATGAAGGAAACATTCAGGACCAACGACTGCGCTCCCAATTACAAAAGCCTAAATAGTCTTGGAATATGATGATTCCAGTCAAGAAGAAATAACACTAAATTATGTTTTAGGTGACCAAAAATTGACCCAATCTGACATTAAAGGATGGAGTTGTAGGTGTCTCCGTTTGATCACGCAATTTGGGAAGACTAACAATCCATATTGAAAAATGACGATTGAAGAGTTCCTACGTGCTTTTGGGATATCGAACGGTCTCTAAATTAAGCAATTCAGGTCCCATTTGGAAGCTTGATTAGTTACCATTCCAATGACTTGAAATAGTCAAAATTCGACCTTTGAAGAGAGAGTTATGAGGGTTACTATTGGACAAGGAGATGAGGTAAACATTCAGGACCGACGTCTACGATCCCACTTATGGATGCCCAAATGGTCTCAGAATATGACAATTCTAGTCAGGAATGAAAGAGCACTAAAGTACCATTCAGATGACCAAAAATTGACCCAATTCAACATCAAAGGAAGGAGTTATAGGCATCTCTGTTGGATCGCGCAATTTAGAAAGATTAACAATCCATATTGAAAAAAGACGATCGAAGAGTTCCAATGTGCTTTTAGGTTATCGAACGGTCTCTAAATTAGGCAATTATGGTCCCATTTGGAAGCTTGACAAGTTACCATTCCAATGACCTGAAATAGTCTAAATTCGACCCCTGAAGAGAGAGTTATGAGGGTTACAATTGGACATGGAGGTGGAGGAAACATTCAATACCGACGACTGTGATCACACTTACGGATGCCCAAATGGTCTCAGAATACGACGATTCCAGTTAGGAATGAAAGAACACTAAAGCGCCATTCAGATGACCAAAAATTAACCCAATCCGACATCAAAGGATGGAGTTATAGGCGTCTCAGTTGGATCGTACAATTTTCAAAGACTAACAATCCATTTTGAAAAATGATGATCGAAGAGTTCCAAAGTACTTTTGGGATTTCGAACGGTCTCTACATTAGGCAATTCAGGTCCCATTTGAAAGCATGAGAAGTTATCATTCCAATGACCTGAAATAGTCAAAATTCGACCTGTGAAGAGAGAGTTATGAGGGTTACTATTGGATAAGGAAATGAACGAAACATTCAGGACCGACGACTGCAATCCTACTTATAGATGGCCAAACGGTCTCGAAATACGATGATTCTAGACAGGAATGAAACAACACTATAGTACTATTTAGATGACCAAAATCGACCCAATCCGACATCAAATGATTGAGTTATAGGCGTCTTCATTGGATCGCATAATTTGGAAAGATTAACAATCCATATTGAAAAATTACGATTGAAGAGTTCCAACATGCTTTTGAGATATCCAACGGTCTCTGAATTAAGCAGTTCGGGTCTCATTTGGAAGTAAGATAAATTACCATTCCAATGTCCTTGAATTCTCTAAATTCGACCTCTGAAGAGAGAGTTATGAGGGTTACTATTGGACATGGAGATGAAGGAAACATTCAGGACTAATGACTGTGATCCCACTTACGGATGCCTAAATGGTCTCAGAATACAATGATTCCAGTCAGGAATGAAAGAGCACTAAAGTACCATTTAGATGACCGAAATCGACCCAATCTGACATCAAAGGATGGAGTTATAGGCATTTTCGTTGGATCTCGCAATTTGGAAAGATTAACAATCCATATTGAAAAATTATGATCGAAGAGTTCCAACGTGCTTTTGGGATATCGAATGATCTCCGAATTAAGTAATTCTGGTCCCATTTAGAAGCTTGACAAGTTAACATTCCAATGTCATGAAATAGTCTAAGTTCAACCTCTGAAGAGAGAGTTATGAGGGTAATTATTGGACAAGGAGATGATAAAAATATTTAGGACAGACAACTATGATCCCACTTACGGATGCTGAAATGGTCTTGGAATATGATAATTCCAGTCAGGAATGAAAGAGCACTAATGTACCATTCAGATGACCAAAATGGACCTAATCCGACTTCAAAGGTTAAAGTTATAAGCATCTTCGTTGGATTGCGCAATTTGGAAAGATTAACAATCCATATTGATAAATGATGATCAAAGAGTTCGAACGTGCTTTTGGGATATCGAACGGCCTCTAAATTAATCAATTCTTCCATTTCGAAGCTTGACAAGTTACCATTCCAATGTCCTGAAATAGGCAAAATTTGACCTCTGAAGAGAGAGTTATGAGCATTACTATTGGACATGGAGATGAAGGAAACATTTAGGACCGACGACTGCGATTCGATTTATAGATGCCCAAATGGTCCCGGAATACGGCGATTCTAATAAGGAATGAAAGAGCAGAAAAGTACCTTTCATATGACCAAAAATTGACCCAATCCAACATCAAAGGATGGAGCTATAGGCATCTCCGTTGGATCCCGTAATATGGAAAGAATAACAATCCATATTGAAAAATGACAATCGAAGAGTTCCAATGTGCTTTTGGGATATCGAATGGTCTCTGAATTAAGCAATTCAGGTCCCATTTGGAAGCTTGGTAAGTTACAATTCAAATGAGCTGAAATAGTCTAAATTCGACCTTAGAAGAGAGAGCTTTGAGGATTACTATTGGACAAGGCGATGAAGGAAACATTCAGGACCGACGACTGCGATCCTACTTACAGATGCCCAAATGGTCTCGGAATACGACGATTCTAGTCAGGAATGAAAGATCACTAAAGTGCCATTCAGATGACTAAAACTCGACCCAATCCGACATCTAAGGAGGAGTTAAAGGCGTCTTTGTTGGATTGCGCAATTTGGAAAGACCAACAATCCATATTGAAAAATGATGATCGAAGAGTTCTAATGTGCTTTTACGATATCGAACGGTCTTTGAATTAGGCTGTTATGGTCCCATTTGGAAGCTTGACAAGTTACCATTCTAATGACCTGAAATAGTCTAAATTCGACCTATGAAGAGAGAGTTATGAGGGTTACTATTGGACAAGGAGATGAAGGAAACATTCAGGACCGATGACTGCGATCCCACTTACGGATGTAAAAATGGTTTCAGAATGTGACAATTCTTGTCAGGAATGAAAGAGCAATAATTACCATTCAGATGACCAAAAATAGACCCAATCTAACATCAAAGGATGGAGTTATATGAGTCTTCATTGGATCATGCAATTTGGAAAGACTAACAATCCATATTGAAAAATGATGATTGAAGAGTTCCAATGTGCTTTTGAGATATTGAACGGTCTCTGAATTAGGCAATTATGGTCCCATATGGAAGCTTGACAAGTTACCATTCCAATGTCATGAAATAGTCTAAATTCGACCTCTGAAGAGAGAGTTATGAGGGTTACTATTGGACAAGGAGATGATAAAAATATTTAGGACCGACGACTGCGATCCCACTTACGGATGCCTAATAGTCTCGGAATATGATGATTCGAGTTAGGAATGAAAGAGCACTAAATTACCATTTAGATGACCAAAAAGTGACGCAATCCGACATCAAAGGATGGAGTTATAGGCATCTTTGTTGGATCGTGGAATTTGGAAAGATTAACAATCCATATTGAAAAATGACAATCGAAGAGTTCCAACTTGCTTTTGGGATATCGAACGGTCTTTGAATTAAGATTTTCTGGTCTCATTTGGAAGCTTGATAAGTTAGCATTCTAATGTCTAGAAATATTCTAAATTCGACCTCTTAAGAGAGATTTTTGACGGTTACTATTGGACAAGGAGATGAAGGAAACATTCAGGACCGAGGACTTTGATCCCACTTTCGGATGCCCAAATGGTCTCGGAATACGACGATTCTAGTTTGGAATAAAAGAGCACTAAAGTACCATTTAGATGACCAAAAATTGACCCAATCCGACCTCAAAGGATGGAGTTATAGGCGTCTTCGTTAGATCGGGCAATTTGGAAAGATTAACAATCCATGTTGAAAAATGTTGATCGAAGAGCTCCAACGTGCTTTTAGGATATCAAATGGTCTCTGAATTTGGCAATTATTGTCCAATTTGGAAGCTTAACTATTTTCCATTCCAATCACTTGTAATAGTCTAAATTCGACCTCTAAAGAGAGAGTTATGAGGGTTACTATTGGATAAGTTGAGGAAGGAAACATTCAGGACCGACAACTGCGATCCAAATTACAGATGCCCAAATGGTCTTGAAATACTACGATTCTAGTCACGAATGAAAGAGCACTAAAGTGTCATTCAGATGATGAAAAATTGACTCAATCTGACATCAAAGGATGGAGTTATAGGCGTCTTCGTTGGATTGCATAATTTAGAAGGATTAACAATCCATATTGAAAAATGACGATCAAAGAGTTCCAACGTGCTTTTGGGATATCTAACGGTCTCTGAATTAAGCAATTCTAGTACCATTTGGATGCTTGACAAGTTACCTTTCCAACGACCTGTAATAGTGAAAATTTGACCTTTGAAGAGAGAGTTAAGAGGGTTACTATTAGACAAGGAGATGAAGGAAACATTCAGGATCGACGACTGCGATCCCACTTACAGACGCCCAAATGGTCACGAAATACGATGATTCCAGTCAGGAATGAAAGTGCACAAAAGTACCATTCAGATGACCAAAATCAACCCAATCCGACATCAAAGGATGGAGTTATAGGCATGTTCGTTGGATCGCGCAATTTGGAAAGATTAATAATCCATATTGAAAAATGATGATCAAAGAGTTCTAACATGCTTTTGGGATATCGAACGGTCTCCGAATTAAGCAATTCAGGTCCTATTTGGAAGCTTGACAAGTTACCATTCCAATGTCCTGAAGTAGTCTAAATTCGACCTCTGAAGAGAGAGTTATGAGGGTTACTATTGGACAAGGAGACGAATGAAACATTCCAGACTGATGATTGCGATCCCACTTATGGATGCCCAAATGGTCTCGGAATACGATGATTCCAGTCAGGAATGAAAGAGCACTAAAGTACCATTCAGATGACCAAAAATTGACCTAATCCGACATCAAAGGATGGAGTTATAGGGGTCTTCGTAGGATCATGCAATTTAGAAAGATTAACAATCTATATTGAAAAATGACGATCGAAGAGTTCTAACGTGCTTTTGGGATATCAAACGGTCTCTGAATTAGGCAATTATGGTCCCATTTGGAAGCTTGACAAGTTACCATTCCAATGACCTGAAATAGTCTAAATTCAACCTTTAAAGAGAGAGTTATGAGGGTTACTATTGGACGAGGAGATGAAGGAAACATTCAGGAGTGACGACTGCAATCCGACTTATAGATGCCCAAATGGTCTCGGAATACGATGATTCTAGGCAGGAATGAAAGAGCACTAAAGTACCATTCAGATGACCAAAAATTGACGCAATCTGACATTAAAGGATGGAGTTATAGGCGTCTTCGTAGGTCGTGCAATTTAGAAAGATTAGTAATCCATATTGAAAATTGATGATCGAAGAGTTCCAACGTGCTTTTGGGATATCAAATGGTCTCTGAATTAGGTAATTATGGTCCAATTTGGAAGCTTGAGAAGTTACCATTCTAATGACCTGAAATAGTCTATATTTGACCTCTAAAGAGAGAGTTATGAGGGTAACTATTGGACAAGGAGATGAAGGAAACATTCAGCACCGACGACTACGATCCCACTTACGGATGCCCAAATGGTCTCGGAATATGACGATTCTAGTCAGGAATGAAAGAGCACTAGAGTACCATTCAGATAACCAATAATTGAGCTAATTCGACATAAAAGGATGGAGTTATAGGCCTCTTCGTTAGATCGTGTAATTTAGAAAGACTAACAATCCAAATTTAAAAATGACGATCGAAGAGTTCCAATGTGCAATTATGGTCCCATTTGGAAGCTTGACAAGTTACCATTCCAATGTCCTGAAATAGTCTAAATTTGACCTCAGAAGAGAGAGTTATAAGGGTTAATAGTGGACTAGGAGTTGAAGGACACATTTAGGACCGACGACTGTGATACCACTTGTGGATGCCCAAATGGTCTCGGAATATGACGATTCCAGTTAGGAATGAAAGAGCGTTAAAGTACCATTCAGAATACCCAAAACCAACTCAATCTACCATCAAAGGATGGAGTTATAGGTGTCTTCATAGGATCGCGCAATTTGGAAAGATTAACAATCAATATTGAAAAATGACGATCGAAGAGTTCCAATGTGCTTTTAGGATATTGAACGGTCATGGAATTAAGCAATTCTGGTCCCATTTGTAAGCTTGACAAGTTTCCATTCCAATGTCCTGAAATAGTGTAAATTTGACCTCTGAAGAGAGAGTTATGAGGGTTACTTATTGACAAGGAGATGAAGGAAACATTCAAGACCGACGTCTGCGATCCCACTTACGGATGCCCAAATGGTCTCGGAATACAACGATTCTTGTCAGGAATGAAAGAGCACTAAAGTACCATTCAGATGACCAATAATAGACCCAATCAGACATCAAATGATGGAGTTATAGGTGTCTTCGATGGATCGTGTAATTTGGAAAGACTAATAATCCATATTGAATAATGACGATCGAAGAGTTCCAATGTGCTTTTGGGATGTCGAATGGTCTCTGAATTAGGCAATTATGGTCCCATTTGGAAGCTTGACAAGTTACCATTCCAATGACCTGAAATAGTCTAAATTCGACCTTTGAAGGGAGAGTTGTGAGGGTTACTTATTGACAAGGAGATGAAGGAAACATTTAGGACCGACGTCTGTGATCCCACTTACGGATGCCCAAATGGTCTCATAATACGATGATTCCTGTCAGGATTGAAAGAGCACTAAAGTACCATTCAGATGACCAAAAATTAACCCATTCCGACATTAAAGGATGGAGTTATAGGCGTCTTCGCAGGATGGCGTAATTTGGAAAGACTAACAATCCATATTGAAAAAAGACGTTGGAAGTGTTCCGATGTGCTTTTGGGATATCGAACGGTCTTTGAATTAGGAAATTATAGTCCCATTTGGAAGCTTGACAAGTTACCATTCCAAAGTCCTGAAATAGTCTAAATTCAACCTCTAGAGAGAGAGTTATGAGGGTTACTATTGGACTAGGAGATGAAGGACACATTTAGGACCGACGACTGCGATCCCACTTGCGAATGTCTAAATGGTCTTGGAATATGACGATTCCAGTCAGTAATGAAAGAGCACTAAAGTACCATTCAATGACCAAAAATTGACCCAATCCGACATCAAAGGATGGAGGTTTAGCCATCTTCGTAGGATCACGCAATTTAAAAAGATTAACAATCCATATTGAAAAAAGATGATCGAAGAGTTCCAACGTGCTTTTGGGATATAAAATGGTCTCTGAATTAGGTAATTATGGTCCAATTTGGAAGCTTGACAAGTTACCATTTCAATAACCTGAAATAGTCTAAATACGATCTTTAAAAGAGAGTTATGAGGGTTACTATTGGACAAGGAGATGAAGAAAATATTCAGGACCGACGACTGCGATTCGACTTACAGATGACCTAATGGTCTCGGAATATGATGATTCTAGTCAGGAATGAAAGAGCACTAAAGTGCCATTCAGATGACTAAAAATTGACCCATTCTGACATCAAAGGATGGAGTTATAGGCGTCTTCATTGGATTGCACAATTTCGAAAGATTAACAATCCATATTGAAAAATGACGATCGAAGAGTTCCAACGTGCTTTTGGGATATCTAACGGTCTCGGAATTAAGCAATTCTGGTCCCATTTGGAAGTTTGATAAGTTACCATTCCAATTTCTTACAATAGTGAAAATTCGACCTCTGAAGAGAGTTATGAGGGTTACTATTAGACAAGGAGATGAAGGAAATATTCAGGACCGACAACTACGATCCCACTTACAGATGCCCAAATGGTCTCGGAATACGATGATTCCAGTAAAGAATGAAAGAGCACTAAAGTACCATTCAGATGAGCAAAATTGACCCAATCCGACATCAATGGATGGAGTTATAGGCATCTCCGTTGGATCACGCAATTTGGAAAGATTAACAATCAATATTGAAAAATGACGATCAATGAGTTCTAACATGCTTTTGGGATATCGAACGGTCTCTGAATTAAACAATTCTAGTCCATTTGGAAGCTTGACAAGTTACTATTCGTATATCTTGAAATAGTCTAAATTCGACCTCTAAAGAGAGTTATGAGGGATACTATTGGACAAGGAGATGTAGGAAACATTCAGGACCAACTATTGCGATCCCACTTACGAATGCCCAAATGGTATCTGAATATGACGATTCTAATCAGGAATGAAAGAGCACTAAAATACCATTTACATGACCAAAAATTGAACCAATCCGACATCAAAGGATGGAGTTATAGGCCTCTTCGTTGGATCGCACAATTTGGAAAGATTAAGAATTGATACTGGAAAATGACGATTGAAGAGTTCCAATGTGCTTTTGGGATATCGAACTGTCTCTGAATTAATCAATTGTGGTCCCATTTGGAAGCTTGACAAGTTACCATTCCAATTTTCAGAAATAGTCTAAATTTGTCCTCTAAAGAGAGAGTTATGAGGGTTACTATTAGACAAGGAGGTGAAGGAAAGATTCAGGACCGACGACTGCGATCCCACTTACGGATGCCCAAATGGTCTCGAAATACAACGATTCTAGTCAAGAATGAAAGAGCACTAAAGTACTATTCAAATGACCAAAAATCGACCCAATTTGACATTAAAGGATGGAGTTATATGCGTCTTCGTTGGATCGCGCAATTTGGAAAGATTAACAATCCATATTGAAAAATGATGATCAAAGAGTTCCAACGTGCTTTTGGGATATCGAACGGTCTCTGAATTAAGCAATTCAGGTCCCATTTGGAAGCTTGATAAGTTACCATTCCAATGACCTGAAATAGTGAAAATTTGACCTCCGAAGAGGGAGTTATGAAGGTTACTGTTGGAGAAGGAGATGAAGGAAACATTTAAGACCGACGACTGCGATCCCACTTACAGATGCCCAAATGGTCTCGGAATACGATGATTCTAGTCAGGAATGAAAGAGCACTAAAGTACCATTTAGATGACCAAAATTGACCCAATCCGACAACAAAGGATGGAGTTGTTGGCGTCTTCATTGGATCACGTAATTTGGAAAGATTAACAATCAATATATAAAAATGTCGATCGAAGAGTTCCAACGTGCTTTTAGGATATTGAACGGTCATGGAATTAAGCAATTCTGGTCCCATTTGTAAGCTTGACAAGTTTCCATTCCAATGTCCTGAAATAGTGTAAATTTCACCTCTGAAGAGACTATTTTGAGGGTTACTATTAGACAAGGAGATGAAGGAAACATTTAGGACCGACTGCGATCTGACTTATAGATGCCCAAATGGTATCGTAATACGAGGGTTCTATTCAGGAATAAAAGAGCACTAAAGTACCTTTCAGATGACCAAGAATTGACCTAATCCGACATCAAAGGATGGAGTTATAGGCATCTCCGTTGGATCGCACAATTTGGAAAGACTAACAATCCATATTGGAAAATGACGATCGAAGAGTTCCAACGTGCTTTTGGGATATAGAACAGTCTCTGAATTAAGTAATTCAGGTCCCATTTGGAAGCCTGACAAGTTACCATTCTAATGACCTGAAATTGTCAAAATTTGACCTTTGAAGAGATAGTTATGAGAGTTACTATTGGACAAGGAGACAACGGAAACATTCAGGACTGACGACTACGATCCCACTTACGGATGCCCAAATGGGCCCAGAATATGATGATTCTATTTAGGAATGAAAGAGAACTAAAGTACCATACGGATGATGAAAAATTAACCCAATCTGACATCAAAGGATGGAGTTATGGGCATCTTCGTTGGATGGCACAATTTGGAAAGACTAACAATCCATATGGAAAAATGACGTTTGAAGAGTTCCAATGTGCTCTTGGGATATCGAACGGTCTCTGAATTAGGCAATTATGGTCCCATTTGGAAGCTTAACACGTTACCATTTCATTGACCTGAAATAAAATAAATTCGACCTCTGAAGAGAGAGTTATGAGGGTTACTATTAGATAAGGAGATGAAGGAAACATTCAGGACCAACGTCTGCTATCCCACTTATGGATGCCCAAATGGTCACGAAATACAACGATTCTAGTCAGGAATGAAAGAACACTAATGTACCATTTAGATGACCAAAAATAGACCTAATCCGACATCAAATGATGGAGTTATAGGCATCTTCGTAGGATGGCACAATTTGGAAAGATTAACAAACTATATTGAAAAATGACGATCGAAGAGTTCCAACGTGCTTCTGGGATATCAAACGGTATCTGAATTAGGCAATTATGGTCTTATTTAGAAGCTTGACTAGTTACCATTCCAATGACCTGAAATATTCTAAATTCGACCTCTAAAGAGAGAGTTATGGGGGTTACTATTGGACAAGGAGATGAATGAAACATTCAGGTCCGACAGCTACAATCTAACTTAGAGATGCCCAAATGGTCTCGGAATACGACGATTCTAGTCAGGAATGAAAGAGCACTAAAGTTCCATTCAAATGACTAAAAATCGACCCAATCCGACATCAAAGGTTAGAGTTATAAGCTTCTTCGTAGGATCACGCAATTAGGAAAGATTAACAATCCATATTGAAAAATGACGATCGAAGAGTTCTAACGTGCTTTTAGGATATCAAACGATGTCTGAATTACTTAATTAAGCTCCCATTTGGAAACTTGACAAGTTACCATTCCAATGACCAGAAATAGTCTAAATTTGACCTCTAAAGAGAGAGTTATGAGGGTTACTATTGGACAAGGAGATCAAGGAAACATTCAGGACCTATGACTGTGATCCGACTTACAAATGCCCAAATGGTCTCGGATTACGACAATTCTAGTCAGGAATGAAAGAGCACTAAAGGACCATTCATATGACCAAAATTGACCCAATCTGACATCAAAGCATGGAGTTTTAGGCGTCTTCAATGGATCGTGCAATTTGGAAGGATTAACAATAAATATTGAAAAATGACGATCGAAGAGTTCCAACGTGCTTTTAGGATATCAAACGCTCTCGGAATGAAGCAATTTTAGTCCCATTTGGAAGCTTGACAAGTTACCATTCCAATGTCCTGAAATAGGCTAAATTTGACCTTTAAAGAGAGAGTCATGAGGGTTACTTATTGACAAGGAGATGAAAGAAACATTTAGGACTGACGTATGCGATCCCACTTACGGATGCCCAAATGGTCTCGGAATACAACGATTCTTGTCAGGAATGAAAGAGCACTAAAGTACCATTCAGATGACTAATAATAGACCCAACCAGACAGCAAAGGATGGAGTTATAGGTGTCTTCATTGGATCATGCAATTTGGAAAGACTAACAATCCATATTGAATAATGACGATCGAAGAGTTCCAATGTGCTTTTGGGATGTCGAACTGTCTCTGAATTAGTCAATTATAGTCCCATTTGGAAGCTTGACAAGTTACCATTCCAATGACCTGGAATAGTCTAGATTCGACCTCTGAAGAGAGTTGTGAGGGTTACTTATTGACAAAGAGATGAAGGAAACATTCAGGACCGACGTCTGCAATCCCACTTACGGATGCCCAAATGGTCTCACAATACGATGATTCTAGTCAGGAATGAAAGAGCACTAAACTACCATTCAGATGACTAAAAATCAACCCAATTTGACTTTAAAGGACGGAGTTATAAGCGTCTTCCTAGGATAGTGCAATTTGGAAAGACTAAGAATCCATATTGAAAAATGACAATTGAAGAGTTCCGATGTGCTTTTGAAATATCAAACGGTCTCTGAATTAGGCAATTATAGTCTCATTTGGAAGCTTGACAAGTTACCATTCCAATGTCCAGAAATAGTCTAAATTCGACCTCTGAAGAGAGAGTTAGGAGGTTTACTATTGGACTAGGAGATGAAGGACACATTTAGGACCGACGACTACGATCCCACTTGTGGATGCCCAAATGGTCTCGGAATATGACGATTCCAGTCAGTAACGAAAGAGCACTAAAGTACCATTCAAATGACCAAAAATTGACCCAATTCAACATCAAAGGATGGAGTTTTAGGCGTCTTCATAGGATCGCGCAATTTGGAAAGATTAACAGTCCATATTGAAAAAAGATGATCGAAGAGTTCCAACGTGCTTTTGGGATATAAAATGGTCTCTGAATTAGGCAATTATGATCTAATTTGGAAGCTTGACAAGTTACCATTCCAATAACCTTAAATAGTCTAAATTTGACCTTTAAAAAAGAGTTTTGAGGGTTACTATTGGACAAGGAGATGAAGAAAACATTCAAGACCGACGACTGCGATCCCACTTACAGACGCCCAAATGGTCTCGGAATATGATGATTCCAGTCAGGAATGAAAGAGCACTAAAGTACCATTCAGATGACCAAAATTGATCCAATCCGACTTCAAAGGATGGAGTTGTAGGCATCTTCATTGGATCGTGCAATTTGGAAAGATTAACAATCAATATATAAAAATGTCGATCGAAGAGTTCCAACGTGCTTTTGAGATATCAAACGGTCAGGGAATTATGCAATTCTGGTCCCATTTATAAGCTTGACAAGTTAACATTCCAATGTCCTGAAATAGTGTAAATTTGACCTCTTAAGAGTGTGTTTTGAGGGTTACTATTGGACAAGGAGATGAAGGAAACATATAGGATCGACTGCGATCTGACTTATAGATGCCCAAATGGCCTCGTAATACGAGGGTTCTATTCAGGAACAAAAGAGCACTAAAGTACCTTTCAGATGACCAAGAATTGACCTAATCCAACATCAAAGGATGGAGTTATAGGCATCTCTGTTGGATCACGCAATTTGGAAAGACTAACAATCCATATTGGAAAATGACGATCGAAGAACTCCAACGTGCTTTTAGGATATAGAACGGTCTCTGAATTATGTAATTAAGGTCCCATTTGGAAGCTTGACAAGTTACCATTCCAATGACTTAAAATAGTCTAAATTCGACCTCTGAAGAGAGAGTTATGAGAGTTACTATTGGACAAGGAGACAACAGAAACATTCAGGACCGACAACTGCGATCCCACTTACGGATGCCCAAATGGGCCCGGAATATAACGATTCTATTTAGGAATGAAAGAGAACTAAAGTACCATACAGATGACCAAAAATTAACCCAATCTGACATCAAAGGATGGAGTTATAGGCATCTTCGTTGGATAGCGCAATTTGGAAAGACTAACAATCCATATGGAAAAATGACGTTCGAAGAGTTCCAATGTGCTCTTGGGATATCGAACGGTCTCTGAATTAGGTAATTATGGTCCCATTTGAAAGCTTGGTACGTTACCATTTCATTGACCTGAAATAGAATAAAGTTGACCTCTGAAGAGAGAGTTATGAGGGTTATTATTGGACAAGGAGATGGAGGAAACATTCAGGACCGACGTCTGCAATCCCACTTATGGATGCCCAAATGGTCACGGAAAACGATGATTCTAGTCAGGAATGAAAGAGCACTAATGTACCATTCAGATGATCAAAAATTACCCAATCCGACATTAAATGATGGAGTTATAGGCGTCTTCATAGGATGACGCAATTTGGAAAGATTAACAATCCCTATTGAAAAATGATGATCGAAGAGTTCCAATGTGCTTTTAGGATATCAAACGGTATCTAAATTAGGCAATTATGGTCTTATTTGGAAGCTTGACAAGTTACCATTCCTATGACCTGAAATAGTCTAAATTTGACCTCAAAAGAGAGAGTTATGGGGGTTACTATTGGACATGGAGATGAAGGAAACATTCAGGACCGACGACTGTAATCCGATTTATAGATGCCCAAATGGTCTCGAAATTTGACGATTCTAGTCAGGAATGAAAGAGCACTAAACTTCCATTCAGATGACCAAAAATTGACCCAATCCGACATTAGAGGTTGGAGTTATAGGCGTCTTCGTAGGATCGCGCAATTAGGAGAGATTAACAATCTATATTAAAAAATGACGATCGAAGAGTTCCAACATGCTTTTGAGATATTAAACGGTGTCTGAATTAGGTAATTATGGTCGCATTTGGAAGCTTGACAAGTTACCATTCCAATGACCTGAAATAGTCTAAATTCAACCTCTACAAAGAGAGTTATGAGGGTTACTATTGGAAAAGGAGATCATGGAAACATTCAAGGCCTACGACTGCGGTCTGACTTACTAATGCCCAAATGGTCTCGGAATACGACGATTCTAGTCAGGAATGAAAGAATTGACCTAATCCGACATCAAAGGATGGAGTTATAGGTGTCTTTGTTGGATCACGCAATTTGGAAATATTAACAATCCATATTGAAAAATGACGATCGAAGAGTTCCAACGTGCTTTTGGGATATCTAACGGTCTTTGAATTATGCATTTCTGGTCCCATTTGGAAGCTTGACAAGTTAACATTCCAATGACCTGTAATAGTAAAAATTTGTCCTCTAAAGAGGGAGTAATGACAGGTTCTATTAGACATGGAGATGAAGGAAACATTCAGGACCGACGACTGCGATCCCACTTATAGACGACCAAATGGTCTCAGAATACGACGATTCCAGTCAGGAATGAAAGAGCACTAAAGTACCATTCAGATGACGAAAATCGACCCAATCCGACATCAAAGGATGGAGTTATAGGTGTCTTCCTCGGATCGCACAATTTGGAGAGATTAACAATCAATATTGAAAAATGACAATCAAAGAGTTCCAACGTGCTTTTGGGATATCGAACCGTCTCAGAATTAAGCTATTCTAGTCCCATTTGGAAGCTTGACAAGTTACCATTCGAATGTTCTAAAATAGCCTAAATTTGACGTCTAAGGAGAGAGTTATGAGGGTTACTATTGGACAAGGAGATGAAGGAAACTTTCATGACCATTGACAGCGATCCCACTTGCGGATGCCCAAATGGTCTCAAAATACGACGATTCTAGTCAGGAATGAAAGAGCACTAAAGTGACATTTAGGTGACCAAAAATTGACCCAATCCAACATCAAGGGAAGGAGTTATAGTCATCTTCATTAGATCGTACAATTTGGAAAGGCAAACAATCTATTTTGAAAAATGACGATCGAAGATTTCTAACATGATTTTGGGATATCGAACGGTCTCTGAATTAAGCAATTCAGGTCCCATTTAGAAGCTTGACAAGTTACCATTCCAATGACCTGAAATAGTCTAAATTCGACCTTTGAAGAGAGAGTTATGAGAGTTACTATATGACAAGGAGTTGAAGGAAATATTCAGGACCGACCACTGCGATCCCTCTTACGGATGGCCAAATGGGCTTGGAATACGATGATTCTATTTAGGAATGAAAGAGAGCTAAAATCCATTCAGATGACCCAAAATTGACCCAATCCAACATGAATGGATGGGGTTATAGGCGTCTTCGTTGGATCGCCCAATTTGGAAAGACTAACAATCCATATTGAAAAATGGTGTTCAAAGAGTTCCAACGTGCCCTTTAGATATCGAACGGTCTCTGAATTAGGCAATTATGGTCCCGTTTGGAAGCTTGACAAATTACCATTCCATTGACCTGAAATAGTCTAAATTCGACCTCTGAAGCGAGAGTTATGCGGGTTGCTATTGGACAAGTTGATGAAGGAAACATTTAGGATCGAAGTCTGTAACCCCATTTATGGATGCCCAAATGGTCTTGGAATACGATGATTCTAGTCCGGAATGAAAGAGCACTAAAGTACCATTCAGATGACCAAAAATTGACCCAATCCGATAATAAAGGATGGAGTTATCGACGTCTTCGTAAGATGACGCAATTTGGAAAGTTTAACAATCCATATTGAAAAATGACGATCGAAGAGTTCCAACGTGCTTTTGGGATATCAAATGGTCTCTAAATTAGGCAATTATGGTCCCATATGGAAGCTTGACAAGTTACCATTCCAATGACCTGAAATAGTCTAAATTCGACCTCTAAAGAGAGAGTTATGAGGGTTACTATTGGACAAGGAGATGAAGGAAACATTCAGGACCGACGACTGCGATCCCACTTACGGATGCCCAAATGGTCTTGGAATATGACGATTCTAGTCAGGAATGAAAGAGCACTAAAGTACCATTCAGATGACCAAAAATCGACCTAATCCAACATCAAAGGATGGAGTTATAGGCGTCTTCGTAGGATCGCACAATTTGGAAAGATTAACAATCCATATTGAAAAATGACAATCAAAGAGTTCCAACATGCTTTTTGGATATCTAACGGTGTCTGAATTAGGCAATTATGGTCCCATTTGGAAGCTTGACAAGTTACCATTCCAATGACCTGAAATAGTCTAAATTCAACCTCTAAAGAGAGAGTTATGAGGGTTAGTATTGGACAAGGAGATGAAGGAAACATTCAGGACCGACGACTGCGATCCGACTTACAGATGCCCAAATGGTCTCGGAATACGACAATTCTAGTCAGGAATGAAAGAGCACTAAAGTACCATTCAGATGACCAAAAATTGACCCAATTCGACATCAAAGGATGGAGTTATAGGCGTCTTCGTTGGATAGCTTAATTTGGAAAGATTAAGAATCAATATTGAAAAATGACAATTGAAGGGTTTTAACGTGCTTTTGGGATATCGAACAGTCTCTTAATTAAACAATTCTGGTCCCATTTGGAAGCTTGACAAGTTACCATTCCAATGTCCTAAAATAGTCTAAATTCGACCTCTAAAGAGAGAGTTATGAGGGTTACTATTGTACAAGGAGATGAAGGAAACATTCAGGACCAACGATTGCGATCCCACTAACAGATGCCCAAATGGTAACGGAATATGACGATTCCTGTCCAGATTGAAAGAACACTAAAGTACCATTCAGATGCCCAAGATCAACCCAATCCAACATCAAAGGATGGAGTTATAGGCATCTTCGTTGGATCGTGCAATTTCGAAAGACTAACAACCAATATTGAAAAATGATGATCGAAGACTTCCAATGTGCTGTTGGGATATCGAACGGTCTCAGAATTAAGCAATTCTGGTTCCATTTGGAAGCTTAACAAGTTACCATTCTAATGTCCTGAAATAGTCTAAATTCAACCTCTTAAGAGAGAGTTATGACGATTCCTATTGGACAAGGATATGAAAGAAACATTCAGGACCGACGACTGCGATCCCACTTACGGATTCCTAAATATTCTCGAAATATAATGATTCTAGTCAGGAATGAAAGAGCACTAAAGTTACATTTAGATGACCAAAAATTGACCCAACCTAAAATCAATGGATGGAGTTTTAAGCGTCTGGATCGCGTAATTTGGAAAGACTAACAATCCATATTGAAAAATGACGATCGAAGAGTTCCAATGTTCTTTTGGGATATTGAACAGTCTCTAAATTTGGTAATTAGGGTCCCATTTGGAAGCTTGACAAGTTACCATTCCAGTGACCTGAAGTAGTCTAAATTCGACCTCTGAAGAGAGAGTTATGAGGGTTACTATTGGACAAGGAGATGAAGGAAACATTTAGGACCAACGACTGCGATCCCACTTACGGATGCCCAAATGGTCTCGGAATGCGATGATTCTAGTTAGTAATGAAAGAGCACTAAAGTTCCATTCAGATGACCAAAATTGACCTAATCCGACATCAAAGAATGGAGTTATAGGTGCCTTCATTGGATCGCGCAATTTAGAAAGATTAACAATCCATATTGAAAAATGACGATCGAAGAGTTCCAACGTGCTTTTGGATATCAAACGGTTTCTGAATTAGGCAATTATGGTCCCATTTAGAAGCTCGACAACTTACCATTCCAATGACTCAAAATTGTTTGAATTCGACCACTGAAGAGAGAGTTATGATGGTTACTATTGGACAAGGAGATGAAAGTAACATTCAGGACTGACGACTGCGATCTGACTTACAGATGCCCGAATGATCTCGGAATACGACAATTCCAGTCATTAATGAAAGAGCACTAAAGTACCATTCAGATGACAAAAATCGACCCAATCCGACATCAAAGGATGAAGTTATATGCGTCTTCGTTGGATCGCCCAATTTGGAAAGATTAACAAGCCATATTGAAAAATGATGATCAAAGAGTTCCAACGTGCTTGTGGATTATCGAAGGGTCTCTACATTAAGCAATTCAGGTCCCATTTGGAAGCTTGACAACTTAACATTCCAATGACCTGAAATAGTGAAATTCGCCCTTTAAAGAGAGAGTTATGGGGTTACTGTTGGACAAGGAGAAGAAGGAAACATTCAGGACTAAGGACTACGATCCCACTTCCAGACGTCCAAATGGTCTTGGAATACGACGATTCCAGTCTGGATGAAAGAGCACTAAAGTACCATTCAGATGACCAAAATCGACCCAATCTGACATCAAAGGATGGAGTTGTAGGCGTCCTCATTAGATCGTGCAATTTGGAAAGATTAACAATCAATATAGAAAAATGTCGATTGAAGAGTTTCAACGTGCATTTGGGATATCGAACAGTCTCGGAATTAAGCAATTCTGGTCCCATTTGGAAGCTTGACAAGTTACCATTCCAATGTCCTGAAATAGTGTTAATTTGACCTATGAAGAGAGTGTTTTAAGGGTAACTATTGGACACGGAGATGAAGGAAACATTCAGGTCCGATGACTACGATCTAACTTATAGATGCCCAAATGGTCTCGTAATACGATGATTCTATTCAGGAATAAAAGAGCACTAAAGTACCTTTCAGATGACTAAGAATTGACCCAATTTGATATCAAAGGATGGAGTTATAGGCATCTCCATTGGATCACGCAATTTGAAAAGACTAACATTCCATATTAGAAAATGACGATCGAAGAGTTCCAACGTGCTTTTGGGATATCGAACAGTCTCTGAATTTAGCAATTTAGGTCCCATTTGGAGGCTTGACAAGTTACCATTCCAATGACCTGAAATAGTCTAAATTCAACCTCTAAAGAGAGAGTTACGAGGGTTCTATTGGATAAGTAAATGAAGGAAACATTCAGGACTGACGTCTGCGATCCTAGTTTTGCATGCCCAAAAGGTCTCGGAATATGATGAATCCAGTCAGGAATGAAAGAGAACTACAGTACCATTCAGATGACCAAAAATTGACCCAATCCGACATCAAAGGATGGAGATGTAGGTGTCTTCGTAGGATTGCGCAATTTGGAAAGATTAACAATCCATATTGAAAAATGACGATCAAAGAGTTCAACGTGCTTTTTGAATATCAAACGGTCTCTAAATTAGGCAATTATGGTCCCATTTGGAAGCTTGAGAAGTTAACATTCCAATGACCTAAAATAGTCAAAATTTGAGCTCTAAACAGAGAGTTATAAGGGTAACTATTGGACAAGGAGATGAAGGAAACATTCAGGTCTGATGACCGCGATCTAACTTATAGATGCCTAAATGGTCTCGTAATATGACGATTCTATTCAGGAATAAAAGAGCACTAAAGTACCTTTCAGATGACCAAGAATTTACCCAATTTGACATCAAAGGATGGAGTTATAGGCGTCTCCATTGGATCCCGCAATTTGAAAAGACTAACATTCCATATTAGAAAATGATGATCGAAGAGTTCCAACGTGCTTTTGGGATATCGAACGGTCTCTGAATTAAGCAATTTAGGTCACATTTGGAAGCTTGACAAGTCACCATTCCAATGTCCTTAAATTGTGTAAATTTGACATCAAAATAGAGAGTTATGAGGGTTACTATTGGATAAGGAGATGAAGGAAACATTCAGGACCGACGACTGCGATCCCACTTACGGATGCCCAAATGGTCTCGGAATACGATGATTCCAGTCAGGAATGAAAGAGAACTAAAGTACCATTCAGATGACCAAAAATCGACCCAATCCGACATCAAAGGATGGAGTTATAGGTGTCTTCGTAGGATTGCGCAATTTGGAAAGATTAACAATCCATATTGAAAAATGATGATCGAAGAGTTCAACGTGCTTTTTGGATATCAAACGGTCTCTAAATTAGGCAATTATGGTCCCATTTGGAAGCTTGAGAAGTTACCATTCCAATGACCTAAAATAGTCAAAATTCGACCTCTAAACAGAGAGTTAGGAGGGTTACAATTGGACAAGAAGATGAAGGAAACATTCAGGACCGACGACCGGATCTGACTTACAGATGCCCAAATGGTCTCGGAATACGACGATTCTAGTCAGGAATGAAAGAGCACTGAAGTACCATTCAGATGACCAAAAATTGACCTAATCCGACATCAAAGGATGGAGTTATAGGCGTCTTCGTTGGATCGCGCAATTTGGAAAGACTAACAATCCATATTGAAAAATGACGATCGAAGAGTTCCAACGTGCTTTTGGGATATCGAGCGGTCTTTGAATTGGGCAATTATGGTCCAATTTGGAAGCTTGACAATTTACCCTTCTAATGACCTGAATTGGTCTAAATTCGACCTCTGAAGAGAGTTTATGAGGGTTATTATTGGACGAGGAGATGAATGAAACATTCAAGACTACGACTGCGATCCTCCTTACAGATGCCCTAATGGTCTCAGAATATGACGATTCCAGTGAAGAATGAAAGAGCACTAAAGTACCATTTAGATGACCAAAATTAACCCACTCCGACATCAAAGGACGGAATTGTAGGAATCTTCCTTGGATTGCGCAATTTGGAAAGATTAACAGTCCATATTGAAAAATGACGATCGAAGAGTTCCAACGTGCTTTTCGGATATCGAACGGCCTCAGAATTAAGCTATTCTTGTCCCATTTGGAAGCTTGACAAGTTACCATTCCAATGTCCTGAAATTGTCTAAATTCGACCTCTGAAGAGAGAGTTATGATGGTTACATTGGACAAGTAGATAAAGGAAACATTTAGGACCGACATCTTCGATCCCACATACGGATGCCCAAATGGTCTCGGAATACGATGATTCCAGTCAGGAATGAAAGAGCACTAAAGTACCATTCAGAAGACCAAAAGTTGACCCAATTCGACATCAAAGGATGAAGTTATAGGCATCTTTGTAGGATGGCACAATTTGGAAAGATTAACAATCCATATTGAAAAATGACGATTGAAGAGTTCCAACGTGCTTTTGGGATATTAAATGGTCTCTAAATTTGGCAATTATGGTCCCATTTGGAAGCTTGACAAGTTACCATTCCAATGACCTGAAATAATCTAAATTCGACCTCTGAAGAGAGAGTTAAGAGGGTTACAATTGGACAAGGAGATGAAGGAAACATTCAGGACCGACGACTGCGATCCGACTTACAGATGCCCAAATGGTCTCGGAATAGGACGATTCTAGTCTGAAATGAAAGAGCACTAAAGTACCATTCAGATGACCCAAAATTGACCCAATTCGATATCAAAGGATTGAGTTATAAGCGTCTTTGTAGGATCACGCAATTTGGAAAGATTAGCAATCCATATTGAAAAATGACAATCGGAGAGTTCCAACGTGCTTTTGATATATCAAACGGTGTCTGAATTAGGCAATTACGGTCCCATTAGGAAGTTGACAAGTTACCATTCCAATGACTTGAAATAGTCCAAATTCGACCTCTATAGAGAGAGTTATGAGGGTTACTATTGGGTAAGGAGATGAAGGAAACATTCAGGACCAACAACTGTGATCTGACTTACAGATGCCCAAATGGTCTCGGAATGCGACGATTCTAGTCAGGAACGAAAGAGCACTAAATTACCATTCTGATGACCAAAAATTGACCCAATCCGACATCAAAAGATGGAGTTATAGGCGTCTTCTTTGGATTGCGCAATTTATAAAGATTAATAATCCATATTGAAAAATAACAATCGAAGAGTTCCAACGTGCTTTTGGGATATCGAACGGTCTCTGAATTAAGCAATTCTAGTACCATTTGGAAGCTTGGCAAGTTACCATTCCAATGTCCAAAAATAGTCTAAAGTCAACCTCTAAAGAGAGAGTTATGAGGGTTACTATTGGACAAGGAGATGAAGGAAAAATCCAAGACCGAAGATTGTGATCCCAGTTACGGATGCCCAAATGGTCTCAGAATACGACGATTCCAGTCAGAAAAGCAAGAGCACTAAAGTACCATTCAGATGACCAAAAATTGACCCAATCCGACCTCAAATGATGGAGTTATTGGCGTCTTCATTGAATCGCGCTATTTTGAAAGATTAACAATCTATATTGAAAAATGACGATCGAAGTGTTTTAACATGCTTTTGGGATATAGAATGGTCTCTAAATTAGGCAATTATGGTCCCATTTGGAAGCTTGACAAGTTACCATTCCAATGAGCTGAAATGGTCAAAATTTGACCACTAAAGAGATAGTTATGAGGGTTACTATTGGACAAGGAGATGAAGGAAACATTCAGGACCGACAACTGCATCCGACTTATAGATGCCCAAATGGTCTTGTAATACGACGATTCTAGTCAGGAATGAAAGAGCACTAAAGTACCATTCACATGACCAAAAATTGACCTAATCTGACATCAAAGGGTGGAGTTATAGGCATCTACGTTGGATCGTGCAATTTGGAAAGATTAACAATCCATATTGAAAAATGACGATCGAAGAGTTTTATCATGCTTTTGCGATATCAAATAGTCTCTGAATTAGGCAATTATGATGTCATTAGGAAGCTTAACCAGTTAACATTCCAATGACATGAAATAGTCAAAATTCCACCTCTAAAGAGAGAGTTATGAGGGTTACTATTGGACAGGGAGATGAAGGAAACATTCAGACCGACAACTGCATCCGACTCATAGATGCCCAAATGGTCTCGGTATACGACGATTCTAGTTAGGAATGAAAGAGCACTAAAGTACCAATCAGATGAGAAAAAATAGACCTAATCCGACATCAAAGGATGGAGTTATAGGCATCTTTATTGGATATCGCAATTTAGAAAGATTAACAATCCATATTGAAAAATGACGATCGAAGAGTTCCAACGTGCTTTTGGGATATCAAATGATCACTGAATTATGCAATTCTTGTCCCATTTGGAAGGTTGACAAGTTATCATTCCAATGACTTGAAATAGTCTAAATTCGACCTCTAAAGAGAGAGTTATGAGGGTTACTATTGGACAGGGAGATGAAGGAAACATTCAGACCGACAATTGTTATTCGACTTACAGATGCCCAAATGGTCTTGGAATACGACGATTCTAGTTAGGAATGAAAGAGCACTATAGTACCATTTAGATGACCAAAAATCGACCCAATCTGACATCAAAGGATGGAGTTAAAATCAACCCAATCCGACATCAAAGATAAACAATCCATTTTGAAAAATGACGATCGAAGAGTTCCAACGTGCTTTTGGGATATCAAACGGTCACTGAATTATGCAATTCTTGTCCCATTTGGAAGGTTGACAAGTTATCATTCCAATATCTTGAAATAGTCTAAATTTGACCTATGAAGAGAGGGTTATGAGGGTTACTATTGGACAAGGAGATGAAGGAAATATTCAGGATTGAAGACTGCTATCCGACTTACAGATTCCCAAATGGTCTCGGAATATGACGATTCCAGTCAGATGACCAAAAATCAACCCAATCTGACATCAAAGGATGGAGTTATAGGCAACTCAATTGAATCGGTCTATTTGGAAAGATTAACAATCTATATTGAAAAATGTCGATCGAAGAGATCCGATGTGCTTTTGGGATATCGAATGGTCTCTGAATTAGGCAATTCTGGTCGCAATTGGAAGCTTGACAAGTTACCATTCCAATGACCTAAAATTGTCTAAATTCGACCTCTAAAGATAGAGTTATGAGGGTTACAATTGCACAAGGAGATGAAGGAAACCTTCAGGACCAACGACTGCGATCCGACTTACAGATGCCCAAATGGTCTCGAAATTCGATGATTCTAGTCAGGAATGAAAAAGCACTAAAGTACCATTCCGATGACCAAAATTGGACCCAATCTGACATCAAAGGATGGAGTTATAGGCATCTTTGTAGGATCGGGCAATTTTGAAAGATTAACAATCCATATTGAAAAATGATGATCGAAGAGTTACAACGTGCTTTTGGGATATCAAACGGTCTTTGACTTAGGCAATTATGGTCCCACTTGGAAGCTTAACGAGTTCCCATTCCAATGACCTGAAATGGTCAAAATTTGACCACTAAAGAGAGAATTATGAGGGTTACTATTGGAAAAGGAGATGAAGGAAACATTCAGGACCGACCACTACGATCCGACTTATAGATGCCCAAATGGTCTCGGAATACGACGATTCCAGTCAGTAATGAAAGAGCACTAAAGTACCATTCAGATGACAAAAAATCGACCCAATCCAACATTAACGGATGGAGTTATAGGCGTCTTCTTTGGATCACTCAATTTAGAAAGATTAACAATCCATATTGAAAAATGAATATCGAAGAGTTTTATCATGCTTTTGCGATATCAAATAGTCTCTGAATTAGGCAATTATGATGTCATTAGGAAGCTTAACCAGTTAACATTCCAATGACATGAAATAGTCAAAATTCCACCTCTAAAGAGAGAGTTATGAGGGTTACTATTGGACAAGGAGATGAAGGAAACAATCAGGACCGAGGACTACGATCCCACTTACGGATGCCCAAATGGTCTCCAAATGTGATGATTCCAGTTAGGAATGAAAGAGCACTAAAGTACCATTCAAATGACCAAAAATTGACCCAATCCGATATCAAAGAATGGAGTTATAGGCATCTATGTTAGATCGCACAATTTGGAAAGATTAACAATCCATATTGAAAAATGACGATCGAAGAGTTCCAACGTGCTTTCGAATATCGAACGGTCTTTGAATTAAGCAATTCTGGTCCCATTTGGAAGCTTGACAAGTTACCGTTCCAATGTCCATAAATAGTCTAAATTCGACCGCTTAGGAGAGAGTTATGATGGTTACTATTGGACAAGGAGATGAAGGAAACATTCACGACTAACGACTGCGATCCCACTTACGAATGCCCAAATGGTCTCAGAATATGACGATTCTAATCAGGAATGAAAGAGCACTAAAGTACCATTTAGATGACCAAAAATCGACCCAATCCGACATCAAAAGGATGGAGTTATAGGGGTCTTCGTTGGATCGTGCAATTTGGAAAGATTAAGAATCCATTTTGAAAAATGACGATTGAAGAGTTCCAATGTGCTTTTGGAATATCAAACGGTCTCTGAATTAAGGAATTCTAGTACAATTTGGAAGCTTAAAAAGTTACCATTGCAATGAGCTCAAATAGTCTAAATTCGACCTCTGAAGAGAGAGTTATGAGGGTTGCTATTGGACAAGGAGTTGATGGAAATATTCAGGACAGACAACTGCGATCCCACTTACGGATGCCCAAATGGTCTCGGATTACGACGATTGCAGTCAGAAATGCAAGAGCACCAAAGTACCATTCAGATGACCAAAAATAGACCCAATCTGACATCAAATGATCGTGTTATAGGCGTCTCCATTGGATAGCCCATTTTGGAAAGATTAATAAT
Organism: Magnolia sinica; assembly: GCF_029962835.1. Lineage (NCBI taxonomy): Eukaryota > Viridiplantae > Streptophyta > Magnoliopsida > Magnoliales > Magnoliaceae > Magnolia > Magnolia sinica. Next base: position 42,508,376 of record NC_080581.1, read on the forward strand.
CCAACGTGCTTTTGGGATATCGAACGGTCTCTGAATTAGGAAATTCTATTGCGATTTGGAAGCCTGACAAGTTACCATTGCAATGAGCTGAAATAGTCTAAATTCGACCTCTGAAGAGAGAGTTATGAGGGTTTCTATTGGGCAAGGAGATGATGGAAATATTCAGGACCGACGACTACGATCCCACTTACAGATGCCCAAATGGTCTCGAAATGACGATTGCAGTCAGAAATGCAGGAGCACCAAAGTACCTTTCCGACGATCAAAATTGGACCCAATCCGATATCAAAGGATCGAGTTTTAAGCATCTCCGTTGGATAGCCCGTTTTTGAAAGATTAATAATCCATAACGAAAAATGATGATCGAAGTGTTCCAACGTGCTTTTGGGATATCAAACGGTCTTTGAATTAGGCAATTATGGTCCCACTTGGAAGCTTAACGAGTTCCCATTCCAATGACCTGAAATGGTCAAAATTTGACCACTAAAGAGAGAATTATGAGGGTTACTATTGGAAAAGGAGATGAAGGAAACATTCAGGACCGACCACTACGATCCGACTTATAGATGCCCAAATGGTCTCGGAATACGACGATTCTAGTCAGGAATGAAAGAAAAGTTCCATTCAGATGACAAAAAATTGATCCAATCCGACATTAAAGGATGGAGTTATAGGCGTCTTCTTTGGATCACTCAATTTAGAAAGATTAACAATCCATATTGAAAAATGAATATCGAAGAGTTTTATCATGCTTTTGCGATATCAAATAGTCTCTGAATTAGGCAATTATGATGTCATTAGGAAGCTTAACCAGTTAACATTCCAATGACATGAAATAGTCTAAATTCAACCTCTAAAGAGAGAGTTATGAGGGTTACTATTGGATAAGGAGATGAAGGAAACATTTACGACCGACGACTGTGATCCCACTTACGGATGCCCAAATGGTCTCGGAATAAGACGATTCCAGTCAGGAATGAAAGAGCACTAAAGTACCATTCAAATGACCAAAAATTGACCTAATCCGGCATTAAAGGATAGAGTTATAGCGTCTCCATTGGATCGCACAATTTGGAAAGCTTAACAATCCATATTGAAAAATGACGATGGAAGAGTTCCAACGTGCTTTTGTGATATTGAACGGTCTCTGAATTAGACAATTATGGTCCCATTTGGAAGCCTGACAAGTAACCATTCCAATGACCTGAAATAGTCTAAATTCGACCTCTGAAGAGAGGGTTATGAGGGTTGCTATTGGACAAGGAGACAAAGGAAACATTCAGGGCCGAGGATTGCGATCCCACTACGGATGCCCAAATGGTCTCGGAATACGACGATTCTAGTTAGTAATGAAAGAGCACTAAAGTACCATTTAGATGACCAAAAATCAACTCAATCCGACATCAAAGGATGGAGTTATATGCATTTTCGTTGCTCGCAATTTGGAAAGATAAACAATCCATTTTGAAAAATGACGATCAAGAGTTCCAACGTGCTTTTGGGATATCAAACGGTCTGAGAATTAGCAATTTTCGTCCCATTTGGAAGCTTGACAAGTTATCATTCCAATATCTTGAAATAGTCTAAATTTGACCTATGAAGAGAGTTATGAGTGTTTCTATTGACAAGGAGATGAAGGAAATATTCAGGATCAACGACTGCGATCCCACTTACGATGCCCAAATGGTCTCGGAATATGACGATTCCAAATAGAATGAAAGAGCATTAAAGTACCATTTCGATGACCAAAAATCAACCCAATCGACATCAAAGGATGGAGTTATAGGCAACTCCGGATGCGTCAATTTGGAAAGATTAACAATCTATATTGAAAAATGTCGATCGAAGAGATCCGAATGTGCTTTTGGGATATCGAATGGTCTCTAATTATGCAGGTCGCAATTGGAAGCTTGACAAGTTACCATTCCAATGACCTAAAATTGTCTAAATTCGACCTCTAAAGATAGAGTTATGAGGGTTACAATTGCACAAGGAGATGAAGGAAACCTTCAGGACCAACGACTGCGATCCGACTTACAGATGCCCAAATGGTCTCGAAATTCGATGATTCTAGTCAGGAATGAAAAAGCACTAAAGTACCATTCCGATGACCAAAATTGGACCCAAGTCTGACATCAAACGATGGAGTTATGGGTGTCTCAGTATGATCGTGCAATTTGGAAAGATAAACAATCCATGTTGAAAAATGATGATCGAAGAGTTCCAACGTGCTTCTGGGATATCCAACGGTCTCTGAATTAGGAAATTCGGGTCCCATTTGGAAGCTTGACGAGTTACCATTCCAATGACCTTAAATTGTCTAAATTTGACCACTAAAGAGAGAATTATGAGGGTTACTATTGGAAAAGGAGATGAAGGAAACATTCAGGACCGACCACTACGATCCGACTTATAGATGCCCAAATGGTCTCGGAATACGACGATTCTAGTCAGGAATGAAAGAGCACTAAAGTTCCATTCAGATGACAAAAAATTGATCCAATCCGACATTAAAGGATGGAGTTATAGGCGTCTTCTTTGGATCACTCAATTTAGAAAGATTAACAATCCATATTGAAAAATGAATATCGAAGAGTTTTATCATGCTTTTGCGATATCAAATAGTCTCTGAATTAGGCAATTATGATGTCATTAGGAAGCTTAACCAGTTAACATTCCAATGACATGAAATAGTCAAAATTCCACCTCTAAAGAGAGAGTTATGAGGGTTACTATTGGATAAGGAGATGAAGGAAACATTCAGACCGACGATTGTGATCCCACATACGGATGTCCAAATGGTCTCGGAAGATGACAATTCCTGTCAAGAAGGAAGGAGCACTAAAGTACCATTCAAATGACCAAAAATTGACCCAATCCGACATCAAATGAGTGAGTTATGAGCATCTTTGTTGGATGGTGTGATTTAAGAAGTTTAACAATCCAAATTGGAAAATCATAATCGAAGAGTTCCAACATGGTTTTGGTATATCAAACGGTCTCTGAATTAGGCAATTTTGGTCCCATTTGGAAGCTTGACAAGTTACCATTCCAATGACCTGAAATAGTGTAAATTCGACCTCTGAAGAGAGAGTTATGAGGGTTATAATTGGACAAGGAGATGAAGAAATCATTCAGGACTGACGACTGCGATCCCACTTACGGATGCCCAAATGGTCTTGGAATACGACGATTCTAGTTAGGAATGAAAGAGCACTAAAGTACCATTTAGATGACCAAAAATCAACCCAATTTGACATCAAACGATGGAGTTATGAAAGACTCCGTTGGATCGCGCGATTTGGGAAGATTAACAATCCTTATTGAAAAATGACGATCAAAGAGTTCTGACGTGCTTTGGGATATCGAACGGTCTCTGAATTAGGCAATTCTGGTCACATTTGGAAGCTTGACAAGTTAACATTCCAATGACCAGAAATAATCTAAATTCGACCTCAAATAGAGGGTTATGAGGGTTACTATTGGACAAGGAGATGAAGGAAATATTCAGGATTGAAGACTGCTATCCGACTTACAGATTCCCAAATGGTCTCGGAATATGACGATTCCAGTCAGGAATGAAAGAGCATTAAAGTACCTTTCAGATGACCAAAAATCAACCCAATCTGACATCAAAGGATGGAGTTATAGGCAACTCAATTGAATCGGTCTATTTGGAAAGATTAACAATCTATATTGAAAAATGTCGATCGAAGAGATCCGATGTGCTTTTGGGATATCGAATGGTCTCTGAATTAGGCAATTCTGGTCGCAATTGGAAGCTTGACAAGTTACCATTCCAATGACCAGAAATAATCTAAATTCGACCTCAAATAGAGGGTTATGACGGTTACAATTGGACAAGGAGATGAAGGAAACTTTCAGGACCGATGATTGCGATCCTACTTACAAATGCCAAAATGGTCTCGGAGTACGATGATTACAGTTAGGAATGAAAAAGTACTGAAGTACCTTTCAGATGACATAAAATCAACCAAATCCGATATCAAACAATGGAGTTATGGGCATCTCCGTTGGATTAAGTGATTTGGAAAGATTAACAATCCATATTGAAAAATGATGATCGAAGAGTTACAACGTGCTTTTGGGATATCAAACGGTCTTTGACTTAGGCAATTATGGTCCCACTTGGAAGCTTAACGAGTTCCCATTCCAATGACCTGAAATGGTCAAAATTTGACCACTAAAGAGAGAATTATGAGGGTTACTATTGGAAAAGGAGATGAAGGAAACATTCAGGACCGACCACTACGATCCGACTTATAGATGCCCAAATGGTCTCGGAATACGACGATTCTAGTCAGGAATGAAAGAGCACTAAAGTTCCATTCAGATGACAAAAAATTGATCCAATCCGACATTAAAGGATGGAGTTATAGGCGTCTTCTTTGGATCACTCAATTTAGAAAGATTAACAATCCATATTGAAAAATGAATATCGAAGAGTTTTATCATGCTTTTGCGATATCAAATAGTCTCTGAATTAGGCAATTATGATGTCATTAGGAAGCTTAACCAGTTAACATTCCAATGACATGAAATAGTCAAAATTCCACCTCTAAAGAGAGAGTTATGAGGGTTACTATTGGATAAGGAGATGAAGGAAACATTCAGGACCGACGACTGTGATCCGACTTACCGATGCCCAAATGGTCTTGGAATATGGTGATTCTATTTAGGAATGAAAGAGCAGTAAAGTACCATTCAAATGACCAAAAATTGACCCAATCCGACATCAAAGGTTAGAGTTATAGGCGTCTTCGTAGGATCGTGCAATTTCGAAAGATTAACAATCCATATTGAAAAATGACGATCGAAGAGTTCCAACTTGCTTTTGGGATATCAAACGGTCTTTGAATTAGGCTATTGTGGTCCCATTTGGAAGCTTGACAAGTTACCATTCCAATGACTTGAAATAGTCGAAATTCGACCTCTAAAGAGAGAGTTATGAGGGTTACTATTGGACAGGGAGATGAAGGAAACATTCAGACCGACGATTGTTATTCGACTTACAGATGCCCAAATGGTCTTGGAATACGACGATTCTAGTTAGGAATGAAAGAGCACTATAGTACCATTTAGATGACCAAAAATCGACCCAATCTGACATCAAAGGATGGAGTTATATGCATTTTCGTTGGATCGCGCAATTTGGAAAGATAAACAATCCATTTTGAAAAATGACGATCGAAGAGTTCCAACGTGCTTTTGGGATATCAAACGGTCACTGAATTATGCAATTCTTGTCCCATTTGGAAGGTTGACAAGTTATCATTCCAATATCTTGAAATAGTCTAAATTTGACCTATGAAGAGAGGGTTATGAGGGTTACTATTGGACAAGGAGATGAAGGAAATATTCAGGATTGAAGACTGCTATCCGACTTACAGATTCCCAAATGGTCTCGGAATATGACGATTCCAGTCAGGAATGAAAGAGCATTAAAGTACCTTTCAGATGACCAAAAATCAACCCAATCTGACATCAAAGGATGGAGTTATAGGCAACTCAATTGAATCGGTCTATTTGGAAAGATTAACAATCTATATTGAAAAATGTCGATCGAAGAGATCCGATGTGCTTTTGGGATATCGAATGGTCTCTGAATTAGGCAATTCTGGTCGCAATTGGAAGCTTGACAAGTTACCATTCCAATGACCTAAAATTGTCTAAATTCGACCTCTAAAGATAGAGTTATGAGGGTTACAATTGCACAAGGAGATGAAGGAAACCTTCAGGACCAACGACTGCGATCCGACTTACAGATGCCCAAATGGTCTCGAAATTCGATGATTCTAGTCAGGAATGAAAAAGCACTAAAGTACCATTCCGATGACCAAAATTGGACCCAATCTGACATCAAAGGATGGAGTTATAGGCATCTTTGTAGGATCGGGCAATTTTGAAAGATTAACAATCCATATTGAAAAATGATGATCGAAGAGTTACAACGTGCTTTTGGGATATCAAACGGTCTTTGACTTAGGCAATTATGGTCCCACTTGGAAGCTTAACGAGTTCCCATTCCAATGACCTGAAATGGTCAAAATTTGACCACTAAAGAGAGAATTATGAGGGTTACTATTGGAAAAGGAGATGAAGGAAACATTCAGGACCGACCACTACGATCCGACTTATAGATGCCCAAATGGTCTCGGAATACGACGATTCTAGTCAGGAATGAAAGAGCACTAAAGTTCCATTCAGATGACAAAAAATTGATCCAATCCGACATTAAAGGATGGAGTTATAGGCGTCTTCTTTGGATCACTCAATTTAGAAAGATTAACAATCCATATTGAAAAATGAATATCGAAGAGTTTTATCATGCTTTTGCGATATCAAATAGTCTCTGAATTAGGCAATTATGATGTCATTAGGAAGCTTAACCAGTTAACATTCCAATGACATGAAATAGTCAAAATTCCACCTCTAAAGAGAGAGTTATGAGGGTTACTATTGGATAAGGAGATGAAGGAAACATTCAGGACCGACGACTGTGATCCGACTTACCGATGCCCAAATGGTCTTGGAATATGGTGATTCTATTTAGGAATGAAAGAGCAGTAAAGTACCATTCAAATGACCAAAAATTGACCCAATCCGACATCAAAGGTTAGAGTTATAGGCGTCTTCGTAGGATCGTGCAATTTCGAAAGATTAACAATCCATATTGAAAAATGACGATCGAAGAGTTCCAACTTGCTTTTGGGATATCAAACGGTCTTTGAATTAGGCTATTGTGGTCCCATTTGGAAGCTTGACAAGTTACCATTCCAATGACTTGAAATAGTCGAAATTCGACCTCTAAAGAGAGTTATGAGGGTTACTATTGGACAGGGAGATGAAGGAAACATTCAGACCGACGATTGTTATTCGACTTACAGATGCCCAAATGGTCTTGGAATACGACGATTCTAGTTAGGAATGAAAGAGCACTATAGTACCATTTAGATGACCAAAAATCGACCCAATCTGACATCAAAGGATGGAGTTATATGTGTCTTCGTTGGATCGCGCAATTTGGAAAGACTAACAATCCATTTTGAAAAATGACGATCAAAGAGTTACAACGTGCTTTTGGGATATCGAGCGGTCTTTAAATTAGGTAATTATGGTCCCATTTGGAAGCTTGACAAGTTACCATTCCAATGACCTGAAATAGTGAAAATTCGACCTCTGAAGAGAGAGTTGTGAGGGTTACAATTGGATAAGGAGATGAAGTAAACATTCTGGACCGACGACTACGATCCCAGTTACAGATGTCCAAATGGTCTCGGAATACGACGATTCCAATTAGGAATGAAAGAACACTAAAGTACCATTCAGATGACCAAAATCGGCCCAATCTGACATCAAAGGATGGAGTTATAGGCGTCTTCATTGGATCGCATAATTTGGATAGATTAACAATCAATATTGAAAAATGACGATCAAAGCGTTCTAACGTGCTTTTGGGAGATCGAACGGTCTCTGAATTAAGCAATTTTGGTCCCATTTGGAAGCTTGACAAGTTACCATTTCAATATCCTGAAATAGTCCAAATTGGACCTCTGAAGAGAGAGTTATGAGGTTACTATTGGACAAGGAGATGAAGGAAACATTCAGGACCGATGACTGCGATCCCACTTATGGATGCCTAAATAGTCTCGGAATACGACGATTCTAGTCTGGAATGAAAGAGCACTAAAGTGCCATTAAGATGACCAAAAATTGACCCAATCTGACATCAAGGGATGGAGGTATAGTCATAGTCATTGGATCACGCAATTTGGAAAGAGTAACAATCCATATTGGAAAATGACGATTGAAGAGTTCCAATGTGCTTTTAAGATATTGAGGAGTCTCTAATTACGCAATTATGGTCCCATTTGGAAGCTTGACAAGTTACCATTCCAATGACTAGAAATTGTCTAAATTCAACCTGTGAAGAGAGTGCTATGAGGGTTACTATTGGGCAAGGAGATGAAGGAAACATTCAGGACTGACGACTGTGATCCCACTAACGGATGCCCAAATGGTCTCACAATATGACAATTCTAATTAGGAATGAAAGGACACTAAAGTACCATTTAGATGACCAGAAATTGACCCAATCCGACGTCAAAGGATGGAGTTTTAGGCATCTTCATTGGATCGCACAATTTGGAAAGACTAACAATCCAAATTGAAAAATGATGAACGAAGAGTTTCAACGCGCTTTTGGTATATCGAACGGTCTCTGAATTTAGCAATTCAGGTCCCATTTGGAAGCTTGACAAGTTACCATTCCAATGACCTAAAATTGTCAAAATTCAACCTCTGAAGGGAGAGTTATGCGGGTTACTATTCAACAAGGAGATGAAGGAAACATTCGGGACCGACCACTACGATCCCAATTACAGATGCCCAAATGGTCTCGGAATACGATGATTCTAGTCAAGAATGAAAGAGCACTAAAGTGCCATCCAGATGACAAAGAATCGACCTAATCCGACATCAAAGGATGGAGTTATAGGCGTATTCGTTCGATCGCGCAATTTGGAAAGACAAACAATGCATATTGAAAAATGATAATTGAAGAGTTCCAATGTGCTTTAGGGATATCGAAAGGTCTCTAAATTAAGCAATTATGGTCCCATTTGGAAGCTTGACAAGTTACCATTCCAATGACCAGAAATATTCTAAGTCGAGCTCTGAAGAGAGAGTTATAAGGGTACTATTGGACAAGGAGATGAAGGAAACATTCAAGACCGACGACTGCGTTCCCACTTACGGATGCTCAAATGGTCTTAGAATATGAAAATTCTAGTAAGGAATGAAAAGCACTAAAGTTCCATTCAAATGACCAAAAATTGACCCAATTCGACATCATAGGATGGAGTGATAGGCATCTTCATTGGAACGCGCAATTTAGAAAGATAAACAATCCATATTGAAAAATGACGATCGAAGAGTTCCAACGTGCTTTTGGGATATCGAACGGTCTCTGAATTTAGCAATTCTGGTCCCATTTGGATGCTTGACAAGTTACCATTCCAATATCCTGAAATAATCTAAATTTGACCTCTTAAGAGAGAGTTATGACGGTTACTGTTGGACAAGGAGATTAAGGAAACATTCAGGACCGATGTTTGGGATCCTACTTACGGATGCCCAAATGGTCTCGGAATACAATGATTCTATTTAGGAATGAAAGAGCACTAAAGCACCATTCAGATGACCAAAAATCAACCCAATCTTACATCAAAGGATGGAGTTATAGGAGTCTTCTTAGGATCGTGCAATTTGGAAAGATTAACAATCCATATTGAAAACTGACGATCGAAGTGTTCTAACGTGCTTTTGGGATATCAAACGGACTCTGAATTAGGCAATTATGGTCCCATTTTGAAGCTTAACAAGTTACCATTCCAATGACCTGAAATAGTCTATATTCGACCTCTAAAGAGTGAGTTATGAGGATTATTATTGGACAAGGAGATGAAGGAAACATTCAGGACCGACGACTGCGATCCCACTTACGATTGCCCAAATGGTCTCGGAATACGATGATTCCAGTCAAGATGAAAGAGCACTAAAGTTCGATTTAGATGACTAAAAATTGACCCAATTTGACTTTAAAGGATGGAGTTATAGGCGTCTTCGTTGGATCACGCAATTTGGAAAGAGTAACAATCCATTTCGAAAAATGACGTTCGAAGAGTTCCAACGTGCTTTTAGGATATCGAACGGTCTCGGAATTAAGAAATTCTGGTCCCATTTGGAAGCTTGACAAGTTACCATTCCAATGTCTTGAAATAGTCTAAATTCGACCTGTGAAGAGAGGGTTATGAGGGTTACTATTGGACAAGGAGATGAACGAAATATCCAGGATCGACGACTGCGATCCCACTTACAGATGCCCAAATGGTCTCGGAATATGATGATTCCAGTCAGGAATGAAAGAGCATTAAAGTACCTTTCAGATGATGAAAAATTGCCCCAATCTGACTTCAAAGGATGGAGTTATAGGCGACTTAATTGAATCGGGCTATTTGGAAAGATTAACATTCTATATTGAAAAATGTCGATCGAAGAGTTCCAACATGCTTTTGGGATATCGAACGGTCTCTGAATTAGGCAATTCTGGTCCCACTTGGAAGCTTGACAAGTTACCATTCCAATGACCTGAAATTGTCTAAATTCGACCTCTAAAGAGAGAGTTATGAGGGTTACTATTGGACAAGGAGATGAAGGAAACATTCAGGATCGACGACTGTGATCCCACTTACAGATGCCCAAAATGGTCTCAGAATACTATAATTCCAATTAGGAATGAAAGAGCACTAAAGTACCATTCAGTGGCCAAAATCGACCTAATTCGACATCAAAGCATGGAGTTGTAGGCGTCTTCATTAGATTGCGCAATTTGGAAAGATTAACAATCCATATTGAATAATGACGATCGAAGAGTTCCAACGTGCTTTTGGGATATCTAATGGTCTTTGAATTAAGCAATTCAGGTCCCACTTGGAAGCTTGACAAGTTACCATTCCAATGACCTGCAATAGTGAAAATTTGACCTCTGAAGAGAGAGTTGTGAGGGTTACTATTGGATAAGGAGATGAAGTAAACATTCCAGACTGACGACTACAATCCTAGTTACAGATGCCCAAATGGTCTCGGAATAAGACGATTCCAGTCAGGAATGAAAGAGAACTAAAGTACCATTAGATGACCAAAATCGACCCAATCTGACATCAAAGGATGGGGTTATAGACCTCTTCGTTGGATCGCGTAATTTGGACAGATTAACAATCAATATTGAAAATGACGATCGTAAAGTTCTAATGTGCTTTTAGGATATTGAACGGCCTCTGAATTATGCAATTCTGATCCCAATTGGAAGCCTGACAAGTTACCATTCCAATGTCTTGAAATAATCTAAATTCGACCACTGAAGAGAGAGTTATGAGGGTTACTATTGGACAAGGAGATGAAGGAAAATTCAGGACCGACAACTGCAATCCCACTTACGGATGCTTAAATGGTCTCGGAATATGATGATTCTAGTCGGGAATGAAAGAGCACTAAAGTGTCATTCAGATGACCAAAAATTGACCCAATCCGACATCAAGGGATGGAGTTATAGTCGTCTTCATTGGATCGTGCAATTTGGAAAGAGTAACAATCCATATTGAAAAATGACGATTGAAGAGTTCCAATGTGCTTTTAAGATATTGAACGGTCTTTGAATTAGGCAATTATGGTCCCATTTGGAAGCTTGACAAGTTAGCATTCCAATGACTAGAAATTGTCTAAATTCAACCTATGAAGGGAGTGTTATGAGGGTTACTCTTGGGCAAGGAGATGAAGGAACATTCAGGACTGACGACTGCGATTCGACTTACGGATGTCCAAATGGTCTCGGAATACGACGATTCTAGTTAGGAATGAAAGGGCACTAAAGTACCATTCAGATGACCAAAAATTGACCCAATCTAACATCAAAGGATGGAGTTTTAGGCATCTTCGTTGGATCGCGCAATTTGGAAAGACAAACAATCCATATAGAAAAATGACGATCGAAGAGTTTCAACGTGCTTTTGGGATATCGAACGGTCTCTGAATTTAGCAATTCAAGTCTCATTTGGAAGCTTGACAAGTTACCATTCCGATGACCTGAAATAGTCAAAATTTAACCTCTGAAGGGAGAGTTATGCCCTTTACTATTGGACAAGGGGATGAAGGAAACATTCAGGACTGACATCTGCGATCCTAATTACGGATGCCCAAATGGTCTCGGAAGACAATGATTCCAGTCAAGAATGAAAGAGCACTAAAGTTCCATCCAGATGATAAAAAATTGACCCAATCCGACATCAAAGGAAGGAGTAATAGGCATATTCGTTGGTTCACGCAATTTGGAAAGACTAACAATGCATATTGAAAAATGATAATTGAAGAGTTCTAATGTGCTTTAGGGATATCGAAAGGTCTCTAAATTAGGCAATTATGTTCTTATTTAGAAGCTTGAAAAGTTACCATTCCAATGAACAGAAATATTCTAAGTCAAGCTCTGAAGAGAGAGTTATGAGGGTTACTATTGGACAAGGAGATGAAGGAAACATTCAGGACCGACGACTGCGTTCCCACTTACAGATGCCCAAATGGTCTCGGAATAGGATGATTCCAGTCAGGAATGAAAAAGCACTAAAGTTCCATTCAGATGACCAAAAATTGACCCAATTCGACATCAAAGGATGGAGTGATAGGCGTCTTCGTTGGATCGCACAATTTGGACAGATTAACAATCCATATTGAAAAATGACGATCGAAGAGTTCCAACGTGCTTTTGGGATATCGAACTATCTCTGAATTTAGCAATGCTGGTCCCATTTGGAAGCTTGACAAGTTACCATTCCAATGTCCTGAAATAGTCTAAATTCAACCTTTGAAGAGAGAGTTATGAGGGTTACTATTGGACAAGAGATGAAGGAAACATTCAGGACCGACGATTGCGATCCCACTTACGGATGCCTAAATGGTCTCGGAATATGACGATTCTAGTCGGGAGTGAAAGAGCACTAAAGTGCCATTCAGATGACCAAAAATTGATCCAGTCCAACATCATAGGATGTAGTTATAGTTGTCTTCATTGGATTGCGCAATTTGCAAAGAGTAACAATCCATATTGAAAAATGACGATCGAAGAGTTCCAATGTTCTTTTAAGATATCAAACGGTCTTTGAATTAGGCAATTATGGTCCCATTTGGAAGCTTGACAAGTTACCATTCCAATGACCAGAAAGTGTCTAAATTCAACCTGCGAAGAGAGTGTTATGAGGGTTACTCTTGGGTAAGGAGATGAAAGAAACATTCAGGACCGACGACTGCGATCCAACTTACGGATGCCCAAATGGTCTCGGAATACGATGATTCTAGTTAGGAATGAAAGGGCACTAAAGTACCATTCTGATGACCAAAAATTAACCCAATCTGACTTTAAAGGATGGAGTTTTAGGCAACTTCGTTGGATCGCGCAATTTGGAAAGACTAACAATCCATATAAAAAAATGACGATCGAAGAGTTTTAACGTGCTTTTGGGATATCGAACGGTCTTTGAATTTAGCAATTTAGGCCCCACTTGGAAGCTTGACAAGTTGCCATTCCAATGACCTGAAATAGTCAAAATTCGACCTTTGGAGGGAGAGTTATGCCCGTTGCTATTGGACAAGGAGATGAAGGAAACATTCAGGACCGACATCTGCGATCCCAATTACGGATGCCCAAGTGGTCTTGGAATACGATGATTCTAGTCAAGAATGAAAGAGCACTAAAGTTCCATCCAGAAGACAAAAAATCGACCCAACCGACATCAAAGGATGGAGTAATAGGCGTATTCGTTGGATCGCGCAATTTGGAAAGACTAGCAATGCATATTGAAAAATGATGTCGAAGAGTTCCAATGTGCTGTAGGGATATCAAAAGTTCTCTAAATTAGTCAATTATGGTCCCATTTAGAAGCTTGAAAGGTTACCATTCCAATGACCAGAAATATTCTAAGCCGAGCTCTTAAGAGAGAGTTATGAGGGTTATTATTGGACAAGGAGATGAAGGAAACATTCAGGACTGACGACTACGTTCCCACTTACGGATGTCCGAATGGTCTTGGAATATGATGATTTCAGTCAAGAATGAAAAAGCACTAAAGTTCCATTCAGATGACCCAAAATTGACCCCATTCGACATCAAAGAATGGAGTGGTAGGCATCTTCGTTGGATCGCGCAATTTGGAAAGATTAAAAATCCATATTGCAAAATGACAATCGAAGATTTCCAACGTGCTTTTGGGATATCGAACGGTCTCTGAATTTAGCAATTCTGGTCCCATTTGGAAGCTTGACAAGTTACCATTCCAATGTCCTGAAATAGTCAAAATTTGACCTCTGAAGAGAGAGTTACGAGGGTTACTATTGGACAAGGAGATGAAGGAAACATTTAGGACCGACGACTATGATCTCACTTACAGATGCCTAAATGGTCTCGGAATACAACGATTCTAGTTGGGAATGAAAGAGCACTAAAGTAGCATTCAGATGACCAAAAATCGACCCAATCCGACATCAAGGGATGGAGTTATAGTCGTCTTCATTGGATCGCTCAATTTGCAAAGAGTAACAATCCATATTGAAAAATGACGATCGAAGAGTTCCAATGTGAATTTAAGATATTAAACGGTCTCTGAATAGGCAATTATGGTCCCATTTGAAAGCTTGACAAGTTAGCATTACAATGACCAGAAATTGTCTAAATTCAACCTGTGAAGAGAGTGTTATGAGGGTTACTCTTGGGTAAGGAGATGAAGGAAACATTTAGGACCGACGACTACGATCCGACTTACGGATGCCCAATTGGTCTCGGAATACGATGATTCTAGTTAGGAATGAAAGGGCACTAAAGTACCATTCAAATGACCAAAAATTGACCGAATCTGACATCAAAGGATGGAGTTTTAAGTATCTTCGTTGGATCGCACAATTTGGAAAGACTAACAATCCATATAGAAAAATGATGATCGAAGAGTTTCAACATGCTTTTGGGATCTTAACGGTCTCTGAATTTAGCAATTCAGGCCCCATTTGGAAGCTTGACAAGTTACCATTCCAATGACCTGAAATTGTCAAAATTCGACCTCATAAGGGAGAGTTATACCCGTTACTATTGGACAGGGAGATGAAGGAAACATTCAGGACCGACATCTGCGATCCCAATTACAGATGCCCAAATGGTCTCGGAATACGATGATTCCAGTCAAGAATGAAAGAACACTAAAGTTCCATCCAGATGATAAAAAATCGTCCCAACCGACATCAAAGGATGGAGTAATAGGTGTATTTGTTGGATCACGCAATTTGGAAAGACTAGCAATGTATATTGAAAAATGATGATTGAAGAGTTCTAATGTGCTTTAGGGATATTGAAAGGTCTCTAAATTAGGCAATTATGGTCCCATTTAGAAGCTTGAAAAGTTAACATTCAATGACCAGAAATATTCTAAGTCGAGCTCTGAAGAGAGAGTTATGAGGGTTACTATTGGACAAGGAGATGAAGGAAACATTCAGGACCGACGACTGCATTCCCACTTACAGATGCCCAAATGGTCTCGGAATACGATGATTCCAGTCAGGTATGAGAAAGCACTAAAGTTCCATTCAAATGAACAAAAATTGACCCAATTCGACATCAAAGGATGGAGTGATAGGCATCTTCGTTGGATCACGCAATTTGGAAAGATTAACAATCCATATTGAAAAATGATGATCGAAGAGTTCTAACGTGCTTTTGAGATATCGAACGGTCTCTGAATTTAGCAATTCCGGTCCCATTTGGATGCTTGACAAGTTACCATTCCAATGTCCTGAAATAGTCAAAATTCGACCTTTGAAGAGAGAGTTATGAGGGTTACTATTGGACAAGGAGATGAAGGAAACATTCAGGACCGACGATTGCGTTCCCACTTATGGATGCCCAAATGGTCTCGGAATACGATGATTCCAGTCAGGAATGAAAAAGCACTAAAGTTCCATTCAGATGACCAAAATTGACCCAATTCAACATCAAAGGATGGAGTGATAGGCGTCTTCGTTGGATTGCGCAATTTGGAATGATTAACAATCCATATTGAAAAATGACGATCGAAGAGTTCCAACGTGCTTTTGGGATATCGAACGGTCTCTGAATTTAGCAATTCCGCTCCCATTTGGAAGCTTGACAAGTTAACATTCCAATGTCCTGAAATATTCTAAATTCGACCTCTGAAGAGAGAGTTATGAGGGTTACTGTTGGACAAGGAAATGAAGGAAACACTCAGGACTGACGACTGCGATCCCACTTACGGATGCCTGAATGGTCTCGAAATACGACGATTCTAGTCGGGAATGAAAGAGCACTAAAGTGCCATTTAGATGACCAAAAATCGACCTAATCCGAGATCAAGGGATGGAGTTATAGTTGTCTTCATTGGATCGCGCAATTTGGAAAGAGTAACAATCCATATTGAAAAATGACGATCGAAGAGTTCCAATGTGCTTTTAAGATATCGAACGGTCTCTGAATTAGGCAATTATGGTCCCATTTGGAAGCTTGACAAGTTAGCATTCCCGTGACCAGAAATTGTCTAAATTCAACCTGTGAAGAGAGTGTTATGAGGGTTACTCTTGGACAGGGAGATGAAGGAAACATTCAGGACCGACGACCGCGATCCCACTTACGGTGCCCGAATGGTCTCGAAATATGATGATTCCAATCAGGAATTAAAGAGCACTAAAGTTCCATTCAGATGACCAAAAATTGACCCAATTCAACATCAAAGGATGGAGTTATAGGCGTCTTCGTTGGATTGTGCAATTTGGAAAGAGTAACAATCCATTTTGAAAAATGACGTTCGAAGAGTGCCAACGTGCTTTTGGGATATCGAACGGTCTCGGAATTAAGAAATTCTGGTCCCATTTGGAAGCTTGACAAGTTACCATTCCAATGTCTTGAAATAGACTAAATTCGACCTGTGAAGAGAGGGTTATGAGGGTTACTATTGGACAAGGAGATGAAGGAAATATTCAGGATCGACGACTGCGATCCCACTTACAGATGCCCAAATGGTCTCGGAATATGACGATTCCAGTCAGGAATGAAAGAGCATTAAAGTACCTTTCAGATGACCTAAAATTGACCCAATCTGATTTCAAACGATGGAGTTATAGGTGACTCAATTGAATCGGGCTATTTGGAATGATTAACAATCTATATTGAAAAATGTCGATCGAAGAGTTCCAACGTGCTTTTGGGATATCGAACGGTCTCTGAATTAGGCAATTCTGGTCCCACTTGGAAGCTTGACAAGTTACCATTCCAATGACCTGAAATTGTCTAATTTCGACCTCTAAAGAGAGAGTTATGAGGGTTACTATTGGACAAGGAGATGAAGGAAACATTCAGGACCGACACTGCGTTCCCACTTACGGATGCCCAATTGGTCTCGGAATACGATGATTCCAGTCAGGAATGAAAAAGCACTAAAGTTCCATTCAGATGACCAAAAATTGACCCAATCTGACATCAAAGGATGGAGTTATATGCATTTTCGTTGGATCGCGCAATTTGGAAAGATAAACAATCCATATTGAATAATGACGATCAAAGAGTTCCAACGTGCTTTTGGGATATCGAACGGTCTCTGAATTAAGCAATTCTGGTCCCATTTGGAAGCTTGACAAGTTACCATTCGAATGTCCTGAAATAATCTAAATTCTACCTCTTAAGAGAGAGTTATGATGGTTACTGTTAGACAAGGAGATGAAGGAAACATTCAGGACCGACGTCTGCGATCCCACTTATGGATTCCCAAATGGTCTCGGAATACAATGATTCCAGTTAGGAATGAAAGGGCACTAAAGTGCCATTCAGATGACCAAAAATTGACCCAATCTGACATCAAAGGATGGAGTTATATGTGTCTTCTTAGGATCGCGCAGTTTGGAAAGATTAACAATCCATATTGAAAATGACGATCGAAGTCTTCCAATGTGCTTTTAGGATATCAAACGGTCACTGAATTAGGCAATTATGGTCCCATTTGGAAGCTTGACAAGTTACCATTCCAATGACCTGAAATAGTCTAAATTTGACCTCTAAAGAGTTAGTTATGAGGGTTATTATTGGACAAGGAGATGAAGGAAACATTCAGGACCGACGACTGCGATCCCACTTACAGATGCCCAAATGGTCTCGGAATACGATGATTCCAGTCAGCAATGAAAGAGCACTAAAGCTCCATTCAGATGGCCAAAAATTGAACCAATTCGACATCAAAGGATGGAGTTATAGGCGTCTTCGTTGGATCGAGCAATTTGGAAAGAGTAACATTCCATATCGAAAAATGACGTTCAAAGTGTTCCAACGTGCTTTTGGGATATCGAACGGTCTCTGAATTAAGAAATTCTGGTCCCATTTGGAAGCTTGACAAGTTACCATTCTAATGTCTTGAAATAGTCTAAATTCGACCCATGAAGAGAGGGTTATGAGGGTTACATTGGACAAGGAGGTGAAGGAAATATTCAGGATCGACGACTACGATCCCACTTATAGATGCCTAAATGGTCTTGGAATATGACGATTCCAGTCAAGAATGAAAGAGCATTAAAGTACATTTCAGATGACCAAAAATCGACCCAATCTAACATTAAAGGATGGAGCTATAGGCGACTCAATTGAATCGGGCTATTTGGAAAGATTAACAATCTATATTGAAAATTGTTGATTGAAGATTTCCAACGTGCTTTTGGGATATGGAATGGTCTCTAAATTAGGCAATTTTGGTCCCATTTGGAAGCTTAAGAAGTTACCATTCCAATGACCTAAAATTCTCTAAATTCGACCTCTAAAGAGAGAGTTATGAGGGTTATTATTGGACAAGGAGATGAAGGAAACATTCAGGACCGACGACTGCGATCCCACTTACGGATGCCCAAATGGTCTCAGAATATGATGATTCCAGTCAGGAATGAAAGAGAACTGAAGTTCCATTCAAATGACCAAAAATTGACCCAATTCAACATCAAAGGATGGAGTGATAGGCATCTTCATTGGATCGTGCAATTTGGAAAGAGTAACAATCCATATCAAAGAATGACGTTCAAAGAATTCCAACGTGCTTTTGGCATATTGAACGGTCTCTGAATTAAGAAATTCTGGTCCCATTTGGAAGCTAGGGAAGTTACCATTCCAATGTCTTGAAATAGTCTAAATTCGACCTATGAAGAAACGGCTATGAGGGTTACTATTGGACAAGGAGATGAAGGAAATATTTAGGATCGACGACTGCGATCCCACTTACAGATGCCCAAATGGTCTCGGAATATGACGATTCCAGTCAGGAATGAAAGAGCATTAATGTACCATTCAGATGACCAAAAATTGACCCAATCTGACATCAAAGGATGGAGTTATAGATGTCTTTGTTGGATCGCGCAATTTGGAAAGATTAACAATCCATATTGAAAAATGACGATCGAAGATTTCCAACATGCTTTTGGGATATCTAACGGTCTCTGAATCAAGCAATTCAGGTCCCATTTGGAAGCTTGAAAAGTTATCATTCCAATGACCTGCAATAGTGAAAATTTGACCTCTGAAGAGAGTTGTGAGGGTTACTATTGGACAAGGAGAAGAAGGAAACATTCTGGACTGACGACTACGATCCCACTTACAGATGCCCAAATGGTCTCGGAATATGACGATTCCAGTCAGGAATGAAAGAGCTCTAAAGTACCATTCAGATGACCAAAATTGACCCAATCCGACATCAGATGATGGAGTTATAGGCGTCTTCATTGGATCACGCAATTTGGAAAGATTAATAATCAATATTGAAAAATGATGATCGAAGAGTTCCAACAAGCTTTTGGGATATCAAACGGTCTCGAAATTAAGTAATTTTGGTCCCATTTGGAAGGTTGACAAGTTACCATTCCAATGTCCAGAAATAGTCTAAATTCGAACTCTGAAGAGAGATTCATGAGGGTTACTATTGGACAACAAGATGAAGGAAACATTCAGGACCGACAACTGTGATCTGACTTATAGATGCCCAAATGGTCTCGTAATACGATGATTCTATTCAGAAAAGTAAGAGCACTAAAGTACCTTTCAGATGACCAAAAATTGACCCAATCGGACATCAAAGGATGGAGTTGTAGGCGTCTTTGTTGGATCGCGGAATTTGGAAAGACTAACAATCCATATTGAAAAATGACGATCGAAGAGTTCCAACGTGCTTTTGGGATATCGAACGGTCTCTGAATTAAGCAATTCATTCCCCATTTGTAAGCTTAACAAGTTACCATTCCAATAGCCTGAAATAGTCTAAATTTGACCTCTAAAGAGAGAGTTATGAGAGTTACTATTGGATAAGGAGATGAAGGAAACATTCAGGACCGACGACTGCGATCCCACTTACGGATGCCCAAATGGTCTCAGAATACGTCGATTCTAGTCAGGAATGAAAGGGCACTAGAGTACCATTCAAATTATCAAAAATTGACCTAATTCGACATTAAAGGATGGAGTTATAGGCGTCTTAATTGGATCGTGCAATTTGGAAAGACTAACAATCCATATTGAAAAATGACGATCGAAGAGTTTCAATGTGCTTTTGGGATATCAAACGGTCTCTAAAATAGGCAATTATGGTCCCATTTGGAAGCTTGACAAGTTACCATTCCAACGACTTGAAATAGTCTAAATTCAACCTCTAAAGAGAGAGTTATGAGGGTTACTATTGGACAGGGAGATGAAGGAAACATTCAGGACCAACAACTGCGATTCGACTTGCAGATGCCCAAATGGTCTTGAAATACGACGATTCTAGTTAGGAATGAAAGAGTATTAAAGTACCATTCAGATGACCAAAAATCGACCCAATCTGAAATCAAAGGATGGAGTTATATGTGTCTTCGTTGGATCAGGCAATTTGGAAAGATTAACAATCCATATTCAAAAATGACGATTAAAGAGTTCCAACGTGCTTTTGGGATATCTAACGGTACTTGAATTAAGCAATTCAGGTCCCATTTGGAAGCTTGACAAGTTACCATTCCAATGACCTGCAATAGTGAAAATTCAATCTCGAAAGAGAGAATTGTGAGGGTTACTATTGGATAAGGAGATGAAGGAAACATTTCGGATCGACGATTGCGATCCCACTTACAGATGCCCAAATGGTCTCGGAATACGACGATTCCAGTCAGGAATGAAAGAGCACTAAAGTACCATTCAGATGATAAAAATCGTCCTAATCCGACATCAAAGGATGGAGTTATAGGCGTCTTCAGTTGATCAGGTAATTTGGACAGATTAACAATCAATATTGAAAAATGATGATCGAAGAGTTTCAACGTGCTTTTGGGACATCTAACGGTCCTTGAATTAAGCAATTCAGGTCCCATTTGGAAGCTTGACAAGTTACCATTCCAATGACCTGCAATAGTGAAAATTTGACCTCTGAAGAGAGTTGTGAGGGTTACTATTCGATAAGGAGATGAAGGAAACATTCTAGATCGACGACTGCAAACCCACTTACATATGCCCAAATGGACTTGGAATACGACCATTCCAGTCAGGAAGGAAAGAGCACTAAAGTACCATTCAGATGACCAAAATCGACCCAATCCAACATCAAAGGATGGAGTTATAGGCGTCTTCATTAGATCGCGTAATTTGGACAAATTAACAATCAATATTGAAAAATGATGGTCGAAGAGTTTTAACGTTCTTTTGGGATATCGAACGGTCTCGGAATTAAGCAATTCTGGTCCCATTTGGAAGCTTGACAAGTTACTATTCCAATGTCTTGAAATAGTCTAAATTTCACCTCTGAAGAGAGAGTTATGAGGTTACTATTGGACAAGGAGATGAAGAAACATTCAGGACCGACGACTGCGATCCCACTTACGGATGCCTAAATGGTCTCGGAATACGACGATTCTAGTCGGGAATGAAAGAGCACTAAGGTGCCATTTAGATGACCAAAAATGACCCAATCCAACATCAAGGGATGGAGTTATAGTCATCTTCATTGGATCGCACAATTTGGAAAGAGTAACAATCCATATTGGAAAATGACGATCTAAGAGCTCCAATGTGCTTTTAAGATATCGAACAAGATATCGAACGGTCTCTGAATTAGGCAATTATGGTCCCATTTGGAAGCTTGAAAAGTTACCATTCCAATGATCAGAAATTGTCTAAATTCAACCTGTGAAGAGAGTGTTATGAGGGTTACTAATGGGCTAGGAGATGAAGGAAACATTCAGGATCGACGACTTCGATCCAACTTACAGATGCCCAAATGGTCTTGGAATACGATGATTCTAGTTAGGAATGAAAGAGCACTAAAGTACCATTCAGATGACCAAAAATTGACCCAATCTGACATCATAGGATGGAGTTTTAGGCATCTTCGTTGGATCGCACAATTTGGAAAGACTAACAATCCATATTGAAAAATAATGATCGAAGAGTTTCAACATGCTTTTGGGATATCGAACGGTCTCTGAATTTAGCAATTCAGATCCCATTTGGAAGCTTAACAAATTACCATTCCAATGACCGGAAATAGTCAAAATTCGACCTCTGAAGGGAGAGTTTGCGGGTTACTATTGGACAAGGAGATGAAGGAA
Organism: Magnolia sinica; assembly: GCF_029962835.1. Taxonomy (NCBI): domain Eukaryota; kingdom Viridiplantae; phylum Streptophyta; class Magnoliopsida; order Magnoliales; family Magnoliaceae; genus Magnolia; species Magnolia sinica. Next base: position 42,530,597 of record NC_080581.1, read on the forward strand.
ACATTTAGGACCGACCATTGCGATCCCAATTGTAGATGCCCAATGGTCTCGGAATACGATGATTCCAGTCAAGAATGAAAGAGCACTAAAGTGCCATTCAGATGACCAAAATTTGACCCAATCCGACATCAAAGGATGGAGTTATAGGCGTATTCGTTGGATCGCACAATTTAGAAAGATTAACAATGCATATTGAAAAATGATGATCGAAGAGTTTCAATGTGCTTTAGGGATATCGAAAGGTCTCTAAATTAGGCAATTATGGTCCCATTTGGAAGCTTGACAAGTTACCATTCCAATGACCAGAAATAGTCTTAGTCGACCTCTGAAGAGAGAGTTATGTGGGTTATTATTGGACAAGGAGATGAAGGAAACGTTCAGGACCGAGGACTGTGTTCCCACTTACGGATGCCCAAATGGTCTCGGAATACAATGATTCTAGTCAGGAGTGAAAAAGCACTAAAGTTCCATTCAGATGACCAAAAATTGACCCAATTCGACATCAAAGGATGGAGTTATAGGCGCCTTCATTGGATTGCGCAATTTGGAAAGATTAACAATCCATATTGAAAATTGACGATCGAAGAGTTCCAACATTCTTTTGGGATATCGAACCATCTCTAAATTAAGTAATTCAAGTCTCATTTGGAATCTTCGCATGTTACCATTCTAATGACCAGAAATAGTCAAAATTCGACCTCCGAAGAGAGAGTGATGAGGGTTACTATTGGACAAGGAGATGAAGGAAATATTCATGACCGATGACTATGATCCCACTAACAGATGCCCAAATGGTTTCGTAGTACGACGATTTCAGCCAGGAATGAAAGAGCACTAAAGTACCATTCAAATAACCAAAAATCGACCCAATCCAACTTCAAAGGATGGAGTTATAGGCGTCTTCATTGGATCGCACAAATTGGAAAGATTAACAATCCATATTGAAAAATGACGATCGAAGAGTTCCTACCTGCTTTTGGGATATCGAATGGTCTTTGAATTAAGAAATTCCAGTCCCATTTGGAAGCTTGACAAGTTACCGTTCCAATTTCTTGAAATAGTCTAAATTCAACCTCTGAAGAGAGGGTTATAAGGATTACTAACGGACAAGGAGATAAAGGAAATATTCAAGACCGACGACTGCGATCCCACTTAAAGATGCCCAAATGGTCTGGGGATACGATATTCCAGTTAGGAATGAAAGAGCATTAAAGTACCTTTCAAATGATCAAAAATTGACCTAATCCGACATTAAAGGATGGAGTTATAGGTGACTCAATTGAATCAGACTATTTGGAAAGGTTAGCAATCTATATTGAAAAATGTCAATCGAAGAGTTCCAACATGCTTTTGGGATATAGAACGGTCTTTGAATTAAGCAATTCTCGTCCCATTTGGAAGCTTGACTAGTTACCATTCCAATGACCTGAAATAGTCAAAATTCGACCTCTAAAGAGAGAGTTATGAGGGTTAATATTGGACAAGGAGTTGAAGGAAACATTTAGAACGGACAACTATGATCCCACTTACAGATGCCCAAATGGTCTCGAAATACAATGATTCCAGTCAGGAATGAAAAAGCACTAAAGTTCCATTCAGATGACCAAAAATTGACCCAATTCGACATCAAAGGATGGAGTTATAGGCGTCTTCGTTGGATCGCGTAATTTGGAAAGGTTAACAATCCATATTGAAAAATGACGATCGAGGAGTTCCACCGTTCTTTTGGGATATCGAACAGTCTCTAAATTAACCAATTCAGGTCTCATTTGGAAGCTTGACAAGTTGCCATTCCAGTGACCAGAAATTGTCAAAATTTGACCTCCATTGAGAGAGTTATGAGGGTTATTATTGGACAAGGAGATGAAGAAAACATTCAAGACTGACGACTGCGATCCCACTTACAGATGCCCAAATGGTCTCGGAATACGATGATTTCAGTCAGGAATGAAAGAGCACTAAAGTACCATTTAGATGACCAAAATCAACCCAATCCAACATCAAAGGATGGAGTTATAGGCGTCTTCGTTGGATCGCACAAATTGGTAAGATTAACAATCCATATTGAAAAATAACGATCAAAGAGTTCCAACGTGCTTTTGGGATATCGAACGGTCTCTGAATTAAGAAATTCTGGTCCCATTTACCATTCCAATGTCCTGAAATAGTCTAAATTCGACCTTTGAAGAGAGAGTTATGAGGGTTATGTTGGACAAGGAGATGAAGGAAACATTTAGGACCGACGACTGCGATCCCACTTATAGATGCCCAAATGGTCTCTGAATACAACGATTCTAGTCAGGAATGAAAGAGCACTAAAGTACCTTTAAGATGACCAAAAATCGACCCAACCCGACATCAAAGGATGGAGTTATAGGCAACATCAATTGGATCGCACTATTTGGAAAGATTAACAATCCATATTGAAAAATGTTGATCGAAGTGTTCCAACGTGCTTTTGGGATATCGAACGTTCTCTAAATTAAGCAATTTTGGTCCCATTTGGAAGCTTGACAAGTTACCATTCCAATGACCTGAAATAGTCAAAATTCCACCTTTGAAGAGAGAGTTATGCGGGTTACTATTTGTTGAGGCATAAAAATGAGAAAGGAAGATTGGAAAGTAAGACAATAGAAAGGAAAAAGAAAGGAGAAAGTGAAGTGTCTTTAAAGTTGTTTGCGCAGGTCTGCACAACCCAAAGATCAATTGCACGGTCGTGCGCGACTGGTTTCAGGAAATTATTTTCTTGAAACTGTAAGTGCCATAGTTTATAGCCCTTTGTGTTGTCAAATTCGTGGTGCCAAAGACACTGTTATAAACCTTGCATCTGTGAAGAACAATGCTCTACTCAAGATCAACTTAGTTTGACAAGCACTGTTCACAAGTTAAGAATCTCAAGAAGCTTTCAAGTTCTACCTCAAGATCTCAAGAAGCTTTCAAGTTTGAGCTCCATCAAGACTTTAAAGGTCACATGTCTCCTATGTTCAATGTCCTTACTTCACTCCTAAGGTATGACTGACCTTAGGTTGACCTTTAGAGTAGGTCATTTTGGATACATAATTCATATATTTTTTATAAGTGAGTTTGGTCTGCTCTAAGACTATTCTTAGACTTTGTTCGACTAGTCCTAGCACTGCTTCGACCTATCTAAGAAATTCCTGGATCAGTCGTAAGTTTTTTACAAAAATTAAAAATTTTCTGTTAGGCTTCGACTAGTCCTGGGGACTGTTTGACCAGTTGTAGGAACAGTGTCGATCGTATCTTCAACCAGTCGTAGACCTACGACTCAATATACAGCGCTGAAAATCGACCTGCTTCGACCAGTCGTGAGAGCCTACGACCAGTCGTAGGAGACCCATGACCAGTCGTAGACCACCTACGACCAGTCGTAAAACTGCCAAATCTTATCGCGCCTGAATTTTTCAAATCTGTTGGTTCTACGATCAGTCATAGAGGTCCTTAGACCAGTCGAAGGCATGATTTATTCACCTATAAATAGAGCACGAATCTTAGAATAAAACAAGAACTTTAAGTTAAATCAATTCGGTCTTCTGAGAGATAAGTCGGTGCTCCATTTAAGCTAAGTGTGCATATTTAATATTCTCTTTCTTTAGCTTTCTTAATTGATTTTGTTTCTTGCATTCCAATCTAATCTGAAAAAAGGAATTGTTGTTTTCCTTTTTCTGGAATCAAAATCAATTAAAGCTGGCCCTTTTTGTTTTAATTTAAAATCTATTAGAACCTATAACCATTATAAAGTGAGTATTGGATGAACTTTGACATTCAAATCTCTACTTCGACTTGGTTCTTCTGGGCTACTACAATGAAGGAGAAAATAAGGTATTTTACAATTTGTGTAATTTACATTGTTTGGTTTTGTTTGAGGTTAAGCCAGAAAAATCTCAAAGTTGTTGGTTATCTGAGGAGAGCCAGAAAACTCAGAAGTGAGGATTTTTGAATTGTGTAAGCCCTTTGAAAAAGACACAATTGTGAAGGTTTTGAGTGAACCTGTGAAAACCTATTTGATAGTGAACGCTAATATCCCCTGTGTGAGGATATTAGGAGTGGAGTAGCATTTTGTGTGGCTGTTGTTTAACAATTGGTGAACACACGGGTGAACCACTATAATTCTTTGTGTTGTGGATGTGTGATTTATATTTTCTATCTTTTATCATTCAGAATTGTGGAATGTATGTGTGGATGTGAATGTTGTAAATTTTACATTTCAAGCACAGTGGGGAATGTTGTAATAATTTAGATTTACATTTCAACATTATATTTTTGCTATCTCTTTATTATTACATTGAGCTTCAATTTCTCTATTTGTTCTAGAAATAAGGTTGTCCTACCATAAACTTTGGTTTTTGGTGTAAGGTTGTCCTTAGAACAATTTGTGTTTCCATTTCTCTATTTTAGGTTGCTTTCCATTCCTATTTTGTGATTGCTATTTATTCTTTATTTCATATTCCACTGTATTTATTTTTAAATTTGGCATAGTCCTATTCACCCCCCCTTTAGGACATATAGCTTGGCCATTTCAGAAACGGTTAAAGATGATGGCAGGTGGGTCCCATGGTACCAAAATTGAGGCACCACACGAGCGAGGGCCTATAAATACCCCATCCCCCCTTCATTTGAACCGTTTGAAGATTTTGGAGAAGAAGCAGAGCAAGGAGGGAGACTAAAGGTAGGAGAGGAAGTTCCGGTGGTTTGCGCGGACCCGCGCAACCAATATGGTTTGCACGGGTCCGCATAACCAGACTGCCCTGCGGTCTATGATATTAGAAGATCTGAAATCCTGTAGAAATGGCGGTCTCCAGATTTCTTCTGTCTAACCTTCAAGAGAAGGAATCCATAGAAGAGATCTATGTCATGGCGACTCGCTAGGGATCTTTTATCTTATTTAAACGTTAACATTGAGATAGTTAAGAACTTTCATCATAATTTGGCGTCTTTTTGACTCCAAAATGCCGACTCTTAGTGGGAACATCCTCCCCTTCATCTCTAAATTAGATTATTTGATTCTTCAAATACTAACTATAGTTATGTTTCATGTTTGAAGGTTTCTAAATTGAATTACAAGTTACAACCAATGGCAACTTCTACAAGAAAAGTGAGCTCCCGTTTCACTCCAACCGGATTCATGAAGAGTATGCATCGAACCAACCCCCGGACTATATGACTCGACTTCCTACAAGCAAAAATAACCTGATTCGAGTGACAGCGAGGGTTGTATTTGCTTTGCCCCAACCGCCAGAGGGAGATAAGGGCTGGACTGCCATAATGTCTCATAGGACGAGAGCACGAAATGCAAGAAGCCCCAAGATGGATCTACCTTCGCCAAGAGTTAGAGGGCTGATAACGCGCAATGTAGCTAGAAGGAATCCTGAACTCGCTCCTCCTGCAATATATCCTGAGCAAATAGTCCCATAGTTAGTGTCAAGTGACTTTCCGGCTTTGGTCGCCCCAAGGGTCGGATGGACGAGAGAGCAGAAAGGTAAAGCGTTAATGGCAAGTTCACTAATGTTCATTTCACCCCAGACAAGCTCACTACTGTTTGTATCTCCCCAATCGATCAATGACACTGTAAGCATAGAGAAGTAGAATTAAACTCCATCCTCTCCTCTCTTTGTAAGTCCTATTACGTCAACATATTCTTGCCCCACTCCAACTATGGCTTCATCAAAGATTGGAGAAGCTGCAGTGCATATGGCTGGGACAAATCAGGACAATATCCAACTACATAAGATCGTATGAATGCAATGACAGAAGCACAAAGGACACTAATAGAAGAGTGCAGAAATCTTAGAGAGGCTTTAGCGACCCTTGCACATAATGTAGCCCAGATAGCGGCTCCACTAATGATGGGCACAATGAACGGACAAGAAAACTAGCCCGAAGGCTTTCAACCACAAGGGGCAGGATCATGAGGTTCTGTTCCAGCCACGAAAATCGTAACACAAGACGAAGTGAGACAAGTCGTTGAAGAAGTTGTCAGAGTAAAAAGAGAACGTGAAAATACAGGCCGTTTTCGGTACTGAACGCTGTATCCAAGAGAGGTAGAAGATATCCCATTTCCAGCCAACTTCAAGCATCCAGATTTTTAAAAGTTTAATGGAGAGGGATCACCAGAAGAACACTTAATGCACTTCATTATTAGCATGAAGAATTTTTCTACAATATCGCAGTATTGCTTACGATTGTTCGGGTCGTCATTGACACACAAAGCATTCTGATGGCATTCCTATGGTATTCCAGCTTGGCCCTAAGAACACAAAGGCCCGAGAAGTGAAAGAGAAAGAGGATCGTAAGGCGACAAAGAAGGTAGCAGTAATTACACTACGATCGGGAAAGAAGATAACAAGTCCTATGAAGCAGAAAATAAGGATTACAAGAAGAGAGGTCATTGAAAGGTAGAGAGATGACAATGAGAAAGAAAAGAAGAGTGAGATGGCCAAGGTGACCTATGATGTAGTGAGTCATTTGAAGGGCATACCGACTCGGTTGAGTGTCTATGATGCGCTTAAGTTGTCAGAGGAATTTCGGCAGAGCTTGGTCCAAGCATTGTCCAGTCACGATGACAAAGAAACTCTACTGGCAGAACTAGAACGCGAAGAGCACGACGAGCAAGAAAACTGCCTACCAGTCGTTTCCTTCTCTGATGATGATTTGATCTGCGCGACAGAGCATAACAGGCCACTAAGGATAGAAAGCCATATCTATGGGAAGAAGGTCAAGCGATTTATGATAGATAATGGGTTTGCGGTGAATCTCTTGCCACTCTCAATGTTGAGTAAACTGGGTTATCATCGTTCAGATCTACGCCCTAGTGGAATGATGATACAGGGTTTCAATCAAGATGGGTAGCGTGCACTTGGTAAAATTACAGTGACGTTGGAAATAGGAGAGCTAACTACTAATGTTGTGTGCCACGTTAGAAACGCCGTGACGACATACAATCTCCTCCTAGGAAGACTGTGGATACATCAGTACAGCATTGTACCCTCTACTTGCATCAATGCTTTAAATATTATAAAGATGGAATACATTATAAAGTAATGGCCGATGCGAAGCCATATATAGAGGCTGAGGCCTTCTTTGTGGACGGAAGTTATTATAATGGGTTCGCTAAAGAAGAAAGAAAGAATGATGAAAACGAAGTCCTAAAGGACATTCAAGTAAAAGTGATTAAAGAAGAAACAAAAAAGGTAGAATCATCCAAGACTGTAGAAGCCAAGAAGAAATTTTATTTTGTGCCAAAATATCTAAGACAACCAGGGCAGCCGCCACTAACCCTATTATCACCTGAACAGCTGAAAATTTTGCAGTCTAATTATACGGTGCCATTGCCATATGTTGAAAGGCAGAAGCCATTTTTGGCCACTTCAGGAAGATTTCAGGTTAAGGCTAGCGCAAAATGCCCGGAGTCAATCGAATTTTATGCCTCAGTGGAAGTAAAGGCAGAAGACGAAACCAAGAATAACGTGTATCGCGATAGGCTAACACTGCAAGACCTCAAAAAATATAGTCCAGTACGCAAAAATACCCACCGGCTTGAATCAGGGGAGAGGAATTCAAGTTCTTATGGGGGTCAGCTAGGAAAAGCAGAGAAAATATCAAGGATTGGGGGCGGAGTCATCAGTGAACATGGTTACAACCGAGTAACTATCGGAAGAGGATCCCAAAATAGTCGAGCATCCTGAAATGGCTCCGAAGCAGATGGAAGATAGGGGGCAGCCGATGATAGATAGTTTGCGAGAGATAAATCTGGGTACAGAGGAAGAACCAAGAAACACATTCATCAGCGCCGATCTTTCTGAACAAGAGTCTGAGGAATACGTTCGACTTCTCAAAGAAAATAAAGATATATTCGCTTGGACATATGCAGTGATGCCGGGCTTAGAACCTTCCGTAGCACTGCACCAATTAAATATTTCAAAAGAGAAAAGGCTGGTTAAGCAAGCGCAAAGGTGATTTCATCCGAACTTGGTTCCCCTGATAGAAGAAGAAGTCAGTAAGCTGATAAAAGTTGGGTTTATCAGGGAGGTCAAGAATCCCAAGTGGATATCGAACATTGTCACTGTGAAAAAGAAAAAGGGACAAGTCATGGTGTGTGTTGACTTCAGAGATCTGAACGAGGCTTGTCCGAAAGATGATTTTCCTATCCCAATCACTGAATTACTGATTGATAGTACGACTCAGTATGCTATCATGTCCTTCATGGATGGCTATGCGGGGTATAATCAGATTCGAATGACACCTGAACATGAAGAAGCAATGACATTCAGGACGTCACTAGGAATTTATTGTTATAAAGTTATGCCGTTCGGTCTCAAAAATGTCAGGGCAACGTATCAGAGGGCAATGCAGAATATCTTCTAAGACATGATGCATAAACATGTTGAGTGTTACGACGATGACTTAGTGGTCAAGTTAGGAGATCATCAAGAGCATCGCGAACACTTAGCATCAGTTTTCCGTCGACTCAAAAAGAAGCAACTAAAGATGAATCTAGCTAAATGTGCATTCGGAGTATCTTTGAATAAACTTCTCGATTTTGTCATCTGACACAGGGGCATTGAGATCGACCCAGGGAAAGTCAGATCCATTCAAGATATGCCGCCACCGAAAACATTAAAAGAATTAAAAAGTTTGCAAGGAAAGCTGGTATACATTTGCTGTTTCATTTCAAATCTGGTAGGAAGATGTCAGCCATTCTCCCACTTGATGAAGAAAGGTACAGAATTTGTGTGGGATCAAGCCTGTCAGAATGCATTTGACTCAATAAAGGAATTGCTGAAACAGCTGCCGGTACTGACACCTCCGATAAAAGGGAAGCCACTGATTTTGTACATATCCGCAACTAAAAATTCTTTAGGAGATTTATTGGCTCAGGTGAATGAATCTGGGAAGGAAACTGCTCTTTACTATTTAAGCCAAACTCTGATGGGCACGGAATGCAACTACTCTCGAATCGAAAAAGAATGTCTGGCACTAATATTTGCAGTGCAGAAATTGAGACATTATTATCTCTTCCATGACATAACTTTGATCTCAAGAGCAGATCCGATAAAGTTTTTGATGACAAGGCCGATGTTGTCTGGGAGATTGGCTAAATGGATGTTATTACTTTTGGAATATATTATTATATATGAGCCGGTAAAAGCGGTAAAAGGACAAGCAGTTGTAGACTTCCTTGTAGCGCACCCTGTAGCAAAATGTGAAACCATCAGTGATGACTTTTCAGATGAACAAGTTATGTTGGCTGAGTTATAAAGCCCATGGTAGATGTATTTTGATGGCACTACTCGAGCATCAGGAGTTAGGGCTGGAGTGATATTCATTACTCTTCAAGGTATCTGTTACCTAACTCCTTCACATTGGGAACAACATGCACAAACAATGAGGCCGAATACAGAGCCCTCATCATTGGAATGGAAATGGCTCAAGAAATGGAGATAAAAATGCTACATATCTTTAGAGATTCTAATTTGATTATAAGACAATTGTCGACTAAATTCGAGGTAAGAAAGCAAGAACTTTTGTCATATTGCTGAAAAGCATAGTAGTTGCTAGAGCAGTTCTGTCATGTCGAGATCAAGCACGTACCGCGGTCTAAAAATGCAAGAGCGAATGCTTTGGCCAGGCTCTGTCCTGCCCAAATCGAAGCCCTCTCCAAGTAACTATAGAAGAAAGAAGATTTCTGCCATCTCCAAAGGTCATCGATGAAACTGTGGAAACACTTCCTGTATCATGTTTGGAGGTAAGAACTGATTATTGGCGTCAGCCTTTCATCAATTATCTCAAATATAACATCCTGCCATAAGATCCAGTGCAGAGACAGCAAATCAAGCAACAGTCAAGCAGATTCATCATATGCAGCGAAGTATTGTATAGAAAATCTTATAATGGAATGCTACTATGTTGTTTAGACGAACAAGAAGCAAGCCAGAAATTGCAAGAAGCACACTTTGGGGAACGTGGGGCACATCAGGCAGGCCAACATCTATTCCATAGAATACATCGAATGGGGTAGTATTGGCCTACCATGTTCAAAGACGCGATAGATTACACAAAGCAGTGTCATGAATGTTAGATTCACGGAGATGTTATACACATTCCTCCAGAAGACTTGCATCAGTCAGTCGCTTCTTGGCCCTTTTCAGCTTGGGGACTTAACGTCATTGGTCCCATAAATCCGCCTTCATTTAAAGGAAAGCAATATATCTTGGTAGCAACAAATTATTTCTCCAAATGGACGGAAGCAGTGGCATTACACAATGTTAAGGAAAAGGATGTGGTTAATTTCATCCGGCACGCAATAATATACCGCCATGGTATTCTGAAGAAAATTGTCATAGATAATGGCACCCCCTTCAAAAACAGAGGCATGGAAAAGCTACGTCAGAAATTCAGTATTCATCATTCATTCTCAACTCCTTACTATCCACCGGCTAATGGATTAGTGGAGGCATTTAATAAAACGATAGTCAAGATACTAAAAAAGACTGTGACAGGAAACAAACATGATTGGGATGAAAGGTTATAAGAAGCATTATGGGCATACAGAACTACTCATCGGACAGCAACAAGAGCGACACCGTATTCGCTAGTCTATGGTGTAGAAGCAGTGATCCCGATTGAAATACAGGTTGCGTCACTCAGAGTGGTAGTACATCAGTCCATAATGCAAAAATAAGGCTGAAAGAACTAGATTCGCTTGATAAGAAAATCTGGTAGCCCAACAGCGATTGCAATCGTATCATGCAAGAATATTGGCCACCTTTGATAAATGAGTTAAATATCACTCTTTCAAAAAGGGGGATATGGTGCTGATGTTGAAAAGACCTATAGTGGTCACCCGTCGAACATGGGGCAAATTCGAGCCTAAATGGAATGAGCCGTACATAATAAAAGAAGCGTACTCCAATGGAGCATACAAAGTCGTGGATTAAGATGGACAAGGTATCAGTATACCGGTCAATGCTTGCTTCATCAAAAGGTATCGTCCCTGAAGACACTACTGATTTTGATCCAGAATATTATTAGAACAATGATTCTGTATCAAAGGGGGCAAGAATAAACAAGATCACGGCTATATACGATCAGATGAATGAATAAAGAAGAAATTTGTAAGCATATCAACACTATGTACTAACAAGCGTTGTGAAAAGCAGAAAGAAAGTGACCATCATCATCCTCAAGCGAGTTTTATGAAATTTTATTGAAATTGGTATCGTCACCAAGCTGATATATTATAAACAGTGCATATGATTATCGTTGAAGATATTAGCAGAAGTGGTGAAGTATCAATCTCAGTCAAAGATGTCTATCATCCTCGCGACAACGATGGGCACCTACTATTATCTTTTAAGGTAGCCTAGCCAAGCCCTAAAGTGGCCAACTATGCTTAAGGCCTATCATTTTCGCCATTCAGGCAGCGGCGAGAAGCCAGTGGCCTTAAAAAGCCTGTGAAGGCCATCGTACTCATACCCATGTGGGCAGCTAACGTAGCCAGTGACCAAAAGCCTTAAAAGGCCAAAAGTCCTCAACATCCAGTCACGCGTGAGACCAATGCCGTCTGTATAGCTTTCAGGCAACATCACGGGGAACGGAGGAAAATGCTCTCCCGTGAATGGGTTTGCCCTTGCAGACAAAGAAAACGCGGGCCGCAGTGTGAGCTCTTTGGCCATGTCCATAGATAGGCCAACCATGCGTAAACCCCAAAAATCTTTGGCTTAATTTCAGTACTAACTCATGAGGAAGGGCTTAAACCTACTCATTAATGGACTAGCAGCCCTAGATTTGGTACCCTAAAGGTCACATGATGAGCCCCGTGAACTATAGAGAGTTACTGCGGCCAACCCTGTACGTAATTCCAACCGAGTTCACGGCCCCGGTAGCTTCACTGGGCCCTTCTGATGGATCGCAGTTTATGAACTCACCAGGCTGTGAGAAGTCTAGTGAACTTCTAAGAGTTATAAAGACCATCATGTGAGACCCGACTCCACTACTCAAGAGTCTAAAAAACTGCGTGGGCTCTACTACTCAAGCTTAAACTATGTGTAACTGACTAATTTGAAACTTAACACCGCCTATCAAAACAAGAATCATATAGGGAATCCCATACTGACAATCGTAGTAGATTAATGCTTTATTTTTTTATTATTCATGCAATATTATGTCATGATAATTGCACAGATGAATATGCTTGAAATTAATTATGATTTGGAAATTTATGAAGAGGCAAACTATTTCAGAATAGCATACTCCAATAACGAACACATATGTAAGAACACAAAATATTGAGATGATACGGTCATATATTCATCTGAAATATGCAAAAATATGTCAATTGTTTGGTATAATGACATGAATCACAAAGTTCCATATGCAGAATGCGTTTCTTCTAAAGTAAATATAATCACAATTATATCAAGTTAGATTAAAATATCCAATATTTGATATCTTTTACTCTAAAAGTTAAATGTTTCAAAATATATCTATTCTTCTGAAGAGGACAAGTCTTTAATGATAATATGTTTGTCCTTTTGAGGTGGATGATGATGTCATGACATTTCCTGCTTTTCTGACGATGAAGGAGGATTATCTCGTAATATCTGCAAAGGCGGAGGGGGATAAAACTGTAAAGAATCGTCATTCTTTGCAAGAAATTCATGAGTATTCGTCAGAGGAGTACCGAAAGTTATCCGTCCTTCACGGGCATCAGCATGCTTTACTTCATAAATAACATTTTCTAAAGAGATTTTCATACCAAGTTGATCTGGAAAAGGAGGAGGGCTCGTTTCTTCAAAGTAGCCAATGCCCTAGTCTTTCTAATAATCCTTGAGGCAAGGAGGAGGGATCCACATAGCATGATCTACTGGAAGATAATTGTCTACCAAGTAATGTTGGTGAACCCACCATCGCATCCAACAGTAAGAAGTGTTAACTGGATAATTATAGCCAGGAATTATGAAATGTGATCCAGTCTGAACAATCAAGAGTTGCTTCCATATCAATGCCCAATTATACGACCCAATGTCATAACTTCTCATCGCTCTTGTGACAATGTCATGAGTCTCAGGTACGGGTTGATCAAAGCCAAATTGGTGAGCAAACCTACTAGGGTAATATGGTTCGTGCCAGAATATGCTACCTTCTCTCCATGGAAGAGTGTTGGATCTGATAGAAACAAGGAAGGAGCTCTCATCGAATGAGATGGAATCATCATCAATAGCGTATACATCTTCAGGATGGCTAAACAATGGAAATTGGTGAAAATCAATAGGATCATTACTTTTTTATTCTTTTAGAAATCCATCCACTTGATTCCTTAATCATATCTCTCAATTGAAAATGCTGAAGAGGGAGTCGATCGGTGTAACGTCTCGGAAAAATCCTTACAAGGACCCGAGTTCCACCTCAGGCAGAAATTACCTAGTACTAAATCCTTTAGAAATTAGGTTAATATTAGCAAGTGTTAAACTAGAGTGCTTATGAAATTAGCACTAATCACTTTAAATATGATCTGCAAGACCCAAAACGTGCAGAATCATTGACGCTACATTACCCTGAAATCTAGAATCCATTCTTAAACCCGGTTGCTCTCGGGAGCACACCGAAACTCCGTATCGGACCTTGACCGCACGTCAAAAGTCTGAATTTCCCGAAACTATACGGATATGACCGCATTACTGGACTTGAAAACTCCCTTAAAACCAAGTCTTAATTGTGTCTAGAACTACACAACTTGAGCCCGGAGCGAAGAGTGTGAGAAACGTGAAAATATTTAGAAATAAAATCCGAATTTAAGTAATCTGAGTCATGTCGCTTGCGGGCCAAATATAAGGATTCAGACCATTAGAATCTAACCCAAATACACCCTCGGATCAGGAGAAATGTCCCACACATGTCGATGTACTTGTGGCCCTGATCGAGTGACCGTGACTGCTGAACTGAAACGGGTCCGCCACGGCTGATCTGTAAATCCAATCGGTACGAAAACTCAGCCTGACCTAGATCCATGGTCAGGGAGCTTAAGTCCGACCGCACATGGAAAAGGGGCAACCAGAAGTGCTCTGTTGGACCGGAACGGCTCATATTTGGATATAACCTAAGTATACCTTGGCCCTGGTCCATTCTCATCAAACCTGGGCCTATATAAGGACCTTAAACCCTCTCATTCACTCCATACGAATTTGAGAAAAACCCTAGGAGAGAGAAGAGAGTAAAGAGAGAGAAAGTAAGAGAGAACTTGGAGAAGATTCCTGGTATTCTACCCTGCCTCTTCCTGTGCTTATTCATCGCTACCGGATCGCTATTCTGGCGAATTCCATTCCACTATTGGGTAAGAAAACCTAACCCTAATCTGTTTTAGGATTTCATATAGTGTAAGTTATGAAATATCTAACCTAGTTTATGTTATAGGTTGCCAATCTTCCGTAGACAAAGACTTAGCTTTAAAACTGAGTTCGTTACAATCTACCGACGAAATGTGCGGACTATAAACGTATAGGTTTTGGTTTTCAAGGCTTTCAATGTCGGTGCTTTATTACTGATGTGGGTGCAATTTCACATGCCAAATGCAATGTTTATATCGCGTTTCTGATATATATGAACTATATTGAGTTTAGTGTATTCCATGTATATGTAGAAGGTATCATATACGTATGAAATTTGAACATGTGTTTGCCATGATTAATTGTTGTATGTTTATACTAGTTGTATGTGTAACAACTCCTTGGCGAAAGGATTTGCCCTAATGCGTGCTTCACCAACATACTTCATGTATGTTGGAATATGTAGTCTAAGTGTTTGTAGAAATGTCTGAATGAACATGCGTGTAATATATTGTACTTTATATGGGTGTTGAGAAGAGATTCTCAACTACCTTAACGATGTGTATGATTTCCTCCATGTAACTTATTTTCTTTATCTATTGTACTTAGACACTGCTTATGTGTGAATTCATGTTTAAGTTGAAATCCATCAAATGCTCACATGCTTGTATGATTGGAATTGTTGATCCATTACTGTTCTGATTAGCTTGTATGATTAGCTGTTATAATTGAATGTATTTGGGACTATGGGATAATCCAGCCAATCGGTAACAGGCTTGGAATAGGTGGCTAAGGTTGTTTCGCCATATAGGACGTGATCGATGAATCCGAGCTATACTTGGGATGTCGGCAGTGGTTAGGCCACACGGAGTGCTTACGCACTTCATGTCGATTAACTCAACATGCGCTCGTACTAATCGAGCTCGTCAAGTAACCCGATTGACCCGATGTATGTTCACCATGTATGGACGCTACTGCTTGAATCTAAGGTACCAAACTCACCAGTGAAAACCCTTTTAAACCTTGGTACCTCGATCCGCTAAGACTCATGAGCTGGGTATGGTGGTATGAGACATCGTGGTCGAGCTGTCAGCTTACGCTGGGGTGACGAGCCTCCCTGTAGTGACCAATGAGCAACTCAGACTCGTGAGCCAAATACAGTAGTATGGGACACTGTATTTGAGCTGTCGGCCTACACTGATAAGGTGACGAGCCCTTGGTAGTGACCTCGAGTGTACGCTAAGACTGCGTAGAGGCGACGATTCCTTACGTAGCAACAAAAGTATACTAGGCCTGCACTGATAAGGTGACGAGCCCTTTGCAACGACCTAGAACTGTAACATCGTATGAGATTTACTAGGATTGACGACCCTAGAATGGATCATTGTTTGGGAATTGAAATAAGGGAGGTACCTTAGCTTCCCAATCCTGCTGTATGAAAAGGACTAATAATAACTCGGTAATCACGCTCATGTCATCCCACTGCATGTGCCCCGGGTTGAAGAGCATAGAGGGAAGAAAGCATGTCACGACTGTAAGATGGTGTCGCACGAGGGAGTGTAGGCGAGGGTATGTATCATGCTTACATTCCATCCTTGCATTAATCAGAATAGTTAGGGATGTTTGATTGTATTGCTTTATCATTAGTGCTTGACTGAATTGAGAACATGTTAACCTTTGCTTTATTATTCCACTGAGTTGATCACTCACTCCCACGTTCTGGGATGGTGTTCTGAACACCCACCAGACTCTGTCTTAGTTGCAGATGACGATACAACTCAGGAAGTGGAGCACGATTACTATGATGATCAGGATGAGTTCTCATATATGTAATTCTCTGGTGGTTTCGCTTAGGCCACCCGGATCGACAGGGCTATAGGGCTTATTTTGTAGTTGAACTATTTTGAACTATTACATGTATATGATGACTCAGTGATGTATTCATACTCTGGAGACCGATCATGATCTTTTTGGTTCATACACATCTATATACATTTTTCAGTCTTCCGCTTGCGTTATATGAATTGATCTGGAGTATGAATTATTGTTTTGGTATAATCTCACTCATGATTAATGCACTAACACAGACAATATTTAATCATCATCAAATATGTTGCATACGTGATGCGTTAGAACTCGGGAGTTGGACTTTTACTCGACACCTAATTTTTAAGGCATTACAAGTTGGTATCAGAGCATGATTTGGATTAAACTGGACCTGGGTTATGTTCACACGACATACGCTGACACGTTTAGAACTAGGTGGGTGCAAGAAAAATCTGGAAACAAGCTTAGGATTCCCCGATTTTGCCAATTGGCAAAGTTCACCGAAATCGATCATTTTGCTCGGGTCTGTACCCATCCGTGATAGCTTGAGGCAACCCCGGATCATCCCTAGACCATCAATCAACGAGTTTAGACCATGATTTACCCAATCCCAGCCTTCAACAGTCAGAAAATGCGTAGTTACACCAGAAATTACGTAAAATGACCCAAAACGAGTCGAAACGGAGTCGGGGGCCAAACGACACACTTCCAGGGGGACCCAGGGGGCAGGAGGACCTCGCTCAAAGGGCAATCCCTCGCCAAAAAGTCCAGTGGCCGGTGAGGCCTCGCCGCCAAATGGGCCTGGCCGGGCCGGCCAGCTCGGGCCGATCGTTCCTGGGTGTTGTGGGGCCCACGCACGCAGGTGGGGTTGATTAAAAACCCTCCTACGCCACCTCTCCTTCACAAACCACTACCCCAAGCTTCCCTTTTCTTCAAAACGATTTCAGATTTTTCACTCAAACGCCCCTTCAAGCATTCTTTTTCTCATTTTCATGCAACCCTTGCACTACCCCCTCAAAAACGCTCTACCATAGCTGCCAACCCCTTCCCATTTTCTCATTTGAGCTCTTAAACCCTCCATTTGAGTCACAAATTTGTGTAAGCTCACTAACCTACTTGATTCCATCATTTTTCCTCTTTATTTCCCTTTCATTTAAGCCTACACATCCCCCTTTTGTAGCTCAAGATTTCAAAACCCAACAATCTCTCTTCTAATCTTCCCTATTTCCTTCAACTTTCTTCATTCCTTCTCTTTTTGGAACACACAAATACCATTGTGTGCTTCAACGATCTTGTGATCCCGTAACCCATCCTATTCCCACTTTTTCTTCCATTTCAATGGCTCTTTTTAAGCTTGTGGCGACTATTTTCTCTCTTTCTACCCTTCTTTCTCTCATGGGAAAGAAAAGAGCTCCTGTGGAAGAAGCTGAGCCTAGTCGCCCTACTCGTTCAAGGAGACCGAGAGGCGCCGCCACAAGTACGGGCGTCATTTGGGAGTTTTAGACTAAACAGGATCTTGATCCCCAGGCTCCTGTTGGAAGGACTCTATTGGCGAAGCTATCGCATGGAGTTTATGAGGGCCGTAGAGTCCTTTTTGAAGCTCCGCCTATTTGGAGAATACCTCTTACTCGAGCGCCTGGAAGCGGCGAGGTGGGGTCCGCTATTTGAGGGTGAGTACCGCGCAAATGTGGGCACTGTCCGAGCTTTCTAGGCCCACATTCGAGAGCCTACGCTGGAGCCCTTGCAGTTCAAAATCCCTTGTGGAAGAGATCGGGGAGCCACCATCAACATTAGTTTAGTATCTCTGCTTATGAATGTGCCTCTTGGTGAGGTACATGCAACTGAGAAGAATCTGAGTGTACGTGAAAGAGATCACCGCACATGGGCCCTTTGTGGTAACTGGTTCAGTGGCAATCCAACAATAGCCTTCTAGCGACCCATATGTCTGGCGACTTCCGTCTGCTTCACCACATCTTCATGTTCAACGTCTACCCCAGGTGGAGTAACCACAGCGAGTGCACGCACCTGATGGTAGATTTCTTATATCAAGTGGGGCAGGGGGAGAAGCTATGTGTGCCTACGTATGTTCTGCGACAGATAATTCTCACCGCACGCTCTAACAGAAGGTCGGATTCGCTCCCATTCGGCCGACTCATATGCAAGATTGCACATGAGTTTGGCTACAGGCTTAGGGCGGAAAAGCTGGTGCCGATCCAGTACATCAATGAAGCGACTCTCAATCAGATGGGTACCGAGCCATGGCAACGATAAGCCCGACTTGAAGAGAGTGAGGATGAGACAGAGAGAGAAGAGGAAGAGAGTGAGGAAGAAGAGGGAGCTGAAATAGAAGAAGAACAAAGCGAGAAAGAAGAGGAGGCCCAGGATACGGATGAGAGCTCCCCTCCTGTGGTACCGGAGCATGGCACTGTTCAAGCTCGCTTAGCTCAACTTAAGGAAGGTCAGGCTGTCCTACGACAAGATGTAATGGATCTTCGAGGCCTCATGAAACATAAGTTTAAGAAGGTGACTTGCACTTTGAAGTCCATCCTGTGCTGCCTACAGAATAAGGATGCACCTCCTCCATCGCGAGACTCGGATGCTTAGTCATCCAAGTCATCGCCCCGTAGCTTATTTTATTACTGTGTTAGGATGTTTGCGTTTGTATGCATTTTCTGTCATGATTCATGTAACACTATATTCCATGTGCTATGACAAATTTTGGTAAATGAAATCCATGTGGTCTCTTTTGCTATGAAGTTGGGTGAAATGCTTAAAGGATTGTGTATTACTATGTTACATCATACCTAAGTTGCACCCTATTTCATATAGGGAATGCCACCTAAGGTCACGGTGAGCACAGCACGCCTCACACTTATTGATTCGATGGACCAGTCACCTCCCCAGGGTGAAGGTCGTATGGACCCTGGCTTGGGCCCGGTTCGAGAGACTATGCCTGAGTCTCAGCCTTCTACTGGTCCTACAGTTAGGCCATCACCTTACATACAACAGATTCATGAGCAAAATCGTGCGTCTTCTTCGACGCAGCATGAGCCTCAGTCGGCCCCACCTACTGATAGGTTGGAGCAGTTGATGACAATGATGCACCAGCAGCACCAGCAGCTCTTGACCATGATTGCAGGGGCCCTAGCTCAGGGTGGAAGTGCGACTCCACCTTCACCATCTGTACGCCCTTCTGGGACTGTAGGGCCTTCCGCTCAGGATGAGGGTGTGCCTTCACCTGCACCTGCTATATACCCTATGGGGAACTTGGGTATGAGTGGCCTCCTCGAGCGATTCCAACGCTTGCGGCCTCCTACATTTACGGGTTCTTACAGACTCGAGGAGGCCGAATATTGGCTAGACCGCATCTCTAAGATGCTGAGGATGCTACACTGTACAAAGCCGGAGCAGGTCAAGTTGGCCACCTTTATGTTTGAAAAGGAGGCCAGCTTGTGGTGGGATAGTGTCTTGCGGACCGTTGAAGTTGACTATGTATGGACTTGAGCAGCTTTTGAGTTCCGCTTCCATGAGAAGTACTATCCCCAGACGTACCGGCACGAGAAGGAGAATGAGTTCTTGCGCCTCAGACAGGGAGGCATGTCAGTGATAGAGTACGAGCACTAGTTTACGGAGTTGGGCAGGTATGTCCCTATAGTGCTTGCTGATTCACAGATGCGGATGCGGGGTTTTTCAGAGGGCCTGCGACCTAATATTTGCTCGAAGATGTGTTGTGCTAACATACCCTCCTATGCTGAGTTAGTACACATATCTATGCGGACTGAGCAGGATGGGGATCGATTGTCACCTTCTCATGGGCCTATAATCCCTAGGCCACGATCAGATATGCCGAGCAGGCCATTCCTTGGTAAGAGATCTTGTACCGACTCTCCTCCCAGGATCGTGGCGCCACCAGTTCCGATGAGGCGACCTGGTGTGACATGTACGTATTGTGGGAGACTAGGTCATGCTGCGGAGAGCTGTTTTGCACGCATGAGAGATAGTTGGTTTTCGCCACCGCAGAGAATCGACCGTCCTCACCCTCAGGCTCTATTGGCTCCACCCCTACAGACAGCACCTGCACATCCTTCCTTCAGGCCTCCTGCACCTCGATCTAGGTCACCTCAACGGCCTATGACACCTCAGCCCAATCGATTTCAGCAGGCTCAGGTGCATTCACTTACAGCAGAGGCATCAAAGGCAGCACCTCTGCCACCTATGGCTTTTGATGTTACAACATATATCCAAGGTACTCCAGTCTTTTTATTAGTGGACACCGGGTCCACTGTCTCTATCATATCGTGCGCAACAGTCAAGCGGCTAGGGTTGGAAACTAGTCCTATGGTTGGGGTGAGAATCCTTACTACGACGGGGACTTTCTCGGACGCTACCAAGATTTGTAAGGGGTGTTCGATAGATGTAGGGAGCGGGACAGCGCTCCTCGACTTGATTGTCACCCCATTACATCACTATGATGCATTCTCGGTATGGATTGGCACACAGAGATGAAGGCAGAGATCGACTGCGATTGTAGAGTGGTGACCATTTATGGACCAGAGGGCACGACCTTTACTTTTCCGGTGCAGGTCAGTTGGCCCTATCGCATTGATTGTTATGCTTCCATGCTGGAGGACGTTCATGGTCCAGCGTTTAAGGACACTCCTGTGGTCCAAGAGTTCTCAGACATGTTTAGGAAAATACCTAGACTACCCCCTTAGCGCGAAATTGATTTCACCATTGATTTAGGGCCTGGTACGACGCCCATTTCACTTCCGACCTATCGCAGGGCTCCGTGCAAGATGGAGGAGTTGAGGAAATAGATTGATGATCTGTTAGATGGTGGCTTTATATGACCCAGCATGTCTCCATGGGGCCTGTATTGTTTGTAAAGAATATCGCGCCAATGCAAGCACTGTTCGAGCTTTTTATGCCAACATTCGTGATCCTTCGCTGGAGCCTCTGCAGTTCAAGATTCCTTGTGGAAGCGGTCGGGAGGCCACGGTCAACGTCGCTTTGATATCCCGACTCTTGAATGTGCCGCTTGGTGAGGTGCATGCCAGTGAGAAGAATTTGAGCAGTATGCGTGAGAGGGATCGCCGCACGTGGCTCCTGTGTGGTCGTCTGGTCGAATGGCAGCCTAATAGAAGCCTTCTAGCTACCAACATGACGGACGACTTCCACTTGCTTCACCATATGTGTACATTCAATGTATATCCAAGGTGGAGCAACCGCAGCGAGTGTACGCGCCTGATGGTAGATTTTCTGTATCAGGTGGGGCAAGGAGCGAAGCTATGTGTGCCAACGTACATCTTGCTCCAGATTATCCTTATCGCTCGTTCAAATAGGAGGACCGAATCGCTCCCATTTAGCCAACTTATCTGTAAGCTTGCACATGAGTTTGGCTATAGACTTAGGGCAGAAAAGTCGGTACCTGTTCACTACATTAATGAGACGACCCTAAATCAGATGGAAATTAGGCCTCGTCGACGACAAGCCTCATAAAGTGAGGATGAGTCAGAGAGCGATGAGGAAGAGAGTTATGCCGAGGGTGGAGCTAAGATTGAAGAAGAAACAGAGCAGGACGAGGAAGAGGTAGAGGCACAGGATACGAGTGAGAGTTCTCCTCCTGTGGCACCAGAGCAAAGTGCAGATCAGGCTACCAGGGATGCCCGTATCGCTCGGCTTGAGGAAGGGCAGGCTGTTCTACGCCAGGATATCATAGATCTTCGAGGCCTTGTGAAGCATAAGTTTAAGAAGGTGACTCGAACTCTGAAGTCTATCCTGTGTTGTTTGCAGGATAAGGGTGCCCCGCCTTCATCTCCTGATTCCGACGAGTAGATGCTGTTGTAGTCATCCTTTGCTCTGATTGTTGTTTGTTTTTGGTGTGTTGCCGTTGTTGGCATAGTAGTTGGAAGTTGTTTGTTGTTTGCAGCTTTAGATGTTTAGTTCACATGTTTTCCCTGTCGTGATTCATGTAATGTTGCACTTCTTGTATTGCGACAATTTTGTTAAATGAAATGCATGTTGTTTATCCAAGCGTTGTTTGGATTGTTTGATTGATCTAGGGAGTGGATCGATTCTTGTTGACCTTTTTGTTGCACCTCTTTACCATTACGATGTCATTATGGGTATGGATTGGCTCACGAGGATGCGAGCAGAGATTGATTGTGAAGCAATGTTGGTGACAATCCATGGACCTGAGGGCGAGACAGTTACTTTCTCAGTTCAGGTCAGTTACCCTTTTCGTCTTGGTTATTATACTTCTCTGTTGGAGAGTATGGCTGGATCGGCGTTTGAAAGCACGCCTGTAGTTCGGGAGTTTGAAGATGTGTTCGAGTCGATTCCTGGATTACCCCCTCAGCGCGAGATTGATTTTGCTATCGATCTCATGCCTGGTGCGGCGCCCATTTCTTTGCCCACCTATCGTATGCCTCCGAGTGAAATGGAGGAATTGAGGAAGCAAATAGACGGCTTATTGGATTTGGGTTTTATTCGGCCTAGTGTGTCTCCTTGGGGAGCACCTGTCCTGTTTGTAAAGAAGAAAGATGGTTCCTTGCGATTATGTATTGATTATCGCAGGTTGAATCTGGTAACTGTGAAGAATAAGTACCCTTTGCCTAGGATCAATGATTTATTTGATCAGTTGAAGGGGGCACGGTACTTCTCGAAGGTTGATCTACAGTCAGGGTATCACCAGTTGTGCGTCAAGAATGAGGACGTGCAGAAGACCGCTTTCAGGACTAGCTTTGGCCATTATGAGTTCCTTGTGATGTCGTTCGGTCTTACGAACGCACCGGCCGTATTCATGGATCAGATGAACAGGGTGTTTCGGCTATTCTAATTCCGATTCGTCATTGTCTTTATCGATGAAATTTTGATATATTCTGCGAGTCGGGAAGAGCACGAGGAGCACTTAAGAGCGGTCTTGGGTACTCTTAGGAAGAATCAGCTTTTTGCGCAATTCAAGAAATACGATTTCTGGAAAGAGGAAGTCAAGTTCCTGGGACATGTGGTGTCCAAGAAAGGGATAGCTGTCGATCTTGCTAAGGTAGCTACAGTTCAGGACTAAAAGCAGCCTAGTTCAGTTACTCAGGTGAGAAGCTTTCTAGGTCTAGCAGGCTATTATCGACGCTTCATACGAGACTTCTCGAAGATAGCCAAATCGTTGTCTCAGTTGACACGAAAATATTTGAAGTTTGCTTGGAATGAGAGGGCGGAGATAGCTTTTTAAGTGCTGAAGGACAAGTTGACGTCCGCCCCTGTGCGAGTATTGTCAGAGCAAGGGGTTAAGTATACGATATATACTGACGCCTCTCGCATTGGTCTGGGTTGTGTCCTTATGCAGAAGGACAGGGTGATTGCTTATGCTTCAAGATAGTTGAGGAAACACAAAGAAAATTACCCTACACACGACCTGGAGTTGGCAGGTGTCATTTTCGCATTAAAGCTCTGGAGACATTACCTCTACGGAGAGGAGTTCGAGATCTTTTGTAACCACAAGAGCCTTAAGTATATTTTCACGCAACGTGACTTGAATATGAGGCAACGCCGATGGATGGAAACATTGAAAGACTTTAAGTTTGATGTTTCTTACCATCCGGACAAGGCGAACCTTGTGGCAGACGCGTTGAGTCGCAAGAAGACTATAGAGTTTGCGGCTCCGCTAATGATAGCAGAATGGGACATGTTGTAGTTTGTGCGTGACTTTGAGCAGAAAGTTACGGTGGAAGAGCCGTATGAGGTTATCGCACACATTCGTGTACAGCCCCTCATTGACGAGAGGATCGTTGCAGCTCAGGCAAATGATGAGCTTTTGGCGAAGATGAGAAAGTGGGTTGGTACAGATGAGAACTCCGAGTGGAGTGTTAGTTCAGATGGGGGCCTACGATTTCGTGGCCGGTTATGTGTCCCAGACATTCCTGACTTGAGATGGGAGGTTCTTGAGTTAGCCCATAATTCTAAGCTTGCGATGCATCAAAGTAGCACGAAGATGTATCAAGATATGAGAAGATCTTATTGGTGGGACAACATGAAGGTCCACATTGCAGAGTTTGTATCTCGTTGTCTCACGTGCCAGCAGGTCAAGGCAGAGCATCGCCGACCTCCTGGGCTGCTTCAGCCCATGCCCATAACAGAATGGAAGTGGGACTTCATCTCTATGGACTTTATTTCAGGGTTGCCGAGAACGAGGAAGGGACATGACTCTATTTGGGTGATTGTCGACCGATTGACGAAGTCGGCTCATTTCTTACCGATCAGAGTCACAAACTCTACAGACGAGTTGGTTAGGTTGTACATCAAGGAGATTGTACATCTACATGGAGTTCCCTTGGAGATTGTGTCTGACAGAGACACACGTTTCACATCTATCTTCTGGACTCGTATCCAAGAAGCGATGGGTGTGAAATTGAAGTTTAGCACCGCATTTCATCTGCAGACAGACAGGCAGACGGAACGTGTGAATCAGATCCTGGAAGACATGTTGTGAGCTTGTGTTTTGGATTTCAAGGACAGTTGGGATGATTGTCTCCAGTATGCAGAGTTCGCGTATAATAACAGTTTCCAGGCGAGTATCGGCATGGCTCCCTATGAGGCATTGTATGGTCGCCCGTGCAGAGCACCGCATTACTGGGCAGAAGTTGGCGAGCATAGTTTGATTGGCCCGGAGTTGGTGCAGGTGACTTCAGAGAAAGTTGACATTATTCGATGTTGACTTCTGACAGCCCAGAGCAGGCAGAATAGTTACGCTGATACGAGGCGGCGACCGCTTGAGTTTGAAGTTGGAGACCATGTATTTCTTAAGGTTTTCCCTATGAAGGGAGTTCTGCGGTTCGGTAAGAAGGGAAAGCTCACACCGAGATTTATTGGTCCATTTCAAATTCTGGATCGAGTGGGAGCGGTAACATACCGCCTTGCTTTGCCCACACCACTTGCGGGCGTGCATAACATATTTCATGTTTCTATGCTGAAGAAGTACGTTCCTGATCCTTCGCATATTATCAGTTGGGAGCAGGTGCAGTTGAGCGAGGATGCCACATATGTACTGCGACCGACGTGTATTCTAGACAGGAAGGAGCAGGTATGGCGTAGCAAGGTCATCCCTCTTGTGAAAGTACTATGGACGCATCATAGTGAAGAAGAGACTACTTGGGAAACTGAAGCAGAGGTCAGAAAGAGCTACCCTCAGATCCTTGAGGAATATGAGAAGGTACGAATTTCGAGGATGAAATTTTTCTTTAAGGGAGGTAGATTGTAATGACCCGAAAAATTTCGTGCCATGACCCGAGTACTACCTCTATTTTTCTTAGAAGTTATTTGTGAGTTAATTAGCACTAAGCTCGATTGCTTGTGAAATTAGCATCAATCACTTTAAATTTGATCTGCATGACTCAAAACTAGTAGAATCATTAGTGCTATGTTACTCTAAAATCTGAGATTCATCGCTAAATCCAGTTGCTCTTGGGAATTTTTAGAAACTTTGGATCGGACCTGGACCGCGCGTCGAAAGTCCGATAGCGATGATCTTAGACAGTTATGGTCACTATGTTGGACTTGGCCATCACCCCAAAAATTAAGTCCAGATGATGTTCTGGGTCGATTTGATTGAGTCCGGAGTGAAGAGTGTGAGAACGGTGAGAAATTTAATGTGTTTTTCTGAAATCTGAGTCGTGTCGCTTGCGCGACGATTTTAAGCAATCCGACCGTTGGATTCTGACCCAATTTCACCCTCGGATCAGGGAAGATGGCCCTGGCATGTCATAGTGCTTGTGGACCTGATCGAGTTTCGATGACCGTTGAATTGAGTGTGGTCTACCACGGCTGATCTGTAAAGCCGATCGGTACGAAAACTCGGCCTGACCTAGATCCATGGTCAGTGAGCTTAAGTCCGACCGCACGTGGAAAAAGGACCATCGGAAGTGCTTCGTTGGCTCGAGAGAGGCCTGATTTGGTTATACCTTGGCCCTGGGGTTATTTTCATCAATGTTAGGCCTATATAAAGACCTTAAAACCATCACTCTCTTTTCCATACGAATTTCCTAACCCTAGCTAAGAAAGAGAGGGGAAAAGAGAGAGAAAGTAAGAGAGAAGTTGGTGAATCATTGGAGATTCTTTCCTGTTACTCTTCATCCTTAAACCATCACTTTAGAATCGTTATTCCGGCGATTTCAAGTTCATTCTTGGGTAAGTTAATCTAACCCTAATTTGTTTTAGGGCTTAGAATAGTCTATGTGTTGTTGTAGCTCATTTCTATTCTTGCCTTAGATTATTTAGTCGTCGATGACGAAGACATATCGTCTGAATTAGTTTGGTGCGCTATTTCTGGTTTAAGGTGCGGACTATATTCGTATAGGTTATGGTTTTCAAGGCTTTCAATGCCAGTTAATGGTTTATTCT
This sequence comes from Magnolia sinica, assembly GCF_029962835.1. NCBI lineage: Eukaryota > Viridiplantae > Streptophyta > Magnoliopsida > Magnoliales > Magnoliaceae > Magnolia > Magnolia sinica. Next base: position 42,557,158 of record NC_080581.1, read on the forward strand.
TGTTGTGGGCATAATTTCACATGCCAAATGTTATGTTTACATTATATTCCTGATATTTATGCCTTGTGTTGAGATTTGTGTATTTCTTGTGTATGTAGAAAGTACCGTATACGTATAAAATATGAACATATGTTTGCCATGATTAATTGTCGTGCATATGTGCTAGATGTATGTGTGTCAACTCCTTGGCAAAAGGAATTGTCCAAATGCGTGTATTTCAACATGCGTCATGTATGTTGAACTATGTATTCTAAGTGTTTGTAGAAATGTCTGAATGGCTTAAAGTGTATCATATTATCTTATTTGCGGGCGTTGAGAAGCGATTCTCAACTCTCCTATTGGTGTATATGATTTCCTACATGCAAGTCACATTCTTTGTTGTTAAAATTTCAAGTATTACTTATGAGTAAACTCACGTTAAGTTGATATTCTTCAAATGCTCACATGCTATATGATTTGAATTGTTGTTCCATTACTGTTCTAAATTGTATATGCGTATCTGTTATAATGGAATGTGTTTGGGACTATGAAATAGTCCAGGGAATTGGTAATCGGCCTTGAGTTCGTGGCTGAGGTTGCTTTCGCCACGAAGGACGTGATTTGACAAACCCGAGTCGTATTAGAGTTGTCGGCAGTGGTTTGGCCACACGGAGTGTTTGTGCACTCTATGTCGTTCAACCCAATGTGCGCTCGTGCTAGTCGAGTTCGTCAAGTAACCCGATTGTCCGATGTATGTTCACCATGTATGGACGTTATTGTATGAATCTAGGGTACTAAACTTACCGATGAAATCCTGTTAACCATGGTACCTTGATCCGCGAAGACTCATGAGCCGGACATGGTGACGAGCCCTTTGTACCTTAGCTTCCCAATCCTGCTGTATAAAAAGGACTAATAATAACTTACTAATCATGTTCATGCACCGCATTGCATGTGCCTGGAAGAGGTAGAGCACTTGAGGACGGTTGTCATGCGTAACATAAGATGAAGACGCTGAGGGTGTACAGGTGAGGGCATGCATCATTCTACATACATCCTTGCACTAACAAGAGTAATTAGGACATGTTTGATTGTTCTGGTTTATCATTACTGCTTGATTGAATTAATAATATGTTAACCTTTGCTTTATTGTTCCACTAAATTGATCACTCACTCCCACGTTCTGGGCGGTGTGTAAACACCAACCAGACTCTGTCTTAGATGCAGATGTTGATGCGACCCCTGAGGCAGAGCAGGAGTTCGAGGATGATGAGGCCGCATTTTCTTTTATGCAGTTCTCAAGTGGGTTCATGTGAGCCATGTCCTGATGCGCGGGAATTCTGAGTTTTCTTTTGGGAATAGATGATGTCATTTAATATTTGTATTTTTTGATAATAACACTTGTAAGTATGACCTGGTATGTATATGTATTTCAGGGACTTACACATGTACACATATGTTTCTTTAAGTCTTCCGCTTGCATTTATCACTTCTCCCTGAATTATGTTTGCAGTTTGGCTTAATCTATTCCATATTTTATGTATTCTTACAGACAACATACATCCATCATTAAATATATTGCATAAGTGATGTTTTGGAAGTCGGGAGCTGAGTTATGCTCGACCCCCGAATTTCAGGGCGTTACAACCATCCAAACCTATCTGCCACTCCGGTTGACTTTTCCTTATTATCACATCTTTACAAAATAACGCCCATTGATCAAACTGTTGGGCTTCTATTACTTGGGATATCAAAGAGGGATGAATCGTCAAGTTTGCTAATTGTAGAGTCATCTCAAAATCAAATTCAGCTATATCTTCTACCATTTTCCACTCTCGCATCATCAATTGTGTCACTTGGGCCTGTGGTTGACAACTTAAAGCATCCGCCACCACATTAGCTTTTCCTGGGTGGTACTGAAGATCAAAATCATAGTCTTTCATCAATTCCATCCAACGTCTCTGCCTCATATTCAATTCGGCTTGGGAAAAGAGGTATTTCAGGCTCTTATGATCCGAAAAGAATTCGAATCTAACCTCATACAAGTAATGCCTCCATACTTTGAGGGCAAAACTACCGCTGCTAACTCTAGGTCGTGTGCGGGATAATTCTCCTCATGAGGCCTAAGTTGGCGAGATGCATATGCTACTACCTTTCCTTGTTGCATTAGGACACACTCCAAACCTATAAGTGAGATATCTATATAAACAACGAATCCCTCACTCCCAGATGGAAGAGTGGGAATCGGTGTCGTCGTAAGACGAGTTTTTAGTTCCACAAATGCTCGCTCACAAGCTCCACTCTAAACAAGCATTACATCCTTTCAAGTCAATCGAGTCAGTGGGGCAGCTATATGAGAAAATCCTTTAACAAAACGTCTATAATACCCTACTAGACCTAAGAAACTCCGAATCTCAGATGCATTCTTCGGCTGTTTCCATTGCAAAACTTCTTTAACCTTAGTTGGATCAACTGAAACTCCATTCTTTGAAACTTTGTGCCCCAAAAATTTCACTTCTTCCTGCCAAAACTCACATTTTTCCAATTTAACATATAGCTGGTGGGCACGAAAGGTTTGCAACATCATCTCTAAGTGACACTCATAATCTTCCCTTGTCTTTGAATATATTAAAATATCATCAATAAAAACAACAATAAACTGGTCCAAATAAGGACGGAATACCTCATTCATCAACTGCATAAATACTGCAGGTGCATTAGTCAGACCAAATGACATGACCTGAAATTCAAATTGTCCATAACGAGTCACAAAAGCTATCTTCAGGATATCCTCCTTCCGAACCCGAATTTGATGATACCCAGACCGTAAATCTATCTTCGCGAAATACTGCGCACAACTCAACTAATCGAATAAATCATCTATTCTTGGGAGCGGATACTTGTTTCTAATCGTAACCTTATTAAGTCATCTATAATCGACACACAACCGTAAAGAACCATCCTTCTTCTTTACAAAAAGCATAAGCGCTCCCCAAGGTGAAGTACTCGGGTGAATAAACTCCAAACAATGTAATTCATCTAACTGTCTTTGCAACTCATGCAACTCTAATGGTGTTATACGATAAGGGGCTCTGGATATAGGGGCAGTGCCAAGGATAAGATCTATTTGAAATTATGTACGTCTAACGAGTGGCAAACCTAAAATTTCCTGAAAAGCATCTGAAAAATCACGTACTACCAGCAACTGTTCAATACATACACCTTTGGACTCATTATGAATACAGGACATCAAAGTCTCTATAAATTTATCTTTAGGATCAGCCACAAACTGAAATCGAGGTTGGTCAGGTATAGAAAAGGTGATTGTCTTAGCTGTACAGTCCAACACTGCATGGTACTTGGATAACTAGTCAATTCCTAAAATCATATCATACTCTAACAACTCCAAAGCATAACAATCAATTGGAAGGGCATACTCTGCTATGTAAACAGGACAGTCCTGACATACAGAACTCTACACCATTCTTTTCCCTAAAGGAGTCAAGAGCTCTAATCCCTTGGTCATCGATGTTCTCGGCAATTCCAACGACTGACAAAAACTATCTGCTATAAATGAATGTGATGCGCCAGAATAAAAAAGGACACGTGCAAAATGGGATGATACTACAAGTATACCTTCTATGACTCCTCCCTTAGTCTGAGAATCTTTCTTCTAGATTGCATAAACACGAGGTTGCGTTTGAAAAGGTAAGGGTTGTCTACCTTGCTGCCGCTGTGACTACTGTTGAGACTGTGGTTGTTGGGGCCTATATTGTGTCCTATATGGTGGCCTTTGCTGCTGGGGCTGCTGATGTCTAAGTGGTTGATATGGCTGTTGTTTCTACAGATTGGGACAATCCTTTTTACGGTGCCCTACACCACCACAATTATAACAGGCTCTGAAAAACTGTCGCTAAGGAATAGACGGTGATACTGGGGATTTGACATCAGGTTTAGCTACAAACTATCGTTGAGGAACAGACAGTGATACCGAGGGTCTTACATTAGGTCTGGCTGCATTATCATATCTAACTGTAGGCCTCTTTGGGGATGAAAATGGTAAAAAACTACTACCACTCTCTGAAATAAATCTCCTCTTCCTTTGTTGATTAGAAGTAGATGAATGTGTACTTTGTTGTTGGTTCCAATCAGACTCAAAAATATGTGCCTTCGCTACTATGCCCTCAAGAGTCGACAACTCAAACCCTCTAACTCGAGATCGCAAACTAGGATGCAAACCATCCTCAAATTTCCTCGCCTTCAAATCATCATTGGCTACTAAATGTGGAGCAAAACGAGATAATTCTATAAAACAAGCCTCATAGTCAGCAACAGACATCCCACCCTGAACTAAAGAATCAAATTCATGTGCTTTCTGACGACGAACAGTTATGGGAAAAAACTTACGATCAAACTAGTCTTTAAATGCTTCCCATGTCCACACAAATTTTGGATCTACTAAACGAACAACTGACTTTCACCATTGTTCTGCCTCTCCTTGTAATTGATAAGTCGCTAAGGTAACACATTGCTTGGAAGTACAACCCATAACTTGAAAAAGTTTCTCTATTTTTGACTTCCATAACTCGGCTGCCATAGGATCTGGCTTATCAGAAAAACAAGGTGGATCTAGCATCTAAACTCCATAAAAAGAGCACTGGCCGGCTCCTGCGCTGATGTCTCAGGAGTATAACTATATCGCTACTTTTGATTAGTCGTTATAGTTGACATAGTCTGCAATAGTTGTTGAAGTTGTGTTGCAAGAATAGGTATAACTGGATCTGGAACAGATTTTGACGTAGATTGTGACTTAGACTTAGGTTGTACTAGAGAAATCTAAACAGATTAAGACATAGATTTTGACTTAGACTTAAGTTGCACTAGAGGAGTCTGAACAGGATCCTTTTTAGGCGGCATCCTATAGATAAAACACCGAATTAGCAAAAAAGAACAAAGAACAAGTAAACTGATACAATATACATAATAATAAATAACCATACAACTCTTCTACTTCGCAAAACATGAACCTAACAATTCTAACACAACAACATATAGTAAATACATTAGGATTTATGCAGATAGTTCCCAGATCATGCTCTAATACCATTTTCTGTCACGACCCTAAATCTAGTGTTAGTAATCCTTGATTACTATACACCAAATTTTGGTTGACAGCCTCCGTAGAACTCCGATTTTGGGACTTCCAACTATCACATACTAAGTCCCATAAGTGAGGCTCCACAAGGAGGATTTTTGAAAGTAAAGACGACAAACACGTATTATTTCTCAAAATTTCATCATATTCAACATATATTACAGTGTACAACTGAGCACATCAAGGCAAAACCAAAACAAAAACTATGTCATATTTACTATACTGATGTACATATTCAGGGTATTACAAAAATATATATACACTAATATATACAAAACAAAAAGGACAACTGGAGTCTGTAGCATCTACTCCTACAGCTCCCTACTCTCACCTGAAAAAAATTAGAAAGGAAAGCTTGAGCTACTAAGCCCAGTGAGTGTGTGTGCAGTGAAAATACATGTTTCATGTTATGCTTATATAATGCACAGGAATGCACAGGCTTTCTGAATTGATAACAATAAACTAAAGATACAATACATTATGCCACTTTTTATGTTTTAAATCATTTTTAATTATAGAGGTGGGACTTCTACCCACTTGTAACATATATACTCTTTCAACGTTTCCACAACTTTCTATATTTTCCAATTAGATCACCAAAGTCTAAAACAGAGGTGGGACTCGCATATGATTGCTACCCACTTGTATAGACTTTTCCACCATGGTCAACTACAGAGGTGAGACTACATAGTTCACGAGACGAACTAGTCTAACCCACTTGTGTTGAACCTCACTATCTGCCTAACAGCGAAAAGTCATAAGTCGCCTGGCAAAACGATAGCGGACAATTTACGAGCTCGTCACACACAACTTATTTTTGCTTGCCCATAAGCAGGTCAGGTCAAACCTCTCAACCAATCGACACGCGTCGGTGGGAGTCGCTGCCTACTTTGGTATTTTGACATTCCAGCGCTCTGTTCTTCCACCTGGTCTAAGCATTGGTCGTTCCCAATGGTACCAATCGGGGTTTAGAGACTTTCACCCACGGACCCTCTAATCATGTCCTATCGAATTACACATTTCCGGTGTGGTGTCCAACTCAAGTTATAACAAAGTATGTTTAATCGCATTTACAATCACCATATGCATAAGTCCACACATAAGCACTATATGTCATGGTTTTCAAGGCAAATATAGGACGACCTTCCTTATATGGTCTCCTCATACATTTAAGTTCCTCATAGGGATCTCATGTAATACATCATGTATCTAGACGGTTTACATACTCATCATAGACACATCATGTGTCGCAACACAACCCCATTATAGACACATCGTGTGGCACAACACAACCCACGATGATCACCATATCACCATACCATGATATGAATCATTTACTCTCAATCATACAATGATACAACGACTATGAACATGCATATGATATGCACCTGACTTAACCACTCTTAATCATACAATGATACAATGACGATGAATTATGCATATGATATGCACCTGACTTAGCCAATCTAAATCTAATCCGAGATTTATTCTGCTATAAGACTTCATGCCACAAGCATGCTTTTTCTCAAGAATTAACTACATCAAAAGGATGAAGGATACTTCTTTTAAACATTTTGTCAAACAGGTAGCGGACGGACATTGTAAGGGACAAAGAGAGAAACCGTTAGAAATACGTATGACTTTAAACAAAACTAAATCATCTCTATCATCTAATCTTTCATTAATAACCTAATCACCTAACTCAGAAAATCCAGCCATATCTGTAAGAAAATTCAACAATAACCTAACGAATTTAAATCAGAAAAGCTAGTCTGCTTAAGGCTTTAAAAGAAAATCCAGCAACAAATTAACCAACTCCATCAGAAATTCCAGCAAGAACCTAACCCTAAATCAGAAATCTCATCTTTTATAGGGCTTTCAAGAAAATTCAGCAATAGCTAATTCGAAATCAGAAAATTCAGCAATACCTAACCCTAAAATAGAAAATCCATCAATTATCTAACCGTAAAATAGAAATTCCAACAATCAATTAACCCTAAATGAAAAGCCAGCGAAAACCTAACCCTAAAATAGAAAATCCAGCAATTATCTAACCGTAAAATAGAAATTCCAGCAATCTATTAACCCTAAATGAAAAGCCAGTAAAAATCTAACCCTAAAACAGAAAATCCAGCAATTTTCTAACCCTAAATGAAAATCCAGCAAAAGGGTTTTGAACGAAACCCCAACGTACACATATGCGTGCTCCTAATCTATGCACTCACCTGTAACTATCAGAGGATTGGCTCCCAACCTCAGCTTCTATTTCCTTTGCTTCTTTTTCTTCTTCTCAACTTCACACTCAACAAGAAAGAGTGTTGGAAAATGGAATGTTGCTAAAGGGTTTTTATATGTATGGACTTAAAAATGGTTTGAAATTAGCTTTTGTCTAAAAAGGAGAGTTATGGGATATTTCGTGATGATTTTTGAAATGTTTAAACTTATTGTAGCAATATAACAATGTTATTTAAGTAATTTGAACTAACGTATTTCAAGGAGTTTAAAAACATCGAGGTTATTTGAGTATATTTTCTCAAAATATACATGTGCATCTCTATGCATAACTTCCAATCCGGATGTCCTATTGACATGTCGTTTTCGCCATTAATTCTATAACTCGACTACGGTTACAATGGTTAGGCTCTCGGACCTAACGGATTTTGAAAAGTCGATGGTGGGGCTCCGCCAGATAAAATAAGGACATAATTATCATTTCTCAGATTATTTAATTTTAAGTCTGTATCTTAAAATTCGGACATCGGGTTGAAATACAGCTTGCGGCTCGATAATAGAACAACATTATGATCAAGTCAAAACATTCTCGGGGCCAATGGACCTATAGTCAACAACTATCCATTGTACAAACCAGATTTCGGGGCCTTGGGTTTTACATATACCAAGAAAGGAATCAAATTAATGCTGGCTCCCAAGTCAAGAAGTGCATGCTTAATCTGGTGATTCCCGATTATACAGGTGATAGTTGGGCTAGCAGAATCTTTATATTTTTGTGTCACATCTTACTTGAGGATGGCACTCACCTTTTTTGCAAGAAAAATTTTCTTTTGAATACTCTATCATCTCTTTATTGCACATAAATCTTTTAGAAATTTGGCATAAGAGGGGATTTGTTTCACAGCGTCCAACAGAGGGATGTTGACTTTCACTTGTTTCAGCACTTTTAGAATATCCAGTGAGTTAGCTAGAGGTTTTGGTGTAATCAATTGTTGGGAGAATGTTAAGTGTAAAATATTGCATATTTCTCCCTATTTATACCTTGGTTTTCTAAACATAATGGTGCTTAATCGATTTAATTATGCATGTTTTCATGTGCGAGGTGATTTCGAGAGCTTAGAGTGAAATTGATGCCAAAACGAAGATTTATGCTCAAATGATTACTAAATGAAGATTTGGATATTTGGAAGTCATTAATGAAGAATTCACATGCCAAAGATCCAAGAAAACCAAGTGAGGAATAAAGAGAATCAAATATTTGAAGTGAACAAAAGGAATCCTAAAATTGTCTTGAAAACAAACATATTCCTGAAATTGTCCTGAAAAGCATATTCTGAAACTCCGAGTCTATTTTGAGAAACTACACAGAGTACTAAATTTGAGGTGATTTAAACCCCGAGTCTATTTTGGGAAACCGCGCAAAGTGCGTAAATTCGAGATGGTTTCTAGAATTTTCCAACTCAGTGTAAAAGTTGGAGTTCCACAACTATAAATAGGACTCTCTACGATGCTCTAAGGGATCTTCTAAGGTTTGGAAAGGTCTCAAGGAGTATAGCACAAGGGTGGAGTAGCCACCAAAGAATTTTTCTTCTTCCCTAGTTTATTTTTACTGCTTTATTTAAGAGAATTGGTTTCAATCATTCTATATTTGGCTAAACCTCTTATCAAGGGCTAAGAGGTGAAGCTTGTAGCGTGTTGGGATGTTTATTTTGTTTTGATTCTTGTTTTTATTCACTTCATTATTTCTAGATTGATATTAAAGGAATATTTTTAGTTTTCTATAATTTATTGTAACTCAAATTACAATAGATGTTGTGATAGCTTTGGATATCTTCTTTTCCTGTTTTGAGATTGTGAGATTGGTAAATCCCATTATTCACCATCGTCTCCTGGGCATGGTAGGGTGATGGAATCCCTTCCAATCTTCACAATTCTCCTCCATTGAGAATTAGATCAATGAAAAGTTTAGATTTGATTTAAATTACTTTATCTTCCAATTGAATAGGATGAGACTCCAATTCCAATTGTGTTTATTGAATCAAGCAAGATAGCATCTTAATAGCTACAAGTGGATCCTTGGCACCCTAGTTCCCAACTTTAATTGATACTTTAAACATTATTCATAATTACTCTCTTTTATTCCAGAATTTAGATTTAGATCTTCTTCTAGTTCTAGTTCTAGTTCTTTTCATAATGCGTACAAGTTTAGTCCCTGTACATTCGACCTCATTCTCATGAGTTATTACTACATCGCGACCCTACACTTGGGGTTGTGAACAAGTTTTTGGCGCCGTTGCCGGGGACTACGGCATTGTTTTTCTGGAATTAATTGGTATTAGAATTAGGTTAAGATTATGATTTATTTTTCTGCTATGTTTTTAGGTTATGATTTTTTCTGAAATTATTTTAGAAACTAACATTGTTTTCTATTTTGTATGATTCCTAACATAGCAACTCTTAATCGGTAATTTTGTTCCAACCCCTTCTTATTTTTTTAGATCTCTTATTTGTTTTAGTTTTTTTAGTTTTCTTTTTAAGTTTAATTATTTAGTTACTTGAGGGTTGTGCATGTTTCATGCCCAAGTGGGTTCGTGAGAACACTCAACGTCTCTTGAGTGAATGAGGATTAGTCGAAGAGTTGTCTATCCATCAAAGGATTAGACACCACATGAGATCCTCTTACTTATTTAAAGTGATGGCTCCAAATCAACCTCAACCACCAGTTGAGGAAGTTCAAGATGAAAACGAGGTGCATAATGCACCCCTACCTCGTACTCTACGTAATTATTTACAGCCGACGGGAGTGAGTACACCTTCCTATATGGTCTTTCCACTTAATACAAGAAACGTGGATATCAAACCTGGAGTAATACAACTCCTTAAGTTTCATGGACTAGATTTGAAAGTCCATATTTGCACATAAGGAGTTTGATGAGATAGTCGCTACATTACACTTTCCATACGTGTCTGAGGACACAGTGCGACTTAAATTGTTTCTTCTTTCATTGAAAGAGAAGGCTAAGACGTGCATACACTCCTTAAAGCCATGATCCATCGATACATGGGCCGAGATGACCTGGGAATTTCTCAAAAAAAGATTTCCCGTTTCATTAAACTAACACTTTAAGGAAGGCAATCATGAACTTAATGCAAAGGCATTTTCACACCGAGCTCGAGTGGGGTAGCCCGTGGGATGTGGGGACACACTCGGGGTGGGTGACCCACGTGATTTAGGGCCTAGGGGTGATTAATGCAGGGGCATTTCACGCCGGGCTCGAGTGGGGTAGCCCATGGGATGCAGGGACACACTCGGGGGGGCGGCCCATGTGATTTGGGGCCTACGAGCCCACAAGGGGGGTTCGACCGAGGTCCTAATCCATGAGATGCGGAGCCTAGGCTAAGAGATAAATGGATTAATTCGTCATACTCTAACAGTTCGAGCTTTTAAAGAAAGTGGTTAATTGTCCTGCATCAAATTCGTATCAAAGCGGGAGGTCTCATGTTCGAGACTCCTCACCAAGGGTAATTAATGCAGGTGCATTTTCACATTGGACTCAAGTGGGGTATCCCGTGGGATGCGCGGACACACTCGGGGTGGGTGACCCATGTGATTTAGGGCCCACGGGGGAGGTCTCATGTTCGAGACTCCTCACCGAGGGTGATTAATGCAGGGGCATTTCACATCGAGCTCGAGTGGAGTAGCCCGTGGGATGCGGAGACACACTCGGTGTAACAGCCCAGTCCCAACAGTATAATATTATCCGCGTTGCCCACGGGGCTCAGGTTTTGTTCTCGGGGTTGTCCTCAAAATGCGTTATACTATTGAAGACTTCACCCCACATATAACTATTATAACTTCAGATGCCGCTTCCGATGTGGGACAAGTTCTATCCACAGTCACCAACTACAGTAGCTCGCCTAGCGCGGTAGCTCGCCCAGGCAACCAGTGTCACGCCCCAAACTCGAAAACCGGGCTCATAAAATTTCCAATCGCCAAATCCGGTACCGACAGCCTCCGTAGCACCCCATTCTCAGCTCTCAGCGCCCATACGCCAAATTTTGATCCTGGGATCCTACAAGGAATATTTTCAGTGTAATTCTTTTTGTAAAGGAGCATAACCACAAGTGTACCCAAATCACAAGAGCAACATCATCATCACATATCCACTAATTAAATCGTTGATTACAATGCTAAAAGGAAATACATGATAAATGCCAAAAGCTCCAGAAGCTCTGCCGCACACTCCTTCCTCAGGTCAACTACGTCCTATCGTCACCTGCACGCATCTATTGTGCATAAGCTTATAGAAAACTTAGAGGGTAGTGTATGTGTGTGCACCAGATAAGTACCAAGCACACAAATATCAGAGTATGTAAAGCAAATTGGCTATACAAATGCGAGGTCATGGAGAGCCAAATATCAGGTGCCGAGGATGCAATGCAATATACAAGTCCTGACGAACCACGATTACCATTAGTCTCATCTAGGCCATATAAATACAGAAACATAGCAGCCCAAATGCCATATGCCGCAAATGTAATGTAATATGCAGATCCTGGCGAGTCTATAATACCATCAATCTTATTCAGGACATGCAATACAGAAGCATAGTAAACCAAATGCCATGTGCTGAGGATGCAATTCAATATGCAGTGCGAATGAAATGACCAAGCTAGACTGTGAAGTCGGGATGATAATGCGTAGTATCGCAAGATGTGGGGTCCATCACAAGGGACTTCTATCCAAACTAGCTCATACCTTATTTGGATAGCTAGACACAATGTGGTAAACTCTTGATCTCAGGTTAGTCGCGTACCCAACCAAAATCATGGTCATTGCAAGGGTACACATAATAAATTATTTGCGCACCACCAGCCCAATGGATAGTGAATGAATGAGTAAAATGCTGAGTATCCAACTCCTGTTCAATAAGTCCACATATCAGTACTGTACTTCTCTAGGACCATCACCGGGGTCTAATATACTCTATGCCGCATGTCGCCCCATCAAACGCACAACTGGGTAAGTGGAAGAGACCTCACTATCCGCCTACCAATATCAGCCTGGCTCGTCGATAGTAGACTCATTTATGAGTTGGTCAAACTAGCCTAACATTGCCTACTCCTTCAGTGGGTAAAGCCACACCCCCTTCCAACCGACCACGACACAATTGGAGACGTTGCCTACTGGTATACGACCCTCATGCGCTCATGTATTTCCACTTGGTCCAGACGTTGGAGCGTCCCTAGTACTAAGGGGTTTAGGGACTTTCACCCGCGAACATATTAGATGCCCATTGCTAGAACCAAACATTTTCAGTGTCCCAACTGGCCATCCACGATATACCTATAAAGGCCATGGCCCTGATGTCGCAAGGGCGTACAGTGATCATACCACAAAATTGAGAAATGCATGAGTCATACTATCCAGTTGTGCATCAAACCCGCACGAACTGAGCGCTCATGTGGGGCCACTTCGTCTCACGAGGAGTCCCATAATAAACTAGCCCAATGGCACATGCTATGAATAGTCACTCCTCATAACAAGCATACATATGATACGTATGGGCATGTATAATGATATAATAAAGTACATAGGCATGCTTATCTGATAAGGCAGACAACAATAGTCCACAATTAACCTTCACCGGCATGTCACATAACTAAAGTATAAACTAAACAACATGCTTCTTCTACAACTATAGGAGTCCATGCGGTATATCCCACGTTATATTAACATTAGCCTTCCAAGCTACTGATATATCATATATCTCAAGACGGGGTCCACTAGAAGGACGATGGATCTTGCACATACATCGAGATAGGCTTTATATAGTGGATATACCAAACCTGATACCACATATTCTTCCATCTATGGCAAGGGGTGATGATGTACTCATCCTACAAACAATGGATAGCTTAGATGACATACTAACGTCAAAGATGGACCTCACACTCATCCCAAAAGGGGTAACTGGACAGTGTGGATGATACAAACATAATATCAAAGTCCTAACAATCGGTTATGAGAGTAGAACATATCTCATGAGGCGAGTCAAACGGGTATACAAGAGGATGAATCTAAGTACAACAAGTGGGTCTCCTCACCCTCTCTATTATGTAATAAACTGGGCTTTCCTATGGGGCCCAATACGTACACAAGGTGGGCTTTAGTGGGGTCCATACATGTAGGACTGTGTCCTTCCAAACGGGTTGGGCAGTCCGCTCAACATCTAAGTGAGCCTTGGGTAAAGACACTAAACTTTGGGTAGTCACATGTATCTAGGTGGGCCACGTCTCCTATGGAAGGTCCAGTATGAATACAAGGTGGGCTCCAAGGTTTGGGTAATCTTACAAGGTATAGTGGAAATTACCATCATCAAATGGGAGCCCAACGGATTGGGATAGCCTAATCAAGGGAAAGATGGGTATCACTAACATCAATGGGGCCTAAGGGTTTGGGTTAGCCCGGTCAGGTGAGATGGGTATCATCAATGGGGCCTAACGGTTTGGGGTAAGCCCAATAAGAGGAAATGAGAATGGGCCTAACAATGGGCCTTAGGAAATTACAATGTGGACATTTAACCATCATTACTCCCAAGGTAATGGACTTAACAATGGGCCCTAAGGAGGATTTCAAAGATGGACATTTAACCACTATTGACTCTTAGTGTGTGGTCCACTTGGGATTTGAATCTAACTCTCTATGGGGCCCATGACCCTTATACAAATCGGGGAAATGGATGGACATTGTGTATGTAACACATACATCATGATGGGTCTCATAAGGCAGCCCCATGGTGGGCATATATCTCATAAATCAGGGTGGGCCTCTTAAGGTAATGGGCCCATGGCCTTAGAGAAATGGATGAACGGTGTGAATATAACACATACATCGTGGTGGAATCACTCATCATAATTGGGCCTCATATATGGGCCTTGTATACATCACTTGGGCCTCATACAAAGGCCACATATACATCACAATGGGCCTCATTACAAGGGCCACACATACATCACAATGGGCCTCATTACATGTGCCGCACATACATCACACTGGTCCTCATCCATAGGCCTCAAATACATCACAAAGGGGCCATATCCCATGGGCCTCAAATACATCACAATGGACCTCTCATGAGGGCCCAATATACATCACATCAAGGTGGGACCCACACGTGTGGGTAATATACTATACTATATTTTATTATATCTACAACATTCATCTATTTTTCGAGATCATTTTAAAGCATTACCCAAAAAAATGAATCATATCGGAAGATCATCTAGACCATACAACACATAGCAGTGGAGATAATAATCGAAAGATCATCTGGACCATACCACAAATAGTAGTGGAGATAATGATTTTCATCGCTTAAAATTCCTAGGGCCCACCATAACGTTTATTTTCCAATCTGTTCATAAGGTCACAAAGACCTAAATTAAGAGGAAAACAAATTCCATATTAATCCAGAACTTCTGGAACCCCAAATAGGTTTCAATGGTAGGCGTTCAATCCTCCACTGGTTTTTGCAGTGTGGTCCGTCTGATAAATAGATCTGTCTTATTTTCTTCTCAACCCTTAAGACGAGCTCGCGCAGAGGATGGACGGTTTGGATCTAACACATAACTCATGATCAAGCCCACACTTGCTGACGTCACTACAGCAGCTATATAGCTAGTGTGACCCAGCAGATGGATGGTTTGGAAGTAAAACATACATCATGCGAGACCCATAGAACTTGCTAGGGTTAACGCAGCAGCCATGTGGCTGGGTGGTCCCCACTGTCCAGATGGACGGTTGGGATATACAACACATATATCATAGCAGGCCCCACCGTCCAGGACATCTGGATGGCAAGGATAAAACACATATATCAAAGGTGGGTCCCATTGTTAATGGACGGTGTGGACACACGCATATACATCATGGTCAGGCCCACAAAACTCGCTAATTAACGTCAAACAGCAGCTAAGAGCTGTGTGAGACCCACAGAACTTGTTGATGTCAAACAACAACTATATTGCTGGTATGAGGTACTCCAGCCAATCCACTCCCACCGTCCAGAGATTGAACGGTGAGGATAAACAAACATCAAGGTCGATCCACACGTGTGGCCCACCAACAGCTTTGAATAGAGCTGATATATGTGTTTTCCTGATCGTTCAGCCCTGCTGGACGTCCAGCAGACGGATGACCTGGATGAGATACTGCATCAAGGTAGGCTCCACCATCCAGGATCTAGATGGTGGATGGCATGGGTGAAACATATACATCAGGTGGGGTCCATGTACATGTGGCCCACTTGATTGGATCAAGAAGATATTTGTATTTTCCTAACGTCCAAGCCTGCTGGACGGCCTGGATAAAACACATATCATGGTGGTCCCATGATTTGGATGATGTAGATCAAATCCATACATCATGGTGGGGCCCACGTGGGTGGCCCACCAGGTTAAGATCAAGATGATATTTGTATTTTTCCTCCGTCTAGGTCTGTCCAAATGGACAGCAAGGTGGAACCCGCTGGATGGGGCTGGACGTTGGATACAACGCATGCATGGTAGGTCCCACTTGGGTGGACCGCGTGGATGGAAACCCATGCATCGAGGTGGACCATCAACAAGGAAAGGAAGAGAGAGGGAGAGAGAGAGAGAGAGAGAGAGAGAGAGAGAGAGAGATGTGATGGAGGGAGCTCCACCACTATGAGTTCCCTTCTATGATACAATGCATACATCAAGTTGGGTCCCAAATCATGTCGGCCCTAAATAAAAAATCGAGATCTAATGCTATGAACACCCACCGTCTTCACTTCTTCTTGGCTTCTTGATCTTCCAAGCTTCTAAGCTTCCTCTTTGATGGAGGATGATGAAGGTTAAAGGGTTGGATGATGAGATCTTAGGGTAGGAAGTAGGTCACACACTTGGCTCTCCTTCTTCCTTAGAATGCTTGGACGTTGGCTCTCTCTTGGTGCTTGGGGAATGGGTGGAGAATGAGAGAGGGGTAAGGAGAGAGGGATGGGTGTGATGGGTGAGTGATGGGTGTACTTGACTTGAGAGGTATGGGTTGTGTTGACTTTGGGGAAGAGAGAAGTATGGGTGAGTGATGGGTTGTACTTGACTTATGATTGATTGATTGATTTGAAAGGTAGTAGAGATTCTCTCGGGATCTCTCAAGATTTGCAAAGTGCAGTGTTTTCCTCTAGATATACGCGAGCTCACAACTCCTGGCCCGGGTATCGCATCGATGCGCAAGTCGCGGCGTTGGAACCGGGCGACGACGCGGTTGCAATGGTACAAGTCTCGAGTCGAATCGATTCTGATCTACCGAATGCAACTTAGGGTCGCGCACAAACGCTGATTAAAGGTCGCAGTTTGCTAGAATTTGACAGGGAGGATCGCGGGAGTCTATGTAATGGTACGAACTAGGATGCTAGCCTTACACATATCCCCACCCACATTGTAACGGTGACTGGGGCGTCACATTATCCCCTACCGAGGGCAGAGCCGTCCTCGGCTCTGATACCATTTGTAACAGCCTAGTCCCAACAGTATAATATTGTCCACTTTGCCCACAGGGCTCATGGTTTTGTTCTCGGGGTTGCCCCCAAAATGTGTTATACTATTGAAGATTTCACCCCACATATAACCATCACAACTTCAGACGATGTTTCCGATGTGGGACAAGTTCTATCCACAGTCGCTAGCTACAGAAGCTCACCCAGGTACCCATCCCTACCCACATCGCACCCGTCCACATTGTAACGGTGATCGGGGTAGGTGTTGATGTGGGCAGGGCTGATCAGGCCTGGGTGAGCTACCAGTATCCTTTCCCCAGAAGACGCGTTATGCCTGGAACAGGTGAGCCTGTGTCCAGTGACAGGCAAAACCACCATTGTGCACTCTGATGACAATTGGTTGGACAATATTGTGTCCTCGGGTGGGGCGTTTCATATGGTATCAGAGCCGAGGACGGCTCTGCTCTCGGTGGGGGGATATTGTGATGCCCCGTCACTGTTGCACACATGGGCGGGCACATGTGGGTGGGGCCTGGGCGAGCTACCAGTGGTTGGCAGGATACTGTGTACACAGTGGAGCGGAACCTTATCCCACATCAGAAGAGTCAAAGTTGTGATGGTTATATGTGGGGTTCTAACCTTAAGGATACAACGTGTTTTGGGGGTAACCTCGAGAATAAAACCGTAAGCCTCGTGGGCAAAGCAGACAATATTATATTATTGGGACTAGGCTGTTACACTCGGGGTGGGCAGTCCATGTGATTTGGGGCCCACGAGCCTACGAGGGGGGTTCAGCCGAGGTCCTAACCCATGAGATGTGGAGCCTAGGCTATGAGATAAAGGGATTAATTCGCCATACTCTAACAGTTCGAGCTTTTTGAGCAAATGGTTAATTGTCCTACATCAGAACTTTGGCCAAAAAGAGGAAGAGACCTTTTAATGCTGGGAAAGGTTCAAAGATCTCCCGAATTCCTGTCCACATCATGGCTACGAAGTATAGAGAATAATAAGCTTTTTCTATAACGGATTAACTTCACCAATGCGCCAGTTCGTAGAAATGATATGTAATGGTGAATTCATGAACAAAGAGGCCAATGATGCATGAGATTACCTTGATCAATTGGCAGAAAACGCGCAATCATGGGACACCTCTCCAAGACTCACCACTTCTAAGCCTACTCAATCAAAGGAAATGGGAGGAATTTATGTTCTAAAAGAGAAAGATGATATGAGTACAAGAGTGGCCAATCTCACAAGAAAAGTCGAGACCATGGAACTTAAGAAGGCAAAACCTATCAAATCTGATAAGGCTGCGGAAGTTGTTTACGGCATTTGTGCTTGTAACATACATACAACTGAGAATTGTCCAACAATTCCTGCTTTTCAAGAGATATTAAATGAGCAATCGAATGCTATGAACCAACTACCAAAAACCTTTCAGAAGACAGCTCAAATATATACAATTCTAGCTGGAGAAACTATCCAAATTTCAGTTGGAGGAATGGACAAATGACTAACCTACAAGAGGCTATTACTCAATTTTTAAATCAGAAGAGGCCTCAAGAGGATAGGGTTCAAAAATTCATGCAAAACTAAGAGCTATTCAATCAGAATACGGTACAAGCATTCCAGGATATTAAAACAACAATGAGAATGTTTACATCGTCCATTCAAAGGATTGAGTCACACTCCGCGAGTGGGGAGAAAGGGATGCTTCCAACTCAACCTCTGCCCAATCCAAAGCCACAATGTGAAATTAGTGACCCAAGCTCTTTAAATAAAGAAAAGACCACTTTCACATGCCCTTTAGGCACCTTTTCTTACCGAAGGATGCCATTCGGACTGTGTAATGCCCTCGCCACTTTTCAGGAATGCATGTTGAGTATATTTTCTGAAATGGTGGGGTAATATTTAAAGGTCTTCATAGACAACTTCTTTGTCTTTGGTCCATCCTTCAGTAAGTGTTTGGAAACTCTGAAAAATGTGCTGAAGCGATATGAGGAAAAGAATTTGGAACTAAATTGGGAGAAGTATCATTTCATGGTTTGTAAGGGAATTGTTTATGGACATATCATCTCGTCTAATCTAAAGGAATTGAGGTAGATAAGGCTAAAATCGATCTTATCTCTAACCTACCTCTACCCAAGAGTATACGAGACATGCGATCCTTCTTAGGACATGCTGGATTTTACAGACGATTCATGAAGGAATTTAATCACTTCTCTCGTCCTTTATGCAATCTACTTCATAAAGATGTATCATACAAGTGGACTGAGCAATGCCAGGAAGCTTTCACTAAGCTCAAGGGCATGTTGACTACCGCACCCATCATGCAGCCACCCGATTAGAGCATTCCTTTTGAGATTGTGTGATGCGTCTGACCATACTATTGGGGCGGTGTTAGGCCAAAGAAAAAAAAAAGCCCTACGTTATTCACTATGCAAGTAAAACTCTAAATCCTGCCCAAGTGAATTACTCTACTGCGAATAAGGAACTCTTAGCCATAGTGTTTGTTTTAGACAAATTTAGGTCCTACTTGATATGATCCAAGATTATCATCTATACTAATCATGCGGCGTTGAAGTACCTTCTCTCTAAGAATGATGCTAAGCCCCGCTTGATAAGATAGATCCTCCTACTCCAGGAATTTGATTTGAAAATACGTGACAAAAAGGGAGTAGAGAACATAGTGGTTGCCCATCTTTTGAGACTTGATCTTCCCGATTCCCTTGAAACGCCAACTATAAACGATATGTTCCTTAACGAACAATTGTTTAAACTCTCTCAATTACTTTGGTTTACTGACATTGCTAATTATCTTACCAGAGGTTTTACGCCGACTCATTGGAATGCGCAAGATAAGAAAAAATTCTTCGCCGAGGTTCGTAAGTTCTTTTAGGATGACCCATATTTATTCAAATATTACCCAAACCAAATTCTAAGGAGATGTGGGCCAGACAATAAACACCAAAGTGTCATCTTCTTTTGTCATTCGCAGGCCTGTGATGGTCACTTTTCTGCTAAAAAGACCACGATCAAAATTCTGCAGTGCAGCTTTTACTGACCCACTATGTTCAAGGACACTCATGAGTTTTGCAGAACTTGTGAGTATTGTTAGAAATTGGGTACATTGTCCCATCAAAAAATGATGCCTTTGAACCCCATTATTATCATTGAAGCATTTGATTGTTGGGGCATCGATTTCATGGGACCATTCCCCCAATCCTTTGAAAATTTGTACATTTTGTTAGTAGTAGACTGTGTCACTAAGTGGGTCGAAGCAATCCCATGCCAGAATAATGACCATTGTACAGTCATTCAATTTTTAAAAGAAAATATCATTTCCTAGTTTGGAACATCTCGGTACATTTGTGATGGAGGTTCACATTTTTGTAATAGGCAATTTGAAAACTTAATGAAGAATTATGGCATCTCTCATAAGGTGAACACTCCATACCACCCGCAGACATGTGGGAAAGCTAAGATTTCTAACGGAAAAATTAAACACATTCTAAAGAAAATGGTTAACCCTGACCGTAAGGATTGGTCAATCTATTTGACCGATGCTTTATGGGCATACCGTACAGCTTTTAAGACCCCCATTGGAATGTCTCCCTTCAGACTCGTTTATGGGAAAGCTTGTCACTTGCCTGTAGAGTTGGAACATAGAGCTTACTAAGCTATCAAAAAATTGAACTTCAATTTGGACAACGCTGGTTCACTGCGCAAACTACAATTGAATGAACTTGACGAAATCTGAAATGACATATACGAGAACTCGAGAATTTACAAGGACAGGATGAACGTGTTCCACGACAGTAACATCCTTCGAAAATCATTCATAACCGCTCAAAAAGTCATTCTATACAATTCTCGATTACACCTTTTTTCGGGTAAACTCCGATCTCGATAGACCGACCCTTTCACTATTACTAATGTTTATCCACATAGGGTCGTTGAGATAAACAATCCAACGAATGGCCATATTTTTAAAGTGAACAAATATCGTTTAAAGCCATTTGTTGAGAAATTTGACTCAGAGGACATGTCCATGTATCTGACTGATCCTGTGTACCAGGATTGATCTCCTAGTCTGATGGAAGTGTAGTTAGCTTTTATTGCTTCGTAGGATTTTGGATTAGGAAAATTTTCTTTCAGTTTCTTTGAGTCTTTGTGCTAACCTATCTTCACATTGAGAACCTTGGAAAAGCTTCAATCCCCTTTCTTCAAGTATTACCTTTCCATCACTTCTCATTTCTTTTCATTGTCTCATATGCATTGCATGCTTATATATATATATATATATTTACATTGAGGACAATGTAGATTTTAGCTTGGGGGATGTGGAACAAGTAAACTAATCACTATTTCTTATTTTTGAGCAATCTTTTTAAAAAAAAATTCAATGTTTCAAGTTGAAATTTGTTTGGAAAATGATAAATTGTGTATGTAAAGAATGTTTGAGTATGATAATAAGATTGAGATTGAATTTTAAATTGTTGGATTTTGATCAACTAAGTAGTCTATCACCTATAATTCTTGCACTCAATTGATTAAGGGGAAGATCATGTTAATTTAAGTCACAAGACACATTCAAGTTGCTTTCTGTGAATTATGCTAGAATTTTTTATTGTTAGTATGTGAAGCATTGATAGATGATTGTGAATTAAGTTTGGAGAATTTTATCCACCTAAAAGATGAAAAGAACCAGTTAAAAAAACAGTGAGATCGACAAAAGGTCATATATGATGAAAAGACTAAAAAAGAATGAAAAAATTATAAAAGAATGAAAAAGAATAGAAAGTCTGAAAAGGATGAATAAATAAAAAGAGACCGTCGATATAAAATCAAAAACCAAAAAAGGAAAATGGGATAAGTTCCGAATCAGTATTTGATTATTCAATTAATCTTGAGGTGATGATCATAACTAATATTATGTAATGATAGTATAGTTTTGTGAAAAGTAAGCTGGAATTCACTAAGCATGTTAGAAAAACTTGATATATGAACTTATGGTCTAATTTAATCGATAAAGAACCTATTTGATGGATTGCTTATATGATTCGGCTCTATGTTTTCAAAATCTCACTTTCTCGTCTTAATTCTACTCATCCATACTTAATTGCATAAAGGATTAATTTCTTAAAAAGGGTTTGAACATTGAGAATTGAGAATTACTTCATGCATGTTTTGCTCAGAACTAGCAAAATGCTGGTTAGGGGGTGTGTTGAGTGTGAAATATTGCATATTTCTCCCTATTTATACTTTGATTTTATAAACATGATGGTGCTTAATCGATTTAATTATGCATGTTTTCATATACGAGGTGATTTCGAGAGCTTAAGGTGAAATTGATGCCAAAATGAAGATTTATGCTCAAAAGATTACTAAATAAAGATTTAGAGATTTGGAAGTCATTAATGAAGAATTCACATACTAAAGATCCAAGAAAACCAAGTGAGGAATGAAAAGAATCAAATATTTGAGTGAAGAAATGGAATCCTAAAATTGTCCTGAAAACAAATATATTCCTGAAATTGTCCTAAAAAGCATATTCTGAAACTCCGAATATGTTTTGCGAAACTGCGCAGAGTGCTAAATTTAAGGCGGTTTAAACCACGAGTCTATTTTGGGAAACTGCGTGGAGTGCTAAATTTGAGGCGGTTTAAACCTCGAGTCTATTTTGGAAAACTGCACAGAGTGTGTAAATTTGAGGCGGTTTCTAAAATTTTCCAACTCGGTGCGAAAGTTAGAATTCCACAACTATAAATAGGACTCCCTATGATGTTTCAAGGTATCTTCTACAGTTTGGAAATGTCTTAAGGAGCATAGCACAAGAGTGGAACAGCCGTCAAAGAGTTTTTCTTCTTTCCTTTTTTATTTTTCATACTTTGTTTAAGAGAATTGGTTTCAATCATTCCATGGTTGGCTAAACATCTTACCTAGGGTTAAGAGGTGAAGCTTGTAGCGTGTTGGGATGTTTATTTTGCTTTGATTCTTGTTCTTATTCACTTCATTTATTTCTAGTCTGATATTAAAGGAACATTTTTAGTTTTCTATGATTTATTGTGACTCAAATTGCAATAGATGATGTGATAGCTTTGGATATCTTCTTTTCCTTTTTTGAGATAGTGAGATTGGTAAATCCCATTATTCACTATCGTCTCCTGGGCATAGTAGGGTGATGGAATCCCTTCCAATCTTCACGATTCTCCTCTATTGAGAATTAGGTCAATGAAAAGTTCGGATTTGATTTAAATTGTTTTATCTTCCAATTGGATAGGATAGGACTCCAATTCCATTTATGTTTATTGAATCAAGCAAGGTAGCATCTTAATAGGTACAAGTCGATCCTTAGCACCCTAGTTCACACCTTTAATTAATAGTTTAAATATTATTCATAATTACTCTCTTTTATTCCAGAATTCAGATTTAGATCTTCTTCTAGTTCTAGTTCTAGTTCTTTTCAGAATACGTACAAGTTTAGTCCCTATGGATTCGACCTCATTCTCACGAGTTATTACTACATCGCGACCCTACACTTGGGTTTGTGAACCGGGAATGGCGCGGCTTACTCACTTTTTCTAGTTCTTCCACATGTGGGGCATTGCTAGGTCTATCATTCTCAGTTTCTTCCGGGTCCTTAGGCTTTTCAACCCTCACCGGAATGGTTTTGTCAATAATCTTCTCAATCCAAAGAATGGTGATAGACTTAGCCTGCTTCATCTGATTTGAAGAGCTTGGGTCACTTATTTCATATTGCAGTTTTGGGTTGGGAAGAGACTAGTCCGGAAGGATCCCTTCCTCTCCAATCGATTTGTTTGTCTCAAGCCCTTATATGGCCTTTGTAAGGTCTTGAAAGGCTTACATTATACCCTAATTAAAAAGCTCTTGGTTTTGAATATTTTTTAAGACCGGATCCTCTTGAGGTTTCCTTTAATCCAGAAATTAGTTAAGGATCCCTTGAGGAGTAGCAGTTTGTCCGTTCCTCCAACTGAAATTTAGATGGTTCCTCAAACTTGAGTGATATGTATTTGAGGTGGGTCCACTGAAAGGCCTTTGGTAGTTGTTTATGGCATTTGATTACTCATTCAATATATCTTAAAAAGCAGGAATTGTTGGGCAATTTTCAATTGTATATATATTGCAAGCACAAATACCACAAACAACTTCCGCAACCTTGTCGGATTTGATAGGTACCGCCTTTTTAAGTTTCATGGCCTCGATTTTCCTTGTGAGATTGGCCACGTTAGCATTTATATCATTTTTCTCTTTCAAAATATATATTCTACCCCTCCTTTAATTGAGGGGGCATAAAAGTGGTGTTAGGTCTTGAGGAGATGTCTCATGATTGTGCATTTTCAACAAGTTTGTCAAAGTAATCCCACACATCATCGACATTCTTATTCATGAATTCCCCATTACACATTATCTCGACCAATTGGCGTATAGGAGATGTCAGTCCATCGTAGAAGAAATTTGTTATGTGCCACGTTTCAAATCCATGTTGTGGGCATGAGCTGACAAGATCCTTGAACCGTTCCCAACATCAGAAGAAGGTCTCATCTTCCTTTTGGGTGAAGTTCATGATCAGCTTCCTTATGGTGTTCATCTTATAATATAGAAAGAATTTCTTTATGAACTCCCTTATCATGTCGTTCCATACACCAATGGATCATGGTCGTAGTGAGTGCAGTCATGTCTTAGCATTCTCTTTTAAGGAGAAGGGAAAGAGTTTCAGCCTGATTGTGTCCTCGGACACATTAGGGAAGTGTAGAGTAGCTATTATCTTATCAAACTCTTTCATGTGTAGATATGGACTTTCATATTCAAGTCCATGGAACTTCAGAAGGAGTTGGATCACTCATGGCTTAATATCCAAACTTCCTGCATTGTCTGGAAAAATCATACAGGAGGGTGTGCTCACCCCCGCCGGTTGTAAATATCTCGTAGAGTACGAGGCAGGGGTGCATGGTGCACCTCATTCTCATCCTAGGCTTCCTCAATTGGGTGCTGAGGTTGATATGCAGCCATCACTTCTATTGACTCAGAGGGTCTCAAGTGGTGTCTAGTCTTGTGATGGATAGGCAACCCTTCAACTAATCCTCCTTCATTCAAAAGACATAGAGTGTTATCACGGACCCACTTGGGCATAAAACACTCTCAGTCCTCAAGTTCTAACCCAAGTAAGATCTAAGAAAAACAAAAGTAAAACTAAACTAAAGCAATTAAGAATTATGAAACTAGCGAAGAGTTGGAACGAAGTTACCAGATTAGAGCTCCTATGTTAAGATAAAGTCCTACAAAACAAAAACAAGTTAGTTCTAGAAATAAATTCATAAAACATAATCTGAGAACACAAAAGAAGAACTAATCCTAATCCTAAACTAATTCCAAAACTAATTAATCTTAGAAAAAAATGTAGCTGTAGTTGTAAGTGCCATAGTTTATAGTCCTATGTATTGTCAAATTTGTGGTGCCAAAGACACTACTATGACGCTTGCCTATATGAAGAACAATGCTCTACTCAATATCAATTTCAATTAACAATCACTATTCACAAGTCAAGACTCGAGAAAGTGAGATTGTTATCAAGATCTCAAGATGCATTCAAGTTTTACCTCAAGATCTCAAGAAGCTTTCAAGTTTGAGCTCCATCAAGACTTCAAGCTTCACTACTTTCAAAGGTCACTTGTCTCCTATGTTCAATGTCCTTACTTCACTCCTGAGGTATGACTGACCTTAGGTTGACCTTTAGAGTAGGTCATTTTGGATACATAATTCATATGTTTTCTATAAGTGAGTTTGGTCTATTCTAAGACTAGTCTTGGACTTGTTCGACTAGTCCTAGCACTGCTTCGACCTGTCTAAGAAATTCCTGGATCAGTCATAAGTTTGTTACAAAAATCAAAAATTTTCTGTTAAGCTTCGACTAGTCCTGGGGACTGTTTGACCAGTCATAGGAACAGTGTCGACTGCATCTTCGATCTATCGTAGAGCTACGACTCAATGTACAGCGCTGAAAATCGACCTGCTTCGACCAATCGTGTGAACCTACGACCAGTCGTAGGAGACCCACGACCAGTCGTAGACCACCTACGACTATCAAAATCTTATCGTGCCCGAATTTTTCAAATATCTGTTGGTTCTATGAGCAGTCGTAGAGGTCCTTAAACCAGATTTGCTCACCTATAAATAGAGCACGAATATCAAAATAAAACATGAACTTTAAGCTAAATTAATTCGGTCTTCTGAGAGATAAGTCAGTGCTCCATTTAAGCTAAGTGTGCATATTTAATATTCTCTTTCTTTAGCTTTGTTAATTGATTTTGTTTCTTGCATTCCAATCTAATCTGAAAAAGAGGAATTGTTGTTTTTCTTTCTCTAGAATTAAAATCAATTAGAGCTAGCTCTTTTGTTTTAATTTAAAATCTATTAGAACCTAAAACCATTATAAAGTGAGTATTGGACATTGAACTTTGACATTCAAATATCTACTCCGACTTAGTTCTTCTGGGTTGCTACATGGAAGGAGAAAATCAGGTATTTTACAATTTGTGTAATTTACATTGTTTTGGTTTTATTTGAGGTTAAGCCAGAAAAATCTCAAAGTTGTTGGTTATCTGAGGAGAGCCAGAAAACTTAGAAGTGAGGGTTTTTGAATTGTGTAAGCCCTTTGAAAAAGACACAACTGTGAAGGTTTTGGGTGAACCTGTGAAAACCTATTTGATAGTGAACGTTAATATCCCCTGTGTGAGGATATTAGGAGTGGAGCAGCATTTTGTGTGGCTGTTGTTTAACAGTTGGTGAACACACAGGCAAACCACTATAATTCTGTGTTGTGGATGTATGATTTATATTTCTTATCTTTTATCATTCAGAATTGTGGAATGTATGTGTGGATGTGAATGTTGTAAATTTTACATTTCAAGCACAGTGGGGAATGTTGTAATAATTTAGATTTACATTACGGCATTATATTTTTGCTATCTCTTTATTACGTTGTGCTTCTGTTTCTCTATTTGTTTTATAAATAAGGTTGTCCTACCATAAACTTTGGTTTTTGGTGTAAGGTTGTCCTTAGAATAATTTGTGTTTCTATTTCTCTATTTTAGGTTGCTTTCCATTCCTATTCTGTGATTGATATCTATTCTTTATTTCATATTCCGCTGTATTTATTTTTAACTTGACATAGTCCTATTCACCCCCCTCTAGAACATATAGCTTGGCCATTTCAAGTGGTATTAGAGCCTAATAGCTCGCTCTTATTGCTTTTATTTGGATTTAATTCCTGAGCTAACAATCTCAGCTATATAACAGATGTCAAATTTTGATAGCCTATCAGTCACTAGGCCTCCACCCTTTGATGGCTCCAACTATGCCTATTGGAAAGCCAGGATGAGAATCTTCCTCAAATCAATGGATGAGAGTGTGTGGCAAGCCACAGTGACTGAATGGAACCCACCTACCACTAAAGTGACTGGTATTAATGGTTCAAAATCAATGAGAGTAACACCATATTTCTCATGGACCACCCTTTAGAAAAATGAAAATAGTGCCAATGCAAAAGCACTAAATGCAATTACTTGTGCACTATCACCGGATGAGTTCAAAAGAATCATATCATGTGATACTGCAAAGCAAGCCTGGGATATATTAGAAATGACACATGAGGGTATTACAATTGTCAAAAAATCTAAAGTCCAACTCTTCACAACTAAATTTGAAGAAATTCATATGGAGGAAAATGAAATGTTTATGGACTTTTACAGAAGATTAAATGACATTGTAAACTCAATGTGGGGTCTTGGCGATAAAATCCCAGAAAGTAAAGTATGTGCAAAGATACTACACTCACTTCCTAAACGGTTCAACTCTAAGGTAACCACAATCTAGGAACTTCGTGATACGGATAATATAAGGGTAGACAAACTAGTTAGTTCTTTACAAACCTGTGAGTTAAACTTTAAAGCTCCTAAAAGTAAATCCATTGCTCTCAAATCTTCTAAAGTTATTTCTCAAGAAAACTCGGATTTAGAAAATTCTGAAGACGATATGGCTCTTTTAGCGAAGAAATTTTACAAGATTTTCAAAAGCAAGAAAATGGTAGATTTTCAAAAATCAAATGATAAAAAAAAAAGATCTAAACCTATATCTAAAAGCTGGAAGTCTTTAAAAGATAGTCAATGTTACAACTGCTAAGAGTATGGGCACATAACAAACAAATGTTCTAAAAAGGACAAAACAAAAGGAAAGGGTATGTTGGCCACTTGGGATGAATCATCTGATTCTGAAGCTTCTTCTGAATCAGAAGATTCTGAAACCGAGTCGGGCAGTGAAGTTAAAGCCCTTATGACTCTAGCCAAATTCACTTTTTCAGATCATGATGATTCGACTGGCGAAGAAAATCTGAATAGTGATTATGAAAATGAAGATGATCTTCAAGATGCTTACAATGCCCTATACAAGGAAAGTTGTAAAATTGCTGTCAAACTTAAACTTCAAAAAGAAAAGTTTTTTTAAACTCAAAGAATGTTTTGAATCACTTGTTTTAGAAAAATCCCAAATTTCAGATTATTTTCAAAAATCAAAATGCGATTTAGAATTCAAAACCTCGCTGATTGAAAATCTGAAATCTTAAAATGAGATACTTAAAAATGAAGTATCTTCTCTTTTGAGTTTAAAGGATACATGGAGGTATGCCCGAGGAGATCCAAAGTTAGAAAAACTATTATCCAGATCAAGAAAAAGTGGCGATCGATCCGGATTGGGCTATGATAAGAATACAACTCCTAATCAAAAGTATACTTCTCCCAAGTTTGTGAAAGGAGAGTCCTCAAACTCAAAAGGGAAAAGTACTTATCAAAGTTTTTCTAAAAATACAAAAACTTTTCAAAAACCTAAAAGCAGTCATGTCAACTTTAAAAATCAGAACCGAAACCCTCTTGTTGAAAAGATAGTAGATTTACTCAAGAAGCTCTTAAAATCTAACTCAGTAGGTCTTTTTTACAACATCAGTCATAAGAAGACCAACTATAATCTTAAACCCAAAACCATTCTGAAATGGGTTCTTAAAGTTGGCTGCTTGGTTGCTCACACCGCTTTCAAAGCTACAAATCATTCAAAGTGGTACCTAGACAGTGGATGCTCAAGGCATATGACTGGTGATAAAGGTTTATTCACCGATCTCAAAGACATGACTGATGGTTCAGTCACATTTGGTAATGGCAGCAACTGCAAGATTATGGGCTAAGGTACTGTTAAACTCTATAACCTTCCTTTATTTAAAAATGTTTTATATGTTGAAGGTCTAAAACATAACTTGCTTAGCATATTTCAAATATGCGACAATAACCATAATGTACGGTTTTCTAATCAAAGTTGTGAGATTCTAAACAAGGGTTCAGTAATACTAACTGGACGTAGAACATCTGAAAACTGCTATATTGTTAGCGAATCCAGCTCATCTAATCAATCATGTTACATGGTCCAAACAGACGAGTCTGATTTGTGGCACAAACGTCTTGGACATGTACACTACCGAAATCTATATAGATTGAGCAAACGGGAACTTATAAGAGGTTTACCCAGACTACAAAAATTAGATAAAATATGTGGTGAATGCCAGATTGGCAAACAAACAAGGAACTCACACAAAAAGGTAAAATCCAATACCACATCAAGACCACTCTAGCTTCTCCATATGGATCTAGTAGGACCTACCAGGACGGAGAGTCGAGATGGCAAAAGATATATTTTGGTAATAGTAGATGACTTTACCAAATATACATGAGTTGTCTTCTTAAGGGACAAATCAGAAACCCTTGAAGAAGTAAAAAAGGTTCTCAAAAGGATTCAAACTGAAAAAGGTTCTCAAGTCAGTAAGATTCGTAGTGATCATGGATCTGAATTTGAGAATAGCGGTTTTGAGAAGTTCTGTAGTGACCAGGGAATATTACATGAATTCTCAGCGCCCAAAACTCCACAACAAAATGGTATAGTTGAAAGGAAAAATAGAGTGCTTCAAGAAATGGCTAATGTCATGTTGAATAGTATGAAGCTCTCTAAGAATCTTTGGGCTGAAGCAGTCAATACAACTTGCTATATTATTAACCGGGTTTACACTAGTAAAGGTAATAATAAAATGGCTTACGAAATGTGGTTCGATAAAAAGCCTATTGTCAAATACTTTCGAGTTTTTGGCAGCAAGTGCTATATTTTACGAGATCGTGAAAATCTGGGAAAGTTTGATACGAAGAGTGATGAAGGGATCTTTCTAAGATATTCTTTAAACAGTCGAGCTTATATGGTTCTGAACAAAAGGACCGGTGTGATTCAAGATTCCATCAATGTGGTCATTGGTGATCACTTAAACACACCACTTTCAAATTCAGATAATGATGAAGTACTAGTAATTGATAAATCTGATATTTCATCTAATCAGACTGATTCTGAACTGAGGACTGTTAAAGATCATCCAACCACAAATTCTTGGAAACCCTCTCACTGGTGTTCGTACCCGTAGACAACTTGAGGATATATGCAATTACGTATGTTTTACATCTCAGATAGAACCATATAACGTAAAAGAAGCTCTTGCTGATGAAAATTGGATTGTTGCGATGCAAGAAGAACTTAACCAATTTGTGAGAAATGATGTTCGGTATCTTGTACCTAGACCTAAAGATAAACACATCATTGGAACCTAATGAATTTTCAAAAATAAGTCGGACGAACTTGGCAATATAATTAGAAACAAGGCTAGGCTAGTGATACAAGATTACACTCAAATTGAAGGTATTAACTATGATAAAACCTTTGCACCAGTAGCACGTCTTGAATCAATCAAACTCTTTATATCCATTGCGTGTTTTAGAAAGTTTAAGATTTACCAAATGGATGTGAAAAGTGCATTTTTAAATGGCGATCTGCATGAGGAAGTTTATGTTGAACAACCATTAGGTTTTGAAGACCCCAAAAATGCTGATCATGTATATCGTCTTAAAAAGGCACTTTACGGTTTAAAACAAGCTCCTAGGGCATGGTACGAGAAACTAACAAAGTTTCTATTAAGCCATAATTTTCAAATGGAATGTGTTGATAAAACTCTGTTTATTAAAAAACATAAGGATCACATCTTATTAGTACAAATTTATGTTGATGATATCATTTATGGATCTACCTGTACTGACATGACTATTGAGTTTGCAGATTTGATGAAATCTCAGTTTGAAATGAGCTTCGTTGGGAAATTGAATTATTTTCTCGAGTTGCAAGTAAAACAAAAACCTGACGAAATGTTCATTTCTCAATCTAAATATGCTATGAATTTGATTAAGAGATTTGGATTTGAGAATGGTAAGAACTTTGATACTCCTATGAGTACAACCTTGAAACTCTCAAAAGATTCTGCAGGTAAAAATGTGGATCCGAAATTATATCGGAGTATGATTGGTAGTCTATTGTATTTAACTGCTAGTAGACCAGATATCACTCTTAAGTGTTGGTATTTGCGCTAGATATCAATCTGAACCTAAAGAGTCGCACTTGACTACTGTCAAGCGGATTAAACGATATGTTGCAAGTACTGTTAATCTCGATCTCTGGTATCCTCATGAAACTAGTGTTCAATTAGCTGGGTACTCGGATGCTGACTGGGCTGGTAATCTTGATGATCGAAAATCAACCAGTGGTGGTTGTTTTTATATCGGAAACTGTTTAATTTCTTGGTTTAGCAAGAAATAAAGTTCTATATCACTTTCACCAACTGAAGCTGAATATATCGCAGCTGGTAATGCGTGTACACAGCTTGTTTGGATGAAACATATGCTAAGTGATTATGGAATTAAACAGGATTCTATGTTATTATATTGTAATAATTCCAGTGCCATAAATATTTCGAAAAGTCCAATTCAGCATTCTCGTACTAAGCACATTGACATTAGATTTCATTATATTCGGGAATTAGTAGAAGAAAAAGTTATATCCTTGGAATATATCCCTACCGAGAATCAACGTGCTGATATTTTCACTAAACCACTCGACAAAAGCAGGTTTAACAAAATGAAATTTGATCTCGGCATGTGCATTTTAAAATGATTAATTATGCCTATTTGTATCAGTGTATATATTTGCTAGTTTAGTTTTCAAATCTTGAAAAATATGCAAAAATTAGATTTTTTTTAGCCTGTACTCGACCAGTCGTGAGTATCCACGACCAGTCGTGCTACGACCGGTCGTGTATATTCACGACCAGTCGTGAATCGCGTGAAGTCACTTAAAATTTGGGGGAAATCACTTTCTTCTTCATTTCAACTTCTCTCCAACGAGCCGACACACGACTAGTCAAACCCATCTTCCAAAATCTTCAAGGTTAGTGCTTCATTTACATTTTGCTTGTAGATTTGTGTCTAGATTGCTTCTATTTCTCTCTTGGAGTTGTCTATTTCGAATTTAGTTGAGATTTGGAGTTTTTCTTTTGAAAAATCTAATTTGAGAAAACCCTTTTCTCAATCCTTTGCAACTCTCTATATTCTTGAAATCTTTATTGCATATGGCTTCTAAAGAAAGAAAATCAACGTCCCGTGGTCCGTCTTCTTCTTCCAGATCAGTCCCTATCACTAAGCGTCATCTTAAGGCTCCTGAAGACGATCCATCTTATGTTCGGGACATCAGATTGCGTAATGTCATTGTTGAGCATCCAGTTGATATTAATCATGTTGCTCCTTTTGATATTTTTCCTATGCTTCAATCCGTAGGTTGGAATAACTTATTGCTTTGGGGTGGGCCAGCATACCGGTCCATTGCCCAATCCATGTTTGCATGCATATGTGCTTTCTCACTAGAAAATTTATCTTTTTCTATCTCCACAAAAGAAGGGCCTTTTGAAGTTGATCGACATTTGATTTCAGCCCTTATGGATATTACAGTGAATGATGAGGGTATTCTTAACCATACTTTATATGATAAACCCTCTGTCGCTGAAAAACGTATGCTGATTAATGACTTATGCAATTTGGATGTACAATGGACGCATAAAGGGAATGTGCTTCCCTCAAGGTATTTGTTACCTAAATACAGAATACTTCACAAAATCTTTATGTCTAATTTGTATCCTCGGTCGGGTAACAAATATGAATTGACGTCCTTCATGGTTCGTATTCTTCATTCTGTTGTTAAAGGTGTTAACATTTGTTTACCATCCTTGATTTGTCATTTCATCATTCAGTTTCATCTCCATCCAGGTCATAGTGACATTCCTTTTGGATATTTGATGACTGTGTTAGCTACACATATGTCGGTCGACATGCCGGTTGAAGTGGCCCCTATCCGTCATCTGATATTTAACAATTCTAATATCAATAAGATGAAGCTGGATTTCCTTCCTAGCCAAAGTGATGGTGTTGGCAGTGCTGAAGCTGAACATGAGGAAGAAGCCGGTGATCTTCCTCCTGATGATATTAACATGGATGATATTTTTGAAGAGCTTGAGTCTGATTCTACAAATGATCCAGATTATGAGCCTTCTTCATTTGATGCACGTCTAAGTGCATTGGAAGATAAAGTTGAGGGTCTAAATGTTAAAATGGAAAACATGTCTGTTACCCATGATTTACAGTTCAAATATATGCGCAAATATCTTAGGCGCTTGAACAAAGGCATGCATCAACTTGATCCTTCCATTCCTGCTCCTTTATCTGGGTCAGATTAGTATTTTTAAGTTTACTGGTTTCTAATAACTTTATTACTCCTAACTTGTTTTGAGTTTGTCACTCTCTTTAACTTAGCTCAGTCTATGAATTATGCGTGTTGCTTATGCTATGTTAACTCTCATATTTCTCATTGATTATTTCTCCTCAGCCATCTATTTTGTGCTTCCTTTGTCCTATTGTGACAAAAGGGGGGAGTATGGATATGTTATAGACATGTATATATGGATGTTGTCATGAGGAGGGAGTAGCATTGTTTTGTATGATGTTTTATGAGTATGATGTTTTATGAGTATGTTACTCAAGGGGAGTATGTGCAGTGGTGTACGGAGGTGGACTGAATATTGATTTACAAGTCTGCAGGATGCCGGTTGATAATAACTGGTACATGATTCTTTAATCAGATATTCTGTGTTATGAAACATATCTTGAAAGTGTGTTTTGTCACTAATTTGACAAAGGGGGAGATTGTAAGTGCCATAGTTTATAGCCCTGTGTGTTGTTAAATTTGTGGTGCCAAAGACACTACTATGAAGCTTGCATAAATGAAGAACAATGCTTTACTCAAGATCAAGTTCGATTAACAATCACTGTTCACAAGTCAAGACTCGAGAAAGTCAGATTGTTATCAAGATCTCAAGATGCATTCAAGTTTTACCTCAAGATCTCAAGAAGCTTTTAAGTTTGAGCTCCATCAAGACTTCAAGCTTTACTACTTTCAAAGGTCACTTGTCTTCTATGCTCAATGTCCTTACTTCACTCCTGAGGTATGACTGACCTTAAGTTGACCTTTAAAGTAGGTCATTTTGGATAAATAATTCATATGTTTTCTATAAGTGAGTTTGGTCTGTTCTAAGACTAGTCTTGGACTTTGTTCGACTAGTCCTAGTACTGCTTCGACCTGTCTAAGAAATTCCTGGATCAGTCGTAAGTTTGTTACAAAAATCGAAAATTTTCTGTTAGGCTTCGACTAGTCCTAGGGACTGTTCGACCAGTCATAGGAACAGTGTCGACTGCATCTTCGATCTGTCGTAGAGCTATGACTCAATGTACAGTGCTAAAAATCGACCTGCTTCGACCAGTCGTGTGAACCTACGACCAGTTGTAGGAGACCCACGACCAGTCGTAGACCACCTACGACCAGTTGTAAAACTGTTAAATCTTATCGCGCCTGAATTTTTCAAATATCTGTTAGTTCTACGATCAGTCGTAGAGGTCCTTAGACCAGTCGAAGGTGTGATTTGCTCACCTATAAATAGAGCACGAATCTCAGAATAAAACATGAACTTTAAGCTAAATTAATTTGGTCTTCTGAGAGATAAGTCAGTGCTCCATTTAAGCTAAGTGTGCATATTTAATATTCTCTTTCTTTAGCTTTGTTAATTGATTTTGTTTCTTGCATTCCAATCTAATCTGAAAAAGAGGAATTGTTGTTTTCCTTTCTCTGGAATCAAAATCAATTAGAGCTACCCCTTTTGTTTTAATTTAAAATCTATTAGAACCTAGAACCATTAGAAAGTGAGTATTGGACATTGAACTTTGACATTCAAATCTCTACTCCGACTTGGTTCTTCTGGGCTGCTACAAGGAAGGAGAAAATCAGGTATTTTACAATTTGTGTCATTACATTGTTTTGGTTTTATTTGAGGTTAAGCCAGAAAAATCTCAAAGTTGTTGGTTATCTGAGGAGAGCCAGAAAACTCAGAAGTGAGGGTTTTTGAATTGTGTAAGCCCTTTGAAAAAGACACAACTGTGAAGGTTTTGGGTGAACCTGTGAAAACCTATTTGATAGTGAACGCTAATATCCCCTGTGTGAGGATATTAGGAGTGGAGCAGCATTTTGTGTGGCTGTTGTTTAACAGTTGGTGAACACACAGGCGAACCACTATAATTCTGTGTTGTGGATGTGTGATTTGTATTTCCTATCTTTTATCATTCAAAATTGTGGAATGTATGTGTGGATGTGTATGTTGTAAATTTTACATTTCAAGTACAGTGGGGAATGTTGTAATAATTTAGATTTACATTACAGCATTATATTTTTGTTATCTCTTTAATACGTTGTGCTTCTATTTCTCTTTTTGTTCTAGAAATAAGGTTGTCCTACCATAAACATTGGTTTTTGGTGTAAGGTTGTCCTTAGAACAATTTGTGTTTTTATTTCTCTATTTTAGGTTGCTTTCCATTCCTATTCTGTGATTGCTATCTATTCTTTATTTCATATTCCACTATATTTATTTTTAATTTAGCATAGTCCTATTCCCCCCGGGGTCGCGATGTAGTAATAACTTGGTGAGACCAAGGTCGAATCCACAAGGACTAAACTTGTACATATTCTGAAAATAACTAGAAGTAGAACTAGAATCGGAAACTAATCTAAAATCTGGAATAGTTAGAGTAATTATAAATAATGTTGACTTAAACTATCAATTAAAATGTAGGAACTAGGGTGTCAAGGATCCACTTGTAGCTATCAAAATGCTACCTTACTTGATTCAAGAAACACAATTAGAATTTGAATCATATCCTATCCAGTGGAAGATAAACTATTCAAGCACAATCTGAACTTTCAATAAGATTGTTCACACATGAAGATCCATTGCATTGATTGGAAGGAATTCCATCATCCTACCATGCCTAGGAGACAATGGTGAACAATAGGATTTACCAATCTCCACAACTCCAAATAGATTAAGAAGATATTTAAAGCCTCCACAGAATTTATTGTAATTGAAGTCACAATAAATTATAGAAAACTGAAAATATTCCTTAAATCAAACAAAAACTCAATGATTGTTTAACATAAACAAGAATTAAAGCAAGATAATCATCCCAACATACTACAAGCTTCACCTCTTAGCTCTGACTAAGAGGTTTAGTTCACCATAGACATGATTGAAACTAAATCTCTCAAACAAAACATAAAAATCAAACTAGGAATGGAAGAAAACTCCTTGGCAGCTGCTCCACCCTTTGGCTCTACTCCTTGAAACCTAATTCATGTTTAGAACTCCTTGGAGAACTCATATTTATAGCCTTTATCCGGCCGACTTTGAAAACCGCCTCAAATTTACACAACAGAGTTACGCTTCGATCTAACCGAAGTCAAGTTCAAGTTGTGATCGGATTCTTTTTCAGCAATTGCCCGATTTCAGTCTCACTAAGCTTGGGTTCGGTCGAACAAAATTAACTCTGCTCAATGCTGGAGCTTTTTGTACACTTTCGGTCGCATCGAATCCTTCTTTCAGTCGGATCGAACTTGGTTTCGGACGAACCGAATTAACTCTGAATTTCATCTTTGGTTATTAAACTGTTTTGTGTGATTTCGATCGGATCGAACTTGAATGTTTTCTTTTGCGAACTTTGTAATATTCTCCAGTCTTTCTTCATCCTTTGTACTTGGTTTTCTTGGATCTTGAGGTATTAAAATCTTTAATCTTGGTCTCCTAAGATCCACTCTTTACTTTAGTGATTCTTGAGCATCAAATCAATGCTTTTGGCATTCTTTTTAATCCAAGCTTTAAGATTCACCTCGCGATACAAACATGTATAAAATCTACCCTCGCGATACAAACATGTATAAAATCTACCAATTATCCATTATCATGTTCATAAAACCAAGATATAAACAAGGGGAAATATGCAATATTTGACACTCAACATTCATTTGCGCTAACATATGGACATGATGCAGTAGTACCCTAGGAGGTTAATGTGTCATCTTTACGGACCGCTTATCAGGCCAAATGAACCCCTCCAAAGTTCATAGAAGCAATGTTGGCTGAGTTCAAAGGGTTAGATGAAGTTCAGATGAGGGCCCTTGATTTAATTGTCACCAATAAAGCAATCGTTGCTCGTGCTTATAACAAGAGGGTGACGGGGAAGTCGTTTAGGGTGGAAGATATGGTATGGAAGACCATATTGTCGATCGGTCAGAACAACTAAGCTCTCAACAAGAAATTGTCCCTCACATGGGACAGACCATACATTGTCATCCAAGTCCTCAAAGGAGGAGAGTATGCCTTAAAGGATATGAATGGAAAGGTCATAAAGGCTCTGATTAACGGCTAACTCCTGAAGCCGCACTTTCCTTTGTTGTGGGAAGTCGTTCAGGAACAAACTAAATAAACTTGAGGGACAAAATGATTTTTAAAAATAAAAAATAAAGAAGAAAATTTGTATTACAATAAAAAGGCCTTGAAATAAAGGCCATTCGATTACAGAGAGAGAGAGAGAGAGAGAGAGAGAGAGAGATGCAACCCTTGGCCAGTCGGTCGAATTACAAGTGGGGTTGCCTCGAGTTCTTCAAATTCCTTAACAGCCAACTCCTTGGCCTTCGTAGTCAATGCACGTTTACTTCTCCATGATGCCCACTAGTTTGTGAGTTTGCTGAGAAGGCTGATGACTACATCGAGGTGTCGGTCGGCAGCCGCGAACTCTCGCTTGGCCTTCAACTCTTTGGACTTGCTGGACTCTTCAGGAGTCTAATAGAGTTTTATCTGTGACTCGATGAAGATCCGGAGGTCCTAATTGTCTTGCCGATCATGCCCTGGATAAAGTCGTTGGGCCTCGGAGAGATTAGTGAAGAGGTTGTTAAGTACGACCTTCATGGATCGTAACATCTCTTGGTTAAAGCGATGTTGGCAGGTCTAGTGTAGTCGATGCTTCCAAGTTGCATCATCGTGAGCTGAAAGAGTCGCAAACTCGGCTAGGAGGGCCGATAATTCCACCAGGGGGGCGGCGCATTGTTCAAGTTCTGAGTCGGCCTTGGAGTATGTCTCTCCAAGCCACTATAGATTTGAAATGACTCTAAGAACCTCTCTTAGACGTTCATTCGGTCTTGGCTGCTTCAATCGCACCCCTTAGAAAGGGATAAGTATCATGGAGAAAAGGGGAATGAAAGGAGTCAATCCCTTCTTCGAGGATTTCCTTAAAACCCTCAAGGATTGAGAGAAGAAGTCATGGCGCCAAGGCTTGCTACTGAGATTTTTTGTTCGTGGTGTGCTATAAATTCGAGTGGGGAGTGCTTTTCATGGAGATCCTGAAGAGTAACAAATGCATGCATTGGATAGGGTTTTATGGTTGGGAACCTAAAGCGGGCGGTTGGGTTATCGATTCATATCTTAGAATATGGGAGTATGCAACGGAATAAATGAGGCTCCTTCAGGAATGTTGTGTATTTACTATTGCTGAGTCAGCATGTGGTAGGGCATGTGTAGTATTGAGTAACCAATTTTTGACAGAGAGACTCAGTCGACTGTGGGACCATTGTTTGAACCAATTATCTTCTCTGAATATCTCTAGCCATGAATGATGGTAAAGGATTGGGTACTCGGAAAAAGAAAACATCCCACACCTTATCATAATATCAACCTCGTTGATAAAAGGATATTTTATTTAATGACATTATTGGTCATTGACCGCATTACATGTGTAGGAAAAGAGGATAAAAAGGGAAACATAGAGCGACCAAGTGATTTAATTCATGGTGACCTTCATTCCCTCAAACTCCTCGAGGAAAGCTTGCATCTCGGCCTCATTCTTCTCTTATTTTGATGCCCAATCTGCTCCTTTCTCGATGATGATCGGAAGAAGGTGAAGCAGTTGGTCGACACGGATGTTGTTTGAGGAAACCATGTTCTTGGCTTCTCTTTTTATGCCGAGACTTATTTTTGACCGCATCTGGTAGATGGCGATCTGTTCATCCAGAAATGAGATGTTTTCTGGGATGACCACATCTTTGGCGAAGAAGGAACGCTCCCATTGCTTGAGTTCTTCCATTAGTCTGATGCGATAAGCTTGTAACGCATGGAGCATGGTGCGGTTGAACTAGTGCGTCTGAACTCAACGCCATCGGTTGTGCTAAACCAGTTCATGAGCCTCACTCACCCCTATAGATTCTTCTTTGGCCAATGCTTGTTGACAGAGATATCCAAAGAGTAGTTCAGAATCGAAGGTAAGCTCGAGATAACGACATCCCATAGAATACAAGCGTTTCAGCTTTTGAAGGAGTTCTCCAAGTGTAGCCTCTAATTCGGCCACTGTCGAAGCCTCTTTAATGAAATAATTTGCATTGAAGAGCAATGAGGATTAACAAAATTCCACCAAGCCCCACTCAAAGATCTCTTTCAGATAACTCTCAGCACCAGCAATAAAAGAAGAAGGGTTGGAAGCCACAAAAACAGGACAGAGGTATCAAGATGAGGTTAGTGTGAATTCGAATGAGGTTTAAAGCAGTTTAAATAGGTGATTTTGGCACCCATGATTTAAAGCGATTGTAGCAAGAAAGTCGCAGCATGTTCCGAACAACCAGGAACGTACAATGGTTAAGGCTTTAAATTCAGAATAAGCCCACGATGTCTCGGGTTTTAAGGACCAAGTCAGCAATCAATTACAAACATAAAAGAGAAGAAAACAAACTAAGGCATGAAAGAACAAAATAGGCTTGATGGCCGATTGTATTGATAAATGATTTTCGATACAAAGTTATGATTTTCGATACAAAGTTACAATTCAATAGAAGAAAAGCCCCACAATGACACGATTATCATCTCCAATTAGCTTTTCGATGCCTGTAAAGTAGTCTCTTGTTTGGCTACTGATCGATGAAGTCGATCGATGGTGGCTGTTTGAGTCTTAAAAGACAAGTGCCAATCTCTTGACCATCTCCTTTCGATGGATGTGTCTTGCATGTTTCTCCACATTGTCTCTCTTTAGAATCATTAGCTCTATTTCCATAACTGTATTTTTTACCTCCATATCCTCGAGCTTGGTCCCAAATGACTTCAATTTAGCGGTCCCAGTCGCAAGGTGGTTGACGATATCCTTGGTAGAAGCCATTTGGGACTCTGTTGTGAAATGTTCCACTTTAATTCGGTCGACAAAAACACGTACATGGTTGTGTGCTTTGACAAATCCCAAAAATTTCATAAGTATTGATATTTTATCAACTAGGTTGAGATCTGACCAAGAGAAAACATGATACGAGCTTATCAATCATGTTAGTCGTCAGAGAGCCCGATGATCCCATTTGCATTAGGATTTGAAGTTTTCCTTTGAGGTTTTGCAGATTACTAGAGGGAGAAGGAGACTCGGCCACAACAATGTCTTCAGCAAGGGCCTTTTCAAATGAAGAAATGATATCCTCGTATGAAGGCTCATCTTCATCAAGAGTGGTGAGAGTCAAGCATCACCCACCATTGATGGTATGGGAGTGCGTAGCTATAACGTCCCGAATTTTTTGCCAACCTGGAGTTAGATGTCCTTAGGCAATGGGTCAATCATAACACCTTATTGACTTCTCAGAACTCAATCACAAAGTTTAAAATTCCTTTTCAACCCATTTCCTTCATAAATCCCACCTTTCACCACCTTATTCTTCACATTTTTCTAAGTACTTTCATAGTAGACGCTAATCTTAACATTTAAATGATGGAGAACAATACTTAAACTTAAATTTACTATAATAATAAATATATAAATAAAAATGAGTTTTGGGCCATTAGTCTTATGGAATCTAACAAAATAAATAGGTGATTTTGATAGAGCAGCCTAGTCTGTCGTAATTAGGTGACACGTAGTTAAGTACTAAACTAAACAATCAATGGATTTGGCTTGAACCACATTCTATACAAACTACAAGACTCAAAACCATTAAAATCACTAACTCAACATTACTTAAAAACCTAGGAGTAATCTCAAAACCCAGTTGCTCACAGGAGTACAATGGCACTCCGGCACTCCGTATTGGACCTGGACCGTGTGTCGAAAGTCCGATAATGACCACCTTACTGGGCTTGACAACCATCACAGGAATCGAGTCCAAATAGTATCTAGAAACGCACAACTTGAGCCCGAAGCGAAGTGTGTGGGAAACACGAATATCTTTAGAAAATGAACTCAGATTTGAGTGATTTTGGCTGTTCGCTTGCGGGCCAAATTTAAGGTTTCAGACCGTCAGATTTTCACCCAACTACACCCTTGGATCAGGAAAATTTCTCTACATAGGTCAGTGTACTTGTGGCCCTGATCGAGCGACGATAGCTGTTGAACTGAAACTGGTCCTCCACGGTCGATCCACAAATCTGATCAGACCGAAACTTAACCTGGCCTAGATCCATTGCCAGGGAACTTACCCTATGTCGTATGTGAGTAATGGACCTCCAGATGGGCCCCGTTTATCATAAACAAACTCCCTTTGGCTATAACCTAAGTATATCATGGCCCTGGGGCCATTTGAACCAGTTCTGGGCCTATATAAGACCCTTCACCCACCCCTTCTCTCACATACGAATTTGCTCCAAACCCAAGGAGAGAGAAGAGAGAAAAGAGGAGAAAAAGTGTGAGGAGAGAAGAGAAAGAGTGGGAGATCATTGCTGGGATTCTCTCCCACAACTCTACGCCTCGATTCACCCTTCCACATCGCTTCACGATCGTCTCCAACTTCGATTTGGGTAAAGAATCCTAACCCTAATCTCGTTTTAGGAATCCAAGTACAAGAATCAGCGAAATAGCTAATCTCTTTCGTGATTTAGGTAGTCGTTGTGCCGTAGACAAAGACGTAGGGTTCGAACCGAGTTCGTAATCGGCGTACCAGTGAAAGGTGCAGGCTATAAACGTTTAGGTTATGGTTTTCAAGGCTTTCAATGTCAGCTAATGATTTATATCTGACTTGATTGCTGTCATATAATCTTAGCTACGACATTTTCCATATGTTACATATGTATGAACTATGTTGAATAAATATGCATTCCATGTGTTTATTGAAATGTTTGAATGAACTTGGAATTTTGACTTGTGCTTGTTATGATTTCTAATCTAAGATCCAAGTTTGTTATATGCATTATAGCCTATGTTGTATAAGAAATTTCTATAGTTCATGTCATAACTAATCTAGTCTATGTATTTAGTAATGTGTAGGTTAAGTGTTTGATAAAATGTCTGATGAGATATTGTTTGATGAATTGTATTTAATAAGGGTGTTGAGATAGAATTCTCAATTGCCTTATCTACATGTATAATTTCCTTCATGTAATCTTAATTTCAACTATGTAATTTACGGATGAATTGAAATGTTCGGTAGTATGTACAATATGTTGATAAAATACTCAAATGAGTGTTATACTTGGATTGTTTGTTAAATACCTATATGATTATCACATGTCTCCATATGCCGCATTTGAGTATGATTGGGACTACTACGTAGTCCAGGCAATCGGTAACAATTCCTGTTTGAGTGGCCAAATTAGTCTCGCCACATTTGATGCGTTCGGTGAATCCGAGTCTTACGACAGTAGTACCATATCGATTAATTCAGCATACGCTCGTACCAGTCGAACTTGTCTAATAAACCGATGGGCCTATTGTGTGTTTACCGTGTATGAACGTTACTGCTTGAATCTAAGGTACCACTTACCAATGTAAAAGTCCGTTTCAACCATGGTACCACAATCCGCTAAGACTCATGAGTCAGGCATGGTGGTATGGGACACCGTGGTCAAGCTGTCGGCCTACGTTGGGGTGACAAGCCTCCCCGTAGTGATCAGTGAGCAACCCAAAACTCGTGAGCTGAATACGGTAGTATAGGACACTGTATTCGAGCTGTCGGCCTACCCCGGCACAGCCTGGCTATGGTCCCTAGTCGGGTTGGTGACGAGCCTTCGAAAATAGACTGCCAGTTGGTAGGGCGTTGGTGGTGTAACCTCGAGTACAAAATAGGCCTACGCTGACAGTGACGAGCCTCTCGTAGCGATTTAAAGTGTAAACTCTCGAATTTACCTATCGTATGTGATTAACTAGGATTGACGACCCTAGATGGATCATTGTTTGGGTAAATGATATAAAGGGAGGTACCTTAGCTTCCTAAACCTGCTGTATGAATAAGTCTAATTAAGAACTTGGCTAACACGTACATGCACTGCATTGCATGTGCCTTTGGCGATGGAGTTGAGCATAGTGGGAGTGTTGCATGCGCAACCGTGAGATGATGTCGCTGAGGGAGTGCAGGCGAAGGCATGCATCATTATAGCATATCATCCCTGCATTAACAAGAGTACATAGGACATGATTATTGTACTACTTTATCACTACTGCTTGATTGAATTGATAACATGTTAACCTTTACTTTATAGTTCCACTGAATTAGCTACTCATTCCCACCTGGGATGGTGTTTTAAACACCACCCAGACTCTGGTTTAGATGCAGGTGATGGCGAGATTTATACAGCAGAGTTAGACTTCTAGGCGAGGAGGAAGAGTTCTCCTATGTTCAACTATCGGGCGGATCTATGTAAATCTCATACCGATGCGCAGGGACTACTGGGACACTTGTTTAGTTGAACACATTTACTTCCCGAATTTATAT
Source organism: Magnolia sinica (assembly GCF_029962835.1). NCBI lineage: Eukaryota > Viridiplantae > Streptophyta > Magnoliopsida > Magnoliales > Magnoliaceae > Magnolia > Magnolia sinica. Next base: position 42,601,117 of record NC_080581.1, read on the forward strand.
GGTTAGAAATAACACATATATTTAGCCCAGTTTCATACTCATACTCTGAAATTTGTGAAACATTTTCATAATTAAATGCATATATTCCAGTCTTCCGCTTGCCAAATTACATTAATTTTGGAGTATGATATGTTGTTTTAGTATAATCTCACTCATGTTTACTGCATTGCTAATGGACGATATCTAAACATCATTATCCATGTTGTATAAGTGATGCGTTGGAACTCAGGAGTAGAGCTTTGCTCAACCCCCGATTTTTAGGGCGTTACAGTAGCAGATGCGAGTTGGGCTTCGAGACATCGATCGTTACAACTTCCTCGGCCACAACGCCAGTTCGTTCACAAGCTAAAGATTCTTCAATTGTTGGAGGAACTTGTTTGTCGAGTGAATGAATTGTTGGTTGAGGAGATGATTTCTCGCCGGAACTCGCCAGAATGGTGGAGTGGCACTTCTTCTTCTTCTTCTTCTTGATCGACCATAGCAGGAGGTGTCTGAGGTATGTCGATCATGTATTCAGACTCTGAAGAAAGAGTCGTGACCTCAGGAGAATTCTATGATGGAAGGGCCTTGCGTTGACCCTATTATCAGAATCAACGATCTGGACATTAACAATCTCAAGGGCATCGGTCGCTGGTGGCCGCTGTTGTAACAGTTACGCCACAATGATTTGTTTGTCAACGACTGATAACTCCTGGGTAACTGTAAGGAAAAGGTATTATCAGTCAATATGAAAATGGAAAAGATTTAAGATAATTATATAGGTAAGTAATTTCCACCTAAATCAAAATGGACAGCGTAAGCGATGGATCGTGTGTCCACGGCCTGAGGATTTTTTTTATAATCATCATTAGCGCTCGCCTCAAACTAGGGAATGGTGGCGGATTGGGATGATAAGGAGTAAGATACTTTTCATTAAAATGGATATTATGGTTATTTAATCTTTCTTGATCCTGCGACCATTTATACCAACATTTGTTATAATAAGCTTCTTGCTGACGTTTCAAGCCTTCCTTGATTTCTTTTGAATAATTGGCGATGGAAAGACCTCGCCAGTACTTGGTTTTGAAATATTTTTCAAAGGAAGATACATCCTCGGCTGAGGAAATACTTGATGTCCATCGTCACTTTGATGGAGTCAGCAGCGGTTGATTCACAGTTATTAACTGAGGAGGTGGATCAACACATTTGAGAACTAAGACAGGAGGCTTTGGAGGTGGACCAAGCGAAGCTCCCAGGTCAAGAATTCTCTTCAGAGCTGATGGAGGGTGGCGGATTGGTGGAGGTGTAGCAGTAACAGAAATCCACGCCACAACTTTCTAGTGCTTTGGAGGAGCAACTGCTACTTAAGTCGATGAAGTATGAGGGGAAGATGTCACGGCCGATCTTGTCTTAAGCTTATTTATTTTTCGGATTGGTGTATTGGCCGAGGAGAGTGCCACCATTTTCTTTCCTTTGGGCTCAAGCTTTGAAGAAAGTCTAGGTATAATGTCTTCTAGAGATTCATTCAGTAATCTTTGATAATGACTCTCCCACCAAACGGCAAAAGTATCCACTGCTTACGGTTAATTTGGATAGCAAGGAAGATCAAGAGCTAGGCTGGCTTCCTGAGAAGAAGAATGGAGAGACCAGTAGAGCTCAGTGTTGGTGGCGATTAACCGATTGAAAGAATGTGGGTTGCAGGTTTTCTGGGTAAATGGATAAAGGATACATTGAACTAAACCAAATTGCTGAGCAAGCAAATTCGAGCAACATTGTTCGATCCCGGCCTTGGCATTTTTGTCGAAATCGATTGAATCTCTGTATGGAAGGTGCGTCCGGGATGCCTCATGATCGTTCTCCTATGCATACAAGTCAGTAAACCAACTAGAACCATATTCTCCATCGTGAAATGGAGTGAATGACCAATTTCGTTTACCTTTACCCGAAGAGAAAAACAATGTACTCCTGTACAGTGAAAAAGATTGGGTGTCTTGTGGAGAGTTGATAATGTGCTCGACATAGGAAGTATAAGTTCCTTCATAATGGATGGAGGGATGTACAAGAGAAGTACAAAAGTACTCGTAAATCCACATTTGAAGAAGCCACAACGGTCCTCTAAGAAATAGACCTTTAGTAGTAACTTCGTAAATTCCCCTGTACATGTGGTCGAGTACAAAAGGCGTTAGGGCAAGTTTTCGACCTTGAGCAAGTGTTCACAAACCCTAGTGTAAGGTTGCGAAGTAGTAATAAATCAGTGAGACAAACATCGAATATAGAAGCAATGAAGAACACGGTCTAGAACTAATCTGAGTCTAATAGTTTGTCTGGGTTTTTAATCCAACAAATGAGTTAAGAGTAAAAATAAATAAATAAATACTAAGGATCCAGGAATCCACTCATAACAATCTCAATTATCAATTTATTGATTCAATGTATTTCTCAATTGGAATCGAAGTCTTATCATGTCCAATCGAAAGATAATTCAGTCAAAACATTCATAAACATTAATAAGAATATGATTTCAATTGATTTATTCTCTCATGAAGCACTCAGATCTCAATAGCAGTGAATCAAAAGCATCAAAAGCACTCATAGGCGATATTAGATCAATCAATTATATAGATTGAATCATTCTTTAATTCAAGCTAAACAATTATTAAATCAAAGCATTCATAGTACCGTAATGCACAACAAATTCAGAAATAAACAACTCAAATACTTAAAGTAAATCCAAATCAAATCAATCTTATATCATCATTCAAAATAATGTTATTGAATCCAATAAAATAAATATTGAAATTGACTACAAGCTTCGTCCCTTAACCTTAGCTAAGAGATTAACCAACCATAGACATGGTTGAATTAAAACTCAAACAGAAAACATAAAAACTAACTAGAACCGAAGGATTGAAGAGGAGAGAGGACTCCTTGAAGTTCCATGACCCATTTCTCTACACCTTCTACTCTAATTCGTGTTTAGAAACTCCTAAAGCATCCCTTTATATAGGCTCGATTCGCACCAACTTCAAAACTGACTTGATTTTACGCTGCTATCGCACCTTCGATGGCATCAAGCTCTCATCGAAGAGTCCGGTTCAAATTAGAAAATTGTCCGGCAACGAACTTTCAATTTTGTAGATTTTCTTGATGTCATTGAACCTTCTTTGATGGGATAGAACTTGGCTTCGATGGCATCAATCATAGCCCTGATGAAATCGAAGAATACACAAATATGTCCAACAACAAAATTGAATTTTTTATGATTTTTGTGATGGGATCAAAGTAGCTTCTATGGCATCGAAGTTGTCATCGATGACATCGAACTATCGACTTCTGTACTTTTGAGTCCTTAGTTTTCTTCCTTTTTTACTAAGTTTACTTAGATCTTTGACTCTTGAATTCTTCAATCTTGACCTGTATAGATCCAATCCTTTAGTTGATAATTCTTTGAGCATTAAATCATGCTTTAAGCATCTTTTTCTCATTAGCTCTCAAAATCACCTCGTAAGAGAAAACATGTGTAATTCAATCAATTAAGCACATTCATGTTCATAAAACCAATGCATAACAAGGGGGAAATATATAATATTTCATTCTCAACAATAAGGGCCTCGGCCAGAGAGACATATTCAGTGCTTATTCGTAAGGCGTTCACACAAAGCAAGTGGCGGCAGATCCAAAGCAGCAGAAAAGTTGTATGTTCTTCATAATCGACCGGTATGCTGCTATTACAGTAAGCCTGCATGAAGTGAGAATAGGCTTTGTCAGCCTTGTTCGAGAAGCACTTGGCTTATTTCTGGGCAAAGCTTGGATTAATTGCTTTATCAAAAGAGAGAAGTTGGGTTAAAGTCGTGATATCAAAAATGGCTAGGCTCAAGCTTAGAAGAAAGTTGAGTTATAATCTCTTCCGGAGATTTATTCAGTAATCTTTGATAATGGCTCTCCCATCAAACGACAAAAGTATTGATTACCTATGGTTGATTTGGATAGCAGGGAAGATCAAGAACCAGGCTAGCTTCTTGAGAATAAGAATGGAGAGACCGGTAGAGCTTGGTGTTGTCAGCGATCAGCCGATTGAAAGGAGGTTGATTGCAGGTTTTTTGGGTAAATGGATAAGGGATATATTAAACTAAATCGAATTGTCGAGCAAGAAAATTCAGGCAATACTGCTCGATCCTGGCCTTGGAATTTTTGTCGGAATCGATTGAACCTCCATATGGAAGGTCTTGACTGATGAGGTAACTTTCCCAAGCTAGTTGCTTCTGGGATGCCTCATGAATGTTCTCCTACGCATATCGACCAGTAAACCAACCAGGACCATATTCTCTATCATGAAATGGAGTGAACGACCAATTCCATTTACCTTTACTCAAAGAGAAAAATAATGTACTCATGTACACTAAAAAAGATTGGGTCTCTTGTGGAGAGTTGATGATGTGCTCGCCATAGGAAGTATAAGTTGCTTCAGAATGGATGGAGGGATGTACAAGAGGAGGACATAAGTACTCGTAAATCCACATCTACGGAAGTCACAGCGGTCCTCCTTCAATAAATAGACCTTTATGTCTGACGTTTTCGATATATCATACATGTGTGAACTATGTTGAATACAAGATGCATCCCATATATTTGTTGAAATGTTTGAATGAACATGCAATTGTGATTTGTACTTGCCATGACTGTTAAGCTAGGATTCATGTTTGTCAAATGCATGATGATCTCCTTGTGTAAGGAATTTGCCATAATATATGTCGTAACTAATCTAGTCTATGTATTTGGTGAAGTGTAACTTAGGTGTTTTATAAAATGTCTGAATGAGAAAATGTTGATGAAGTATATTTATTAAGTGCATTAATATAGGATTCTTAATAACTTTATGCATATGTCTAGTTTTCTTCATGTAATTTTAATTTCATCTATGTGATTTATGATAAAAATGCAAGTGTATGGAACATGAGCAATGTGTTGGATGAAATGCTCAAATGAGGAACTTATTTGGATTATTTGTCAAATGCTGAAACGATTATCACATGTGTTTACTTGTTACATCTGAGTAGGATTGGGGCTACGCCGTAGTCTAGACAATCGGTAACAGTCCCCATTCAGGTGGCTGAATTAGTCTCGCCACCTCGGATATATTCGACGAATCCGGGTCGTACGATGATTATCAACAGTGGTTAGGCCACGATGGGTGCTTATGCACTCCATGTCGATTAAGTCGGCGTGTGCCTGTACCAATCGAACTTATCTAATAAACCGATTGGCCCATTGTATGTTTACCATGTATGGACATCACTACTTGAATCTAAGGTACCCCTTACCAATGTAAAGGCCCACTTTAACCATAGTATCACGATCCGCTAAGACTCATGAGTCGGGCATAATGGTATGGGACACCGTGTTCGAGTTGTCGGCCTACACCAAGATGATTAGTCATCCCGTGGTAACCAGTGAGCAATACAGACTCGTGAGCCGAGCATGGTGGTATGGGACACCATGTTCGAGTTGTTGGCCTACGCCGAGGTGATTAGCCACCCCGTAGTGTCCGCGAGTATAAAATTATGAACTTGCCTATTGATTGCTTTCCATCGGGAGTGATGACCCCATAACTTGCCTATCGTATGCGCTTGACTAGGAGTGACGAACCTAAATGGATCCTTTGGTTCGGGTCAATGATATAAGGTACTCTAGCTTCTCAAATCTATTGTATGAATAAACTAAATTAATTACTAGGCTAACATGACCATGCATAGCATTGCATTAGTTAGGATGTGCTTTAAAGGTGTGGAAGTTGCACAGGAGGCGGCGTGGTTATATGCGATATGGTATCAGCATCGCTTGCTGAGGGAGCTTTGATGTGAGGGCATGCATCATTACTTGTACTCCATTCCTGCATTAATAAAAGTAATTAGGAAGCGATTGTTATGCTGTTTGATCATTACTGCTTGATTGACTTGATAACATGTTAACTTTTACCTTATAGTACCACTGAGTTGATCACTTACTCCCACTCTAGGACGGTATTTTAAAATAACAACCAGACACTAGTTTAGATGCAGGAGATGATGAGGTTTATGAGGCAGAGCAGGATTTCATGGACGAGTTCTCCTACTATTAACTTTCGGGCGGGTCTGCGTAGACCTAGAGCTAATTGGTCGGGATATCGGGATACTTGTCTAGTTGGACATCTTATATTTTCTCATTTTGTCTATTTTGAAACAAATCTTGTATATATTAAACCCTGTTACACCATCATACTCTGAAAGTTGCGAATTGCTTACTTATTTTAATACATAACCTTCAGACTTCCGTATGCTTATCTCTAGAGTATGATATGCTGTTTTAATATAATCCCACTTCTGTTAATGCAATGGTATAGATGACATCTAAACATCATTATCCATGTTGCATAAGTGATGTGCTGAATCTCGGGAGTAGAGTTTTGCTCGACCCTCGAAATCCAGGGCGTTACAAACCGTGATATAAAAAATTATTAGATTCATTTGATCGTAGTGAAAGAAAAATGTATTGTTCAACGAACTCCAAAATATTGAAGTTGTGACGAGGAGAGATGGATTTGATGTATAATCGTAGCCTTGATACACTCATAAATGCTTGATGCTCTCTATGTTGCCTCATGTTGAGATGAGACACGAGCAAACTAAACATCCCATTCCAGAAGGGGCTTCGGCCATGATCGAAGGTTCTTCAAGGCATTAGCGAAATCAAGGATAAACTCGGATTGAATCAACATAGTTTTGCCAGGACAGATGGGAAACAAAGGTGCAACCCATCATTTTCTTATTTCCATATATCTGTATTGAAAAGTTTTTTCGTACAGAAAAGCAAAGGTGCAACCCATCATCAAAGGAAGAACCCCACCCTCTGAATATCACTGATCTTGTTCACACATTGAGTGAGTGGCTAAATAGGCGGCCAATCTCATCAAATCTCAGTCATACACTAAGTGTCTGTCTATCTTAACATGCGGTCATAGTTGTTCGATTTGAATTGAGCCACAATTTCAATTATGGCACACCCGCATAATATAGCCAAAAACAAAACCACGCAACAATAACCTAAATAAATTAGTTTATCAATAAAACTAAAATAAATATAACTAATTAAAGTGAATAGTTATAAACATACCTTTACTTTCTTCCAAATCAAGAAGAAATCAAAATTTTGAAGCCGCACATACCCAAATTGGGGGAATTATGATTTCTCCTCTGTTTCGGGTCTAATGGCTTTGAAATTCTTGCCATCGAATCCTTTACTGTAGCCGATCTAAACCTTAAAATCTCTCTCCAGATGGATATTAGTGAATTGAGAGAATCGAGTGCTCAAAATTGGGGGAATTATGATTTCTCCTCTGTTTTGGGTCTAATGGCTTTGAAATTCTAGCCATAGGATCCTTTAATGTAGCCGATCCAAATGCTAAAATCTTTCTTCAAATGGATTAGTAGATTGAGAGAAACAAGCGCTCAAATTTTTATTTCTATTATTGGCGGAAGCTCAAACGCTGGAGTCGGTAGGGTTCTTGAACACACTTCGAATGGCTTTTGTTTTGTAAAAAGAGTAGTTGCTTTGTGAGTCTTATGCCACTTAATTAACCGTCAGCCGTACAGTTCAATGCACAAAATCAGATGGTTACGAATGTCCGATGGCTGTAATAATTGAGATATGATCTATCAACAATAGGGAACACATTTTGGATGGTCCAGATTAACCTGGTATACTGCCATGTGTGATGGAGATAAGTCACCATCATTTCCAAAGTATTTACAGACTCGCATGTTAAAACAACCTATTAAAAAAGTTTATGTGGTAGCGTACGCTACCAGGGCTACACGCTACACCATTCTAGCGTACACTACCAAAGGACTGTGCTACCAGCGTCCGCTACGTAGTGTTTTATCTACTCTACGCTCCGTAGCATACTGCATACGCTACTAAAAAGATTGGTCCTAATGTAATAATGCACAAGCACATTCTAGTTCCAAAGTTCGAAAATAGAGGGCATGATATAGATTTTGAAATTCTTTCCAAAATGCTAACCTGAGTAAACAAATGCACCAGTTTCCAATCAAATGCATTAGCACCATGGTTCATTAAAAAAACATATTCTCTGTAGACACTCTTTTGGCCCATCAGCTGATCCTGGAAACAGATATAGTAGATCCACACACATTCGAACTGGCACTGTAGACTCATATTTCAACATCCCATCTCTGCAAATTGTCCTCACCCTATTTCCCAAGGGAGAAATTTTATCACAACAATTGCATTAACGATCCAGCCAATTAAGATAAATATATGTAGGGGGACAGACTAAGCTTGTACTTGAAAAACATTCATCAAACTGGATTACCTACAATGTTGATTACATGTCATGAATGGAGAATCCTTGATGCTATTATTCGGTTGTGCATGGGATAGCTGCCTGTTGGCATCTGATTTCTTCTTGCGCCGACCTTGTTGAGAACGAGATTGGAAAGACAAGATAGCAAGGTCACTGAGATCTTGCAATGGTGTCAGACCCTTCACAACTTCATCCATCGAGGGGCGAGATTTGGGATCCCTGCTGAGGCAGCAGTAGGCTATCTGTGCAACCTTCTGCATTCCTTTGATGGAGTAGTTGAGTTCCAAGCGAGGGTCCACCAGTTGGAAAAGCTTCCGCTTGTCGCCTAGATATGGCCGAGCCCAAGCAACTAGGTTTTGCTCCCCACTGGGTCGTTTCTTGTCCATGGATCTTCGGCCAGTTAGAATCTCAAGTAACACAACCCCAAAACTGTAGACATCGCTCTTAGACGTCAAGTGCCCTGTGCATTACCAAAATTTATAGATGGCACTTTTTTTAGATTATAGACTTCACATGCCGAGTGAAAGTAAAGAATAATGAGGCGCAACGAAATATGCACTGCATAATAGAGAACCAACCTAGAAATGGTATCTTGAGAAAATGTAGATGATATTAGTGTTGCCAACAGTCAAATGTCTGTCAAATGAGCTTATGCACAATGAAGTTGGAAAGCAAGATTGACTTTCCACCATCAAATATTACAAGATATAAGCTTCATATTAGATTCTATTTACCTGATGCATGCAGTCCAAGGAAGGTGTAAGTAATATTTCCTACAGTCGTCCTCAATGGTTCCTATAAATTTGCCATTCCTTCTCACAAACCACTGAATTCTTATTGTTAACTAAACAAAACGGTTTCTATCTAGATATTTTTGTTGTAATTTTATTTTATTTTTTAAATAACAATTCAGGCATGGGATGTGGATGAGACATCCTAAAAGGACTAGGATCGAGGTGGTGAGAAGGAATAAGAAGGAACATTCACTTACTAAGGATAGGGTCTTAGATAGGTGATTTGAAAGCTCAGTTGCATTGTCCTTCTAAAAAGGTGCTGCTCTTGCTTTGAATTACACTTCGGACTCACGCTCCCACTCTTGGTTCCTCATTATTCGTACTAAGGAACATTTTGAAAGTAGACACTTCATGCTCCTGGACCTGAATCTGTTACCGCTTCGCTTCACACTTCATGCAACTATAAGTGAAACAAGATCTATAAAACCAACTGAAATAGCTAGGGCAAGGTAATGCTGATAAAGGGTGGAAATGGGTCAGTTTCTAGTTGGATCAGCTTCAACCCAGCCCCAATCCATGACTAAGACATGTGAGCTGATTCTTAAGCCTAAGACCAGTCCAGCACAACCTACTTAGAACAAGTGTTGTAAAGGCCATAACCCAAGCATCTAGCCATGCATTTCTACCACTAAAGCAAGCAGGCACTTGTGTACAATATTAAAAAATATATACAGATATAACACATGGATGGTTGGATCAGACCAAGATCAATGCGACCTTGACCCATTTACTTAAATGGGCCATGTTTTCTGACTGAGGCCAACCCAAAAGCCAGTAAAATCAGCCTAAGCCTCTGTTAAGAGGGTCAAGTGACTAGCTTGCAAGTCAACCCGACCCACTGCCAGCCCTAGTGGTGATCACCGCAACATTTCTTTTAATTATTCTATCATTGAGAGCAAATTCCTTTGGACCATTTTTCGGAGTATCTATTATCCGTATCTCTACCTTGGCTATATCGATAATAACACTAATAGTATAAAAAAGAAACTGGCATTGGCAATGTACCATTTAGGATCGATATCACCAACATTTTCGACCGTGTAAATTCCAAGCACCGCTTGTATCGCCAATATTTTCGACTGTGTATATTCCAGATGTCGCTTGTGTCAAAGGAAATATCAATCTACACAGCAGATTTATGTCAAAGGAAATATCAATCTACACAGCAGATTTACAGCTTTACAGATTTACAGCTTTACAGATTTACAGATTTACAGCTAATATCTACAGCAGATTTACAGCTAATAGCAGATTTACAGCTAATATCTACAGCTTTGACTGATATGACAGTTATACAGATTTATTCCTTCCTTAATTAGGATATATTAGCTGTACAGTATATTTAGATAGATGTATATATGGTAGGGGCTGAAGATCAGCTTGTATTTCTTCCCTAAATAGCTTGTAATCTACCTATATAATGGGCAATTGTCAATGAAGAAAGGCAGACTTTTTCAAAAGGACTCTAAACTGTCATGGTATCAGAGCTATAGCTCTAAATTTCCATTTGTCTCGTGCTCTCAAGTTTCTTAATCTCGGTTATTCTTGTTCTAGTTCTGTTGACCTCATGTCTTCCGATAAGTCTGATGTTTCTTTGATTCGTTTCAATGGCAAGAACTACTCTGCTTGGGCGTTTCATTTCAGGATTTTCGTCAAAGGTAAGGAGCTGTGGGGACATGTTGATGGCAGTAACCTAGCTCCTGACAAAGACAAAGACAAAGACCGACACGCCAAGTGGGAAGTCAAGGACGCACAAGTTATGGCATGGATTTTGGGATCCGTTGAACCCAACATCATCTTGAACCTTCGATCTTCTCAGATTGCAGCTCAGATGTGGACATACCTGAAGAAGGTCTACAGTCAACAAAACACTGCTCGTCGTTTCCAGCTTGAACATGAATTGGCCACTCTCCAACAGGATAGTCTTTCTATCTCTGATTTTTACTCTAGATTCACTAATCTTTGGGCTGAATACACTGATATAGTTTATGCTGACTTACCATCCGAAGGTCTTAGTTCTGTTCAATCTGTCCATGAAACTACTCAGAGGGATCAATTTCTAATGAAACTAAGGTCTGAATTTGAAGGCACCAGATCCAATCTTATGAACCGAGAATCTGTCCCCTCCTTGGATACATGTCTAAATGATCTTCTTCGCGAGGAACAGCGCCTTCTCACTCAAACCACCATGGAACAACGACGATCTACATCTGTTCCTGTAGCCTATGCAGCACAAGGCAGGCCACGAAGCAGGGATATGAGCACTGTTCAGTGCTTCTGTTGCAAGGGATTTGGTCATTATGCTGCAAACTGTCCCCGAAAATTCTGCAACTATTGCAAAAAGGATGGCCATATCATCAAGGAATGCCCAACTCGACCCCCCAAGAAATCGGAGACAACATATACTGTCTCAGTTGGCTCTTCTAGTGCGGGTAGTTTGGTGAATACAACACAAAGTGCTCCTGCTCCTGCTCCCGTTTCAGTCCAACCCGTGACCCCTGACATGATTCAACAAATGATCATTTCTGCATTTTCAGCTTTAGGACTCTCAGGTAAACCCTTCACTACATCATCTCCTTGGTACTTTGATTCCGGGGCTTCCCATCATATGACAAACAATGCCGCTTCTCTTACCAATGTAAACAAATATTTTGGAAATCTCAAAATTCATACTGCTGATGGCAATCATTTACCTATCACGGCCACTGGTGATGTTTCCTCCTCTCTCACTGATGTCTTCGTATCTCCCGGTCTTACCACCAATCTTGTGTCTGTCGGTCAGTTAGTTGATAATGATTGTAAAGTAGAGTTTTCTAAATCTGGTTGTGTTGTGCAGGATCAACAGTCAGGGCGGATGATCGCGAGGGGGCCTAAAGTGGGACGTCTTTTTCCTCTTCAATTTCCTTTGTCTTCTTTTTCTTTGCCTTTTGTCGCTTGTAATTCTGCTCATGTTGATTACCGAGCGTGGCATAAACGTCTCGGACATCCAAACTCTAATGTACTTCATGCTTTATTGAAATCTGGTTTTCTTGGGAATAATGAAACACCATCTCTTAGTGTTGTTCAGTTTGATTGCAATTCTTGCAGACTTGGCAAAAGTAAAACTCTACCCTTTCCTTTTCACACACCGCATGTTGTCAAACCTTTCGATCTGATACATAGTGATGTGTGGGGTATGGCACCAGTCACTTCGCATGCTAATTACAAATACTTTGTCACTTTTATTGACGACTATAGTCGTTTCACATGGATTTATTTCCTTCATTCCAAAGACGAAGTATTTTCTGTTTTTAAGATTTTTCATGCATATATTCAGACACAATTTTCGGCCCATGTCAAAATCCTTCGTTCTGACAATGGGGGTGAGTATATGTCTCATTTGTTTCAGGACTTCCTACAGAATCATGGCATCATCTCTCAACGGTCTTGCCCTTCGACACCTCAACAAAATGGAGTGGCTGAAAGGAAGAACCGTCACCTTCTTGATGTGGTTCGCACTCTTCTGTTAGAATCTTCCACGCCCTCTCAAGTTTGGTGTGAAGCTCTTTCCACTGCTGTCCATCTCATTAACAGATTGCCTTCTCCCACATTGAACCATGACTCATCTTTCACCAGGTTATTGGGTCACCCTCCAACTTATTCTAACCTTCGTACCTTTGGTTGTGTCTGTTATGTTCATCTTCCTGCACATGAACGCACAAAACTTACGGCTCAGTCAATTAAATGTGCTTTTCTAGGATATTCAGTACAGCAAAAAGGTTTTCTTTGCTATGATCCAAATCTGTGTCGCATTCGAGTTTCTAGAAATGTGATTTTTTTCGAAAATCAATATTTCTTTTCTACCCATCAGGATCATGTTTCTCCTTCATTTTCTGTTTTGCCTATGTTTCCTAACTCTCTTGCAGATCCAGTCCCTTCTAAACCTCTCCTAGTGTATCGACGATGCTCCACCGCCACTTCCCACCAACCTTCAGCACCTCCTGAGCCCCCTCCCTCCGACTCAGTACTCGGGTTCGTAGACCCCCAGATAGGTTTGGTTTCTCTTCTCCTTCATCCTTCACAGCCACTTTGTCGTCTATTTCTCTTCCTTCATCTTATAAACAGGCAATGGAGCATGAGTGTTGGCGAAAAGCAATTGAAACCGAACTTCTCGCACTTGAAGAAAACCAAACATGGGATGTTGTTCCATGTCCCTCCTCCGTGAAACCCCTTGGCAGTAAGTTCGTGTTTTCTATCAAGCTTAATTCCGATGGGTCCATAGATCGTTACAAAGCTCGGTTAGTGGCACTTGGCAACAAACAAGAATATGGTCTCGACTATGATGAGACCTTTGCACCGGTTGCCAAAATGACCACTGTCCGAACTATACTCGCTCTTGCTGCATCCCAATCCTGGCCCTTACATCAAATGGATGTTAAGAACGCATTTCTCCACGGTGATCTCAAGGAAGACGTTTACTTGAAACTTCCCTCTGGTATGCCCACTTCCTCACCTACTGATGTTTGCAAACTGAAACGTTCTTTGTATGGTTTGAAGCAGGCACCAAGAGTATGGTTTGAGAAGTTTCGATCCACTTTGCTTAGTTTTTCTTTCACTCAAAGTCAGTATAACTCCTCTCTTTTTCTACAAAGGACATCCACAGGTATCGTCGTCCTCCTTGTTTATGTGGACGATATCGTCATCACTGGCTCTGACTTGGGAAATCTCTGCGGTTCAGACTTTGTTGAATTCTACATTTCACATGAAAGATCTTGGCCAACTCACCTATTTCTTGGGTTTAGAGGTGCATCATCAGCCGCACGGTCTCCTCTTGCATCAGCACAAGTATAGTCAAGATCTGGTTCAGCTAGCCGGTCTCACCAACGCTACTTCGGTTGACACCCCCATGGAACTTAATGTGAAATATCGACGTGACGAAGGGGAGCTTCTTGAGGATCCTACTACCTATCGGAAGTTAGTTGGTAGTCTTATCTATCTAACCATTACCCGACCAGACATCTCTTATGCTGTTCATACCGTCAGCAAATTCATGCAAGCACCGAGGCATCTCCATCTATCTGCAGTCCGCCGCATAATTCGCTACATTCTTGGGACACCTACTCGTGGCTTATTCTTCCCTTCCGGTTCTTCACTTCAGCTACAAGCCTATAGTGACGCTGACTGGGCTGGCTGCCCAGACACCAGGAAATCTACTACCGGCTGGTGTATGTTTCTTGGTGATGCCCTTATCTCTTGGAAATGCAAGAAGCAGGACCACGTCTCCAAATCATCTACTGAGGCCGAGTACCGAGCCATGTCTGCAGCATGCTCCGAGATCATTTGGTTACGTGGTCTCCTCACAGAGCTCAGTTTCATTCCCGTACATCCTACTCCACTCCATGCCGACAACACTAGTGTCATCCAAATTGCCGCAAACCCAGTCTATCACGAACGCACCAAGCACATCGAGGTTGACTGTCACTCAATCAGGGAAGCCTATGATCATCAAGTCATCACTCTTCCACATATCTCCACAACTTTGCAGATCGCCGATATCTTCACAAAATCCATGCCACGTCAGCGCCATCATTTTCTCGATAGCAAATTGATGCTTGTTGATTTACCAGCATCAATTTGAGGGGGGATGTCAAAGGAAATATCAATCTACACAGCAGATTTATGTCAAAGGAAATATCAATCTACACAGCAGATTTACAGCTTTACAGATTTACAGATTTACAGCAGATTTACAGATTTACAGATTTACAGCTAATAGCAGATTTACAGCTAATATCTACAGCTTTGACTGATATGACAGTTATACAGATTTATTCCTTCCTTAATTAGGATATATTAGCTGTACAGTATATTTAGATAGATGTATATATGGTAGGGGCTAAAGATCAGCTTGTATTTCTTCCCTAAATAGCTTGTAATCTACCTATATAATGGGCAATTGTCAATGAAGAAAGGCAGACTTTTTCAAAAGGACTCTAAACTGTCAGCTTGTATCTTCAGTGTGTTTGTGGGTGGTTGTCAAATCATGAATTGTGCTTATAGGCCATGAATGCTTGGATGCCAGATTCAAAGAAAAGAAGGCAGTGTGTTGTTTGCAAGATTGATATTGAAAAGGTGTACGGTCACGTGGAATGGGACTTCATCGACTATTTATTGTCAAGGATAGGATGCGGCGCTAAATAAAGGAATTGGATTCAGGTTTGTATAAGATCAGCGGCTTTTTCGGTTCTTATTCACGAAAGTCCAAAAGGAATTTTCAAGTCTTGCAGGGGTCTTCGTCAAGGCAACTGCTTTCTCCGTTTTTATTTCTGGTCGTGGCGGAAGCTTTTAGCCAGATGTTAGCTAGAGATCAAGACACCGAGCTCATTTGTGGGTTCCATGTGTCCAAATTTTGCGAGCCTATCTCTCATCTTCAGTTTGCAAATGATACTATTTTTTTTTGCGAAGCCAATCCTCTCATGATGGATAATTTGCGCAAGATTATAGTGTGCTTTGAGGCGGTGCCCGGCTTGAAAGTGAATATGGGAAAGAGCAAGTCTTGGGTATTCATTTAGGCCAAGATGAGGTTTCCTTTCTAGCTTCGATTATCGGTTGCAAGGTTGGGTCTCTTCCTTCTTATTTGGGGCTCCCTTTGTGCATCGGAAAACCCCCATCTCATATTTGGGATAAGGTGGTGGAGAGGATAGAAAGGAACTTGTCTAAGTGAAAAGGCAGATATTTTTCTTATGGAGAGAGACTAACTCTTATTAAAGCTGTGTTTTCCAACATGCCGCTTTACTACATATCTCTTTTCAAGCGCCCATCCTCTGTTAGAATTAAATTCAAGAAGCTTCGAAGGGATTTCTTTTGGAAAGGCTCAAATGAAGGATTCAAATTCCATTTGTTGAATTGAGAAGATGTATGTAAACCTATTAAAGAAGGTGAGGGCTAGAATCAGAATCTTAATATGAATCGAGCTTTTTTTAGCCACGGAAGAAGGGAATTTTTGGAGGGAAATTATTCTCTCCAAATACGGGCTTAAGTAGGGAGGTTGGGAGGCTAAGGAGTCTTTTCTATACAGGGCTTCTAATAAAAGGAAGTCAATTATGTCTCTAAGGTCGGACTTCAAAACAGGCATCTCTTTTTCTATAGGTGACGGATCTAGAGTCAGATTTTGGTAAGGCCAATGGTGCGGCAATTTCCATTTATCTCAACTCTATCCCAATCTAGCTCGGTTAGCTCCCTCATCAGATATGAAAGTGGCTGATTGTTATTCAAATACAAGGCTTCACTCAGGCTGGTTTCCTCCTTGTAGAAGAGAGTTGACAGATTGGAAGTAGAAGAGTTGTTATCCCTTTGAAAAGGCTAAGTTCAGTGTCTCCTCCTAGTGGCAAAAAGATGAAATGTTTGGAAATATCATAGTTGGGGGAAGTTTTCAGTTGGCTCATTCTATAGGCTGATTCGATCCACCACTTCGACAGTCGGTGATACCAATGCAAATCACTTCTAGCAATACAATATTCCGCCCAAAGTGGTGGTTTCACTTGACTAGTAGGTAGAAAGAAAGATTTGAGGATTGATAACTTGCAAAAGAGATCTATGGTTATCCTGAACAGATGTTGTGATGCAGGACAATTGACCACTTGCTCTAAAAGCTCGAACTGATAGAAAGTGACAAATCAATCCCTTTATCTCATAGCCCAAGCCCCACATCGTATGGGTTAGGACCTTGGCCGAACCCCCTCGTGGGCCCCACTTAACATGGGTTCCACTTCACACGGGCCACTGATGCAGGACAATTAACCACTTGCTCTAAAAGCTCGAACTGTTAGAGTATAGCGAATTAATCCCTTTATCTCATAGCCCAGGCCCCACATCTCATGGGTTTTAAGACCTCGGCCGAACCCCCTTCGGGGGCCCCAAATCACATGGGCCGCCCACCCCGAGTGTGTCCCCGCATCCCACGGGCTACCCCACTCGAGCCCGGTGTGAAATGCGCATTAATCATGGGCATTTTCACACTAGGCTCGAGTGGGGTCGCTTGTGGGATGCAGGACAATTTGATGCAGGACAATTAACCACTTGCTCTAAAAACTCGAACTGTTAGAGTATGGCGAATTAATCCCTTTATCTCATAGCCCATACCCCACATCTCATGGGTTTTAAGACCTCGGCCGAACCCCCTTCGTGGGCTCCAAATCACATAGGCCGCCCACCCCGAGTGTGTCCCCACATCCCACGGGCTACCCCACTCGAGCCCGGTGTGAAATGCGCATTAATCACCCCTGGTGAGGAGTCTCGAACACGAGACCTCCTCCGTGGGCCGCACCCACCCCGAGTGTGCCCCTGCATCCCACAAGCGACCCCACTCGAGCCCAGTGTGAAAATGCCCCTGCATTATGCTGTCTATGTGAGCAGGATGTGGAATTAATTGATCATCTGTTCATTTTCTACTCTTTTACATCCAAGTTGTGGTCTCATTTTCTTTCTTCCCTCAACTCGTAATGGGTTATGCCTAGCAATGTTAGAGATCTCTTATGGGAGTGGCATGGAGGAGGTTTGGGCATGAAAGGAAACCTTTGGCACGTGACTCTCTCAGTTGTTTGGTGGGTTACGTGGAACGAGAGGAATAGACGTTGCTTCGACAAGGTTTCGCATTCTGTTGACATTTCTCCCGTTAAGGCTCTTGTTTGTCATTGGGCCTCCATCCTTAAGAGTGGTGTATAGCACTTCTTGAAGCATCTTAGTTCCCTTTTGTTCAGCCTTCATTTTTTATTTTATTTTTTTCCTTTTTGTATGCTATTCCAATTGGTTTTTGCTAGCGGGCCTTTAATAAATTTTCATTTCTCTTCAAAAAAAAAAGATTCCAATGTCTCTATACACAGGTGTTTGTATGCTAAATGACCACTACACCAACACATGCTCTAAGCACTACCCTAAACCCCCATGACCAAATGTGATGGTGATGCAGGACATGAAATTCAAGTATGATGTGCAAGAATTCAGGCTTAGATCATACAAATTTAGAAACAATTACACAAATTCCACATCCCACATGATAGTCCAAACATTTAATGAAAGGGGAATCTATGTGGGTCCAGGCCGACACAGGCTAGGGCTGGACCAATAAAAATTATAAGCTAAACGATGTCAAACGAAAATAGAAATCAACCACACATGCATAAGAATCAGTCCCTAATCCAAGGGATTCCCCAATTTCAATTCAAGGAACCCTAGGGTGAAAAAAAAAAGGCAAATAAATTAGAGCTAATGCAAACTAAGGCTAGGGTTTAGGAAATAGGAATAAAAAGAGAAAAACCTGACCCGAAGAAAGCTCTTACGTGCAGATGGTGACCCGAAGCTGACGCATGTGCGCGGGTGGGCTGGACGCACGTGCGATGGAAGCTCGACTCCCAAAAGTGACACCTAGGCTTTGGTCGGCCGGGGGAGACCTCCAATCCCTCAAGTTTGATGACGATCCGACGTAAGGTCGAGGCATAGTGCTCCACCGAAGTTTCATCCCTCCTACAAGTCCAAATTATGGAAACTGGCTGTAGGGGGATGAATAGTTGCAAAGGCTGGGAATTTCAAAGCAATAATGATGATAAAAGATGAGCTATATAGATGGGAAAGGGTAGGGACGGATGGGGATAGATGTGGCTTCACACCATGTAGTTAGCCCTTCAAAAAAGAAGGGTTTCGCACCCACTTTTGAATTCTTCCACAACTCACGAAGAGAACAAAAAAATAAAGCAAGAATTTTTTTATTAAGCTTGAAGGAATGAAAAGAACTAGAAGGGGGTGCCTATTTATAGGGAAAATCCTATACCCCAAAACTCTCACCATGTACGCAACCAATTACTTGGCGGTGAAGTAAACTAAAATAAAAACCAAACAAATAAATCCAAAGTGTTCACGATGTTCTAAATAATAACAATAAGCAAAACCTAAAATATGACATCAATCTGACGAGTGGGCCACGATCATGAGGTCCCATGATGGGCTTTTCTTGACTATCGGGCCCACCCTTTTGAACTAAAACTTCGTCTTCTAGCTAGGAGGCCCTCCCTGGACGTCGTCATCGAACTAGATCGATAGTGGGGCCCTCCTACATACATACGTGCATAGGGGGGTGGCGTGCGTGCGCGTGTAGGCGGCGTGCGCACGATGTCCTCATCAAATGGAGACAACCTTCGATCCATGATCATTTTGCCAGCATAGGCGCTCATCCTCTTATTGAATTCAAATTACAAATCTGTTGCAAACGTTCTTCAAAGCTTTTGAAAACAAACTATTTACATATGTATAGTTTAAAAAACAGTTTGCAAATCATAATCCCATAAAATTCGATAATGCCACAACGCATAAGCCTAAGGGGGCGTTTGGTGTGTAGACTTAAGTGGGTTTAGATGGACTTAGGAAGGATTGGATCTCGAAATACGCTCGGTGCATGTTTGAATGGTTGGATGAACGCCACCGCACATCGCATCGAAAACTACGCCTAAATCGAAGGGATTCTCGCAATCCCGAATTGAAATCTCTGCTGCATGCAGCCCATCCCTCAAATCCATCGAGGGATTTCAACCAAGGAAACCCCAATCCCACAGTTGCTACGCTCGAATCCGTCGAACGGACGTGGGATTGACCTTTGAAGAGACGATATAGTCCACCCTCTTCATTTCATTGCAGGCTAATGGCAGGGAAGTTACCATATATATGGACGATCGAAAGAGAATTGCAAGCAAGGAAGGAGGTTCTTTGCCACAAACGATGAGCAGAGTATCGAACTCATCTCTCTTGCAAGATCTGTCTTCTTGCTCTCATGTAGCAATCATCTCCTATTTAAATGGTTCTTGCATGTTGAAGGTTTGCAGAAGAAAGAGACGGCACTGGCCGTGTTTAAGGCCACAGATTTGAGAGGATTTCTCGACTTCGATGAGCTCTCTTCTACACAGTTATATTTGTGATGCCCATCAGTCTTAAATCAATGTAAAGATTAGGAGTTTTTCAATGTAAATCAAGGAAATTGGAAATCGTCTTCAACATGTTGCAAATGATTAGGGAAATTTGGGGGTCTGCAATGGAAATGGGAATCTAACCGATCTCTACATTCTGTTTTTTAATCTATAGTATTTATGCTAATTACAGAAAATCCCATTTGTGCAGCATCATAGTTTTCTATGCCTGGCCAACTTCCAATTATCCATATCTTCTTCCAGTATTTGTGAATATACGGATGTTTTCCTCTTCTTCTCTGTGCTTGTGAACACAACTACAAGTTGGGATGTACGCTCACATGCCGTTGTTTTCTCCACCTTTTCAAATGAATCTTGAATATCATCTCTCTATCCATCATCTCGTGTATGCCGTGGATTTTCAGCTTATTTGTGAAATTTGTGCGTGTGCAGTGCGAGTTACTCACATCCGTGCTTGATAGCCTCGCTCGGCCCCACCCGTTTGAGCTAATCAGGTAAAGTTGTCCATCTACTCATTTTTTGTGTATGACATTATAAAATCTCATTCTCTAAAATACTATTACAACTAGATTGGGCCTCACATGGAACTGAAACACTGATTATGTGTGCATGATTACGTGAATCTCTTCTTGGATGATTATGGCATCAATATTCATTTGTTTGTAACCAACTTGTCCTAATCTACTTGCAAGTTGTTATAGATACCCATGTATATTTATTCCTCAAAGAAAGATACCCATGTACGCTTAGTAATTATTTAAGTAGTCGATAAGATAGCTGAAATTTTCTGAAGGTTCTTTGTTAATCCAAGCATCTATTGATCCTCCTTTTCAATGACTTACCAAAGCTTGCTTTATATTATACAACTTCCAGTTAACATGCTCTAGTTTTATAATTTCCTTTTCATAGCATGCTTAAAACATGCTTTCATAATAGTTACACTACTAATAAAGAGTTATCTTATTTAGTCATGTGGATGTTTTTTTTTAAAATAAAAATCCTTGAACAAGAATATGGGTTGTTGTTATCAAGTTTTTTCTCCCCAATAATTTGTCTTATGCTCGGTTTCACAACTTGGATGGTCTTTGTCTATGTAGGGTTGCTGATTCACCACCACATTCTTTATCAGAACATTTTGGATGAATCATATCCAATGGATAGTTAAAGTTAAAATAATTAGCAGTGGAAATTCACCATGTTAAGCAGACGGTTTGTACTATCTTATGCATTACAATTTTTGAAAGTTATGACCTACGGATGGTTGGTTATGTCACTTCAACAGTTTGGATTGATGTACCTGTGCCATAGTGCTATTGAAGAGTAATCCAGTTTTGTAGATAAAAATGGTGCAAAAGTAAAAAAGATGGCCATCACTACTATTATAGCTAATCTTCATTGCTACTTTTTTTAACCAAAAAATGAATAAAAGACTATGGTTCATAACTTCATATGGATAAGATGAAAGAGCTGTTTATGAGGTTGGGACATAAGAACAGAGATGACAAGTGTTTTCACAGAGCCCATGAAAAAAAAAAAACAATCAATGAATTTCCATTGGGGCCAACACAATTTCATCAAAAGCCTTTGACTAGGAAAATTTGACCCACTCAAAGTTACAAAAGGGCCCCAAAGGGAATCCAAGTATTCAGCCTTGCTACTTTTTTAAACCAAAAAATGAATAAAAGACTATGGTTCATATGGATAAGATGAAAGAGCTGTTTATGAGGTTGGGACATAAGAACAGAGGTGACAAGTGTTTTCACACAGCCCATGAAGAAAAAAAAAAAAAAACAATCAATGAATTTCCATTGGGGCCAACACAATCTCATCAAAAGCCTTTGACTAGGAAAATTCGCCCCACTCAAAGTTACAAAAGGGCCCCAAAGGGAATCCAAGTATTCAGCCTTGAAATTGGGCAGGAACCAAGCAAAGTTAGGAATCTAAGATTTGGCCCTTTTGAAATCTGAGAAACTAGGTGTGTTTATCAGTTAAATAAAATGTTCCGTTTAATCAAAATCTTTCTGATAGGTTATTGAATTTTGTGGAAGAAAAAAAATTATATGACAGGAAAGGCTAGAAAGGCAGATGGAAGGAGATATGTACGAACTTGATGGATAGATGTGGGATCCATTGTAGTTTCCCATCCTATGGCTGTCTTTCCTTTGATTTTTTATAATATTTTCTATTTACCTGCAAACCACATGCACACATCTCATTCAGTTTAGTGTTCACCCTTTTTAAGACTCCATTTTTTTTTGGGGTAAAATCCAGAGATTTCTTTCCTCCTATTTTTTTTCACTTTCATTCTCTCTATTTTATACATATAAACCAAACATAGCTCATCTCATCGAACCTTTCAAAACTATTCACTATCGTCACCTTTTTTAAATCAAGAACTCTGGAGAGAGATACAGTCATCTATCCACAACTGCGAAAATCTTCAGTTTCCTCTACAAACAAAGAGTAACTGATTTCTAAAGTTAACTAAAGTCCTCTTCTTCCCAAAGTGTAGGAGATGGAAAACTTGGACGAGGAAGAGTTGGCTGCGTGTGTCATTGTACTCTTCTTCCAGTCACTTTCTCATTTCCCGTCGAATTTTCCAGCAATGTATGGGTTTGAATCTATGAAATTGCTATTTTTCATTATATTCTTAGGATTACATCTGTTGGATAGGGATGTAGGCTTAGATCTGGTTGTAATCTTCATCTTGCAACATAATCTAGATTCTGAAGAAAGTATATCCATCGTCTTGGGTGTCTCGTATTTTCTGCTAAGTCGTGATATCGGTTTATCTGCAGATCCCTTGTAGAGCATCTCTGCCGGAAAGCCTTCCTCTTTGCTCTGTCTTTGATTATCAGGTAAGTTCTTCATCTGTTTGATTTTCTGAGCATGATATTATAACTATATTGTCCATCTTAATTGTATAAGATGTTCAACCGCACATACAATTGAATATGGGATTAGTGCACGATAAGAATAATCTGTTTCTAATTCTTCTTGGCATCCACAGTGATGTGTACCAACTTCTTCCTTATCCAATTCTAATATATTTGATCTTCAGTAATTATTTTTTTTTTTTTTGACTTAAATTGAATGAAAAAATGTAGTTATATATAGATTAGTTGAATGATTGATCAACATGGCTTATCAAACTTGTTTTCGTAAAGTCTTTTGCTTTAACAATTATTTCACAAAATATTCACATACATTGTTTTGTAAACTCAATGCTTTTGATTTATTTTGGTCGATCAATCTCAACCATGAATATGGTGGACCCTAATCCAGTCGACAGTTAAGGTTGTACACAGAAGAATATGCATATAATAGCCGAGGCTGGGGGCAGCTGCAGACACTAGTATAATGTATATAGGAGGAAATGTATATGGTGTGACAAAGCTTATGTAGGCACTAGCATATGGTGTATAAGAGGAAACATTCAAACATGGCTTGACGTGGATAAGGTTTGATTTGGTCAAAATCCTAATACAATTAGCAAATACATTGTGTAAGTTACTTTTTAATAAAGAAAACTTTTAAATTCAAAGAGATTCTTCTATTACTAGGAAAGTTAGGTTAAAATTAATAAGCTATAAATCGCAGAAATATTGTGATTAATCTTGTAAGCCTCATTGGATTTCACGACAAAAAGCTTCTTTACTACATAGAGTAGAAACCCTAGGCATGACAAAGCAGCGATCATAGAAGAAAGGACCCGAGGGCTGAGCAGATCGTCTCCCATCCACCTTCTAGGTGCATTTTTTTTTTATCAACTTAATACATATATGCTTAAAAGTAGATCATGTTCCCTTCTGGTGTATAAAAACCTTCATGCATATAAAAGTAATGGTAGCAAAGTATCATTATCAACAGTCAAACCTTTGTATTTCATTAGTAAAAGAAATGATGTTTGGATCTTCTAATAGGTGCATTTTTCAAACACAAGCCACCCAACAGAAAGGGGCAAATAGCCTTCTAAGCTATTACAAATATTTTCTCCATTAGAGTGGAATAATCTCAAGTAGTCGGTTGAATTTTAATCAATAGAGTATCATTTTACAAACTAGGGGTGCACATGGAACTGATAAACCGGACCGGAACAGACCAAACTGTACGGTTTGGTCCGATTCTAAAGTGCACCGATTCCAATTCCGAAAATCAAAGAACTGATTAGTTCGGTTCAGTTCTCGGTTTGGGATTATGTAGAACCGAACCGAACCGTGGAACTGGTCTTGGAACCGAACCTGGAATCGGACCATATACTTATAAAATTTAAATTTAAAAAAAAAAAAAAAAAAAAAAAAAAAAAAAAAAAAACCTAATTCTTCATTCTCTTCGGTCTTCACGCCGCCCCTGCTTCAGTGTTACGCCCATTTCTCTCTCTCTCTCTCTCTCTCTCTCTCTCTCTCTCTCTCAGAACTGTAGAACCGAACCGGTTTTTACGGTCCGGTTCCGGTTCGGTTCTAGGGTGCAAACAGTTCGATTCCAATTTTCCTGGAATGATTCGGTTCCAGTTTCACCCCAGAACCGGACCAAACCGACCTGTGTGCACCCCTACTACAAACCATGTTTGAAAGTTGTTAGGTTGAGTATGTACTCGGCGTGGCCCATCTTTCTAGGCATGTGGCCCAATCAAATCCTATTGCATCTCTATGTGGTGTTGGAGTCAGCACCAACCACAAGGGGGCAAATTGTAGTTGCAATTGCTTTTTCTTTTTTAGTTAGACGTGATTTTCGTTTTACCACATGCCATGCATTAATGGCTTTTATGCCTTATTTACATTCAAGCAGCTCTACCAGATCTTTTGGCATCACCAATTATAGCAGTTGAGAGTGGATTAGGTGAGACCCCAGACTCACCAAAATTTTCTATTGCTTAATTGGTCTTCATGCCTTGAAGATTGCTTAAAATTTATGTTCAGTGATTCATTTATTTTCAATTTTGTTTATGTTTTTGCCCATTTCGAAAGATAATGAAATCTTATCAAAAATGAGAGTCGGAGAAAAAACTGTGATGGCTTTTTAGCTAATTCTTTCCGTGTAATATCCCTACAACGAATTGAATTTTCAATGAATTAAGACCATCTTGTTTAATGAACTCATATTTACTTCTCCTTTTACATAACAAATAATATTCAGTAAAAATAGAGGATGCAAATTCTATATGCTAGTCTTTATACCCCACCTATAGAAGGAAACATGTTGTTGGCATAAATTAAAGTCTTTTTCTTCCCAAAGTGTAGGTGATAGATAGGTGATGGAAAACGAAGATGAGGAAGAGATGGTGGCATTTGTCATTGTTCTCGCAATGGTAGCTTGCGTAGCTATAGTTGGAGAATATTGTCGGGTATATATGTTTAGACAACCAGCACGTCAAGGGGATGATGAGCGGGCGAGGTTCATCAACTCTATCATTCGTACCAGTGACAGGGATTATGTTACTCAATTGAGGATGACTCGAGAAGCATTTGTTTCAACTATGTAATGAAGTACGGGAGAAGACACATCTGTGCGATAGTCATAATGTTAGTCTGGAAGAACAATTAGTAATTTTCCTACACACGGTCGGACATAACATGCGTAATCAAGTAATAGGACACAGGCTCTTACGTTTAGGTGAAACTGTTGGCCGTCACTTTCACCGAGTCCTAGATGCAATTGGGCTACATACTTTTAGGTATCATTTTCAATGAATGGCTCTTTCTATATATAGTTGTTGGTATACTTGTATTCATATTCACTTACAAATCAAATTGGATCAAATCCATATAAGATTGTGTTGGTGCAATTGACAGGACACATTCCTGCTCACCTACAAGCATCCCACCATGCGAGCTTCCGCAACATAAAATGGATCTTATCTCCAAATGTACTTGTTGCTTGTTCATTTGAAATGAAAACTTTATACGTTTTAGCCAGTTGAAAAGGTTCTGCTTTAGATGCAAGGGTCCTTCATAACGCTCTGACACGAACTGATGATCCGCTAATTGTCCCACATGGTAATCGTTGTTCATTTGAACTATTGTCATCATTTTTAAATGTAATTTGTGATTCAACACCTGTTAAAAACATCATTCATTCAAATTTGTAGGAAAATATTATATTGTCGACACAGGATACGCTCATTCGCCTAGTTTTATGAATTCCTACAAAAGTATCAAACGTGGAGAGCGCCCGCGAACATGGAGGTATTCAATTATCGATATGCACAGCTACGAAATGCAATTGAGCATTGTTTCGTAGTAATGAAAGGCATATTCCCAATCTTAAAGACAGTCGTGCAGTATCATTTCGAAATACAAGTGAAAATTGCAATTGTTTGCTATGCTACATAATTTCATACGACTGGAACCTAAGTCGGATCAAGATCTAAGTGATGTTGGTATACCTATGGGGGACATAGAGAGTAACCCAACGGCATACGAGGTATCAACAAATGATGAGAGGCAATGGTTGGTTCGAGTTACTCAACGGGAGAAAGATGCGTGGATCAGAGCGTGCAATGAGATTGCCAAACGAATGTGGGCAAACACCCAAAACAATAGTAGGAATAGATAGGCGTACTCTACTTAACTCTACTTTGCATGCATTCATTAAGAATATTGTTGTTTTGTTTTTTGTAATAGCAACTGTGTGAAATGACAACTTTTTTTAGAAGATGATAATTTGGCTTCAACCACTTCTTTTCTTCTATTCTTTTGATATCGTCATGTATGTTGTTTGAAGTATACAGTTTACAATACCTTCTTTCATAAATGTCTGTCATATGCATAGGTGGGATGTCAGACATCTGGACAAGTCCTACACCGACACCAACGCAATCGTCAGTTAAAACTCAGGTGCTCCTAACTCAATTTTTATCCTGTGAAAAGACAGTCAAATCCCTTGCTGAGCCTCCATCCCGAGCAAAAAAAATCAAATGGACTAGACCTATGGATCAAGTATTGTTTGACACGTTGCTTAAGTGAATTGCATTAGGACGCAAAGTTGATAATGGCTTTAAGAGAGAAGCGTATCAAGCTGCAACTGACAAGGTGACAAAACAAACATATGTTATCGTCAATTGACAAAACGTGCAAAACCGGTTGAGGTATCATAAGAGAGAATATAATGATGTGAGGGACATGCTCACCGCAAGCGGCTTTGGATAGGATAACGAGCGAATGGTCATCACGACCCCTAATGAGGTTTGAGAAGCATATCTGACGATAAGAACATCTCACAACTGCTTAAACGAATGTGCATGCATTATACATTTTGATTTTTTAGTATATCATTGTTGTATTACATTCCTTGCTTGCTAATTAGTTACACACGTTGTTTGATGTAGTCCCATTCGCGAGCTGAAAGAGTTCGGGCAAAAGAATCGAAAGAATTGATGATGTAACGGCTATCATCAGTTCTGATCAGGCTACAGGACATTACGTACAAGGAAGTAGAAATATAGCAGGTTCCTCATTTCGTATTCAACGAGATTTAAACAAAGCACGGACAAACTTGGAAGATGATGTGGATGATACTGTGGATCTATCTGAGTAAAATCTTGGAGACTCGACAGGGAATTATCAACTTTCATCAAATATGTAACGGTCGTCTAGTCATAAGGAGACTGGCTCAAACCTCCTCTGGTATGGTGCTCGGATGTCCTCATCAGTCAGTCTAAGGGAAATCGATCATTCCACAACACCTCCAATCGTACATCTGATTCTGATAATAATCGTAGCAGTAGTTCAAAGAAACGAATGCAACTTGCTCATCCCTGTGACGTACTTAACATATCTCTTAAGAATGTAACCAAATCAGTTAGTGATTTTGGACTTGGCAAGGAGTTAAATTAAACTAGTAAAGTATTGGATATCCTCGAAGAGGAACAGGGGCTAACCAACTATGAGTTCATCGATGTTGGTCAGCTCCTCAGTAGGGACGAGAAGCTTGCATCCTTCTTTTGTTAGTCTTCAACTAGAACGCCGAGTTGAATGGTTAAAGAAAACTCTCCGTGATTTGGTTGAAAATGTAGGCGGTGGTCGTACTTGATGGATACTATAATCTGTCTGTGAAATTTTGAACCTGTTAGTGTTTTTTGGACAACTATTTAGTCGATACCTTACTTAAGCTTATGGGATTTTATGGACATGTAATAACCTTACACTATTTGGTGTGTCAATGGACATTAGTTCTTCATTTTGTTTCTCTCTCGAAGATCACATGCATACATCATTGTTCGGCACATATAATAGAGTGCCCCTTATATCTTATACTAGGCAAGCACTTTGATGTCTACTTTATCATAACTTTAATCTTTCTTAGATGTCTTATGTTCATGGACTACTATTGGGTGTGTATTCATCTCTATTTCAATAGATTTGGAAATCTTCTTCATGATTCAGGTAAACCTTATCATTAAACCATTGAATTGAGATCAGCAAGAGGAAGACCGTAACGCAATCGCAAGTAACTTAATAGGTATCTTCTTCTAATGACATTCATCCAAAAATTATTTATGTTTAGGCTTATAAGTATGTGGTTTGTATACAATCATTATATTTCCATTGTCAACATGTGAACGCAGATGGGTAAGGATAAATATTACATCGTACTGGTTGGTCGTCATCCGAGCATATACTTTCTTGGGATGAGGCATGGTTGGAAGTTGAAGGATATAGTGGCGGTAGACATCGATCCTTCAAAAAATGGAAAGATGCGACTGCTTGGTGAAATTCTAACCAGACTCATAGGACTGCTCCAGTTCTAGGACAGGCCACAACAGTTGAACATCATCATAGATTTGCAGCCCCATGTTGTGATGAGGTTGTGACACCGACTTCATCAAGCAGGTTGATCCAACATATGACCCGAACCATGGTTTCTAGGAGTACATCGACGGAGGAGAGCCCCATGTCAGTTGGTGATAGAGTGGCTGCAATTGTAATTAAGCTCTAATTCAGACCATCCCTCGAGTGCTACTGACCATAGACTCTAGTAAAAAAATCATGCTAATATGAACTGTTTTATGGCTTTATGGTACATGTAGATGGACTCACTTGCTGGTTGAAATAGTTCTGGACATAACTATTTTCATGTCATCTTATTATGTTTTCTAGATTTGGTCAGAAAACTATTGCATCTCAGGTTTTTAATCTTTTATTTTTATAAATAGTTGTGTTGCATATTATCCTAACCTATGACTGTCTACGGCTTGAAGCATCCTCTGCCCATGAGACAACCCCAACATCATGGATTTTGATGCATTGGTTTGGATTCTAAACTCCTCATTTGTTAGCGTGCTTCCTTTTTTGTTGGCTGATCTTAGTTTTTCAATGGTTTTGAATTCTTTCTACTTTTAATTTATAGTCTCCGATTGATTTTAATGCATAGGGTTGAACATGTTCATGCCTATTACAGTTTTGTACCCTTGACATCCTACATTGACGCTGAATTACTTGGATTGATTCTTTTTTACCTTATCATATTGTTTTCTTTTGCTATTTATAGTAAGGTGGGCGTTTCATTCCTTATATTTCTATGACACTTGCTTATATTTAGTACTGAAGAGGGAGAAAATTGAAGTGCCTTTGTCTATATATTTACATGTGAAAAACCGTTGAGATTACATGGGTTTGGGTGCATTGGCTTGAAGCTTTTAGGATTCTCATTTCCTATGTCTTTTTCACCAGTTTTTCTACCTAATTATGATGTTTTAAAGGACATGAATCCTTTCTAGTTTAATTTTTACTCATCATTGATATTAATCCATTTGGTTGAACGGGTTCGCACCTATTACAACTTTTAACCCTTGAGTTGTCTCTTCATCTGTCAATTACTTGGATCGATTCCTTTCGGCAAATGGCATTGTTCTGTAAGTTGAAAAAATGTACCCAAACCTCTCATGTGGCATATATGCAAAGGTGGGAAATGCATTGGACTTGTCTAACAGAGAATACTTAAAAATGAATTGCAAGGATTGAATACTAGGAATTCAAGACCTCGTAGAATGGATTAGCGGGTCCAATGTCTGTAGTTGGAGAATATATATGATTTGGACAAGGCCATTCCGTGTGGCATAAATATGAAGCTGGTATAACATAGTGCCCGTCCCAATGAAGGGCTTTCAGTACCAATGTTGTCATGTGCGATCGCACATTCGCATATGCGACAGTGGCATATGCAATTTCTGCACATGTGATCGCATATGCCACATGTGTGAGAATATGCGATCGCATATGCGATGTATGCGATCGCATATGCGATGTATGCGATCGCATACAGCATATGCGAAAAAAAAATCCACCTTGTTGCTAATGACTTTTCTTTTTATTTATGCTGAAATATTGTGGTTATTTTTTTTATTTTTTCAAAAAAAAATTTCTTTTTATGGGGGTTGTAGTGTGTATGGCATGGATTTGACCCATCCAACCATCACATGAAACACATGTGTGGGGTCCACTGCGGTGTTCTATGCCACGGCCCACATGTGTGGGGGTCCTCTGTGGTGTTTTATGCCATGGCCCACATGCATGGGGTCCATTGTGGTGTGTGTATGGCATGGCCCACCTGCGTGGGTCCATTGTGGTGTGTGTATGGCATGGCCCACATCCGTGGGGTCCACTGTTGTGTGTGTATGGCATGGCCCACATGCATGGGGTCCACTATGGTGTGTCTATAGCATGGCCCACATGCATGGGGTCCACTGTGATGTGTGTTTGGTATGGCTCACTGTGATTCACTGATTTGTTTGTGACGTTTTTTTTTTTTTTAAGTAAGAAGAATGTTTGAAGAAAAAGAGAGAGAGAGAGAGAGAGAGAGAGAGAGAGAGAGATTTTGCATAGAAATATGTGGCTAATAATCCACTTGGACAATCTCATAGAAATTATGTGCAATGCAAATTTTGTGGTCAAAGGTGTATGGGAGGCGTGACTCGCCTAAAGAATCATTTGGCCGGAACCCACAATGGGATAAAGTCATGCCCAAAAGTGACGAAAGAGGTTAAGGAGGAGTGTAGAAAGGCTTTAAAGGAATACCATGATGGAAAAAATAAAAGAAATGAGGTGTTTCGAAATATTGGGAGGGGGATCGACATATCTTTCTAGTTCTGCAAGTGATAGCGCTAGTGTGGGTAATGATGCTTTTATTGGCAGCCAACTTGATAGTGGATCTTCTGGTAATCAACCAATGGCAAGAGCAAGGGGTCATATGGATCAATTTGTTAGCAGTGAGCAACATCAATCCACATTGAATTCAAGGTGGAAGAAGGAAGAAAGAAAAGAAGTATGTAGGGTGATTGGAAGATTTTTTTTTTGGGAATGCGTTGTTGTTCAACCTATGTAATAGCCCGTACTTCTTAGCATTGTGTGAGGCTATTGGAAAGTTTGGACCGGGATTGAAGCCACCATCCATGCATGAGATGAGAACATGGATACTAAAATAGGAGGTTGTTAATACTGATAGTTTAATGAAAGCATACAAAGATTCCTGAAAAACTTATGGATGTTCAATTATGTCCGATAGTTGGACGGATGGAAAGAATAGAAGCATCATTAACTTTTTGATTGATTCTCCAATCGGAACAATGTTTTACATGTCTATTGATGCTTCAAAATCAATAAAAGATCGAAATTTTTTATTTAAATATCTTGATGAAATTGTGGAAGAAATTGGGGAAGAAAATGTGGTTCAGGTTATCACAGATAACCATTCAAGCTATGTGAGTGTTGGGAAGAAGTTGATGGATAGGAGGAAAAGGATATATTGGACTCCGTGTGCTGCACACTGCATAGATATAATGTTGAAGGATATAGGAAAAATGAAAATGTATTCTGAAACGCTTGAAAAGGCAAGGAGAATGACTAAGTTTATTTATGGGCATGGAATTGTATTGAGCATGATGAGAAGCTTCACGAATAATAATGAGCTTCTACGGCTGGCACTGACACAATTTGCAACATCATACCTCACCCTCCGAAGTATTTACAAGCAAAAGAATGGTCTTATAGCCATGTTCACATCGGAATAATGGTGCTCATGTTCTTAAGCTAAAAGACCTAAAGGAATAAAGGTATGGGCTATTATAATGTTTGATTAGAAGTTTTAGTCGAATGTTGCCTTATGTGTTAAGAGCACCATGCCTTTGGTAAGTGTTTTAAGATAAGTAGATTCGGAAGAGAGGCTAGCAATGGGGTTCATTTATGAATTGATGGACTCAGTGAAGGAGAAAATTGCATTTAATTGCAATAACGTAAAAAAGAGATGTTTCAATTTGGAACAAAATAGACGAAAGATGGACTCCTCAGCTTCATCGTCCTCTACATGCAGCCGGGTACTTTTTGAACCCTCAAATACGATACTCAGATAAGCTCTCCACACACCCTGAGATAAAAAGGGGGTTGTTAGAGTGCATGGATAGGATGATCCCCCATGAAGAGCATGCCGATGCTGATATTCAGTTAGATGAATATGAGAAGAGAAGAGGGTATTTTGGCTCTCGCCTTGCACTCGAAACCATGACAAAGCGTTCCCCAAGTAATTTATAATTTTATATTTTGATATTTTCATTTTTATGTAAATTATATTTTTATAATTGGTGAAGTATTTCATTAATTTATAAATTAAACTAATTTGTGTAGCTGATTGGTGGGAACACTTTGGAGATAGAACTCCACAGCTTACGAAGTTTGCAATACGAGTTTTAAGCCTCACATGCAGTGCTTCTGGCTATGAGAGAAATTGCAGTACTTTTGAGCAAGTGACTTTTATACCATTCAATATTCTAAATTGGCTAATTTTTATTTAGTAGATTGGCAAGTGTTTGATAATTGACTGCCATAGATCATCGTATGATCAGATCCACACAAAAAAGAGAAATCGGCTAGAGCAACAAAAGCTCAACTCTCTAGTATATGTGATGTATAAAATGAAACTGAGAGAAAGAAGCATGAAGAGAAGGGCGGCAATGGATCCAATATTGGTGGACCACATTGAATCAGATGATGAATGGATTGTTGAGAAAGAAGACCCTGTTCTCCCAACTGATCCATTATGGCTCGAAGATCAAAATATGGCTTTTGATATTAGTGCCATTACAACTATTCCGGAGTCTGATGATCCAGCTGACGGTAATGCACCATCAACATCTAACATTTCTGAAGGAGTTTGCCCCCCACCTTCCTCAAACTAAAGGAAGGCAACTAATTTAAGTAAGTGTTTATAGTTATAGACTAAGTTACATGAACATTTTTAACAAAGAAAGCAAAAGACCAATGAATCTCTCTTCTTTTTTTCAATGTGTAGGTGGTCCTATGGGAAGATTTCTTACTCCTACAAGAGAGGAAGGAGATATAGGAATGAGTGTTCATGGTGTGGATGATGTACATGCAAATGTAGATGCTGATGCTGGTGATGAAAGGCCTAAAGCTGGTAACAAAGTGAATGAGGATGACGACGACGACGATGATCTATTAGATGTAGATGACCTTTAGAGTTTAGACACTAGAGTCTAGAGACTATTAATTGAGAATTTGAGATATTGATTTTGAGGAATGTGACATTTGTATTGTACTTAATGCTCTTAACTTTGGGATTTTTATTTTGAAGAATGTGACATTTATATATTTTACTTTTTTCTTACTATTTAATATTTATCAAATTTTTCTTTTCTTTTTTTAATTAAAAAATATAAGTATTGTGTAGCTTCTGCTATTTCGTTACACGCTACAGAGGGTTAGACGCTACGCAACACGCTACCACTATTTAAAAGACTGATCCTGTTATACCGTATTCAAATCATGTGTGGATTGGAACTGGCGAGGGATGGGACCTCTCGATCTTGCATGGTTAATCCAGCAATCGATATAGCTTCTCTAGTCCAAGAAATCAAAGGATTTCTGGAATAGGGACGGCTAGAAAATCTGAGAGAGGGTTGGGATCAATTCTCAGATTTTCAGGGTCAATAGCCAAAAAAAAAAAACTAGGCATGGAAAGAGAAGAAGGTTGAAGGGTTGGAAATAGAATTTAGAAGAAGAAAAGAAATTATGGGAAAAGAAGAACTTACCACAGAGAGAATGGGGAAAGGAGGCACCAAGCTTTCATTAAAAATATAATAATAATAATAATAATAATAATAATAATAACATTATTAGGTTTAGGGTAGAAAGCACCCTATTTATAAAATTTATAAAATTCGAATTTAAAAGAAAATGACTAAATTACCCTATAACAAAAGATTTTTAAAAAAGGCACAAAACAAAGCTTTATAAAAAATAAAAAATAAAAATAAATAAATAATCATGCATAACAAATCAGTCTTCTAACTCATCCTACACGTGTGTCCTCCTAATGTGGGGCCTTCAATTAATCCAGGGACACATGTAAGGTCTTCAAAATCATCCTTAGTTGTGCAATTAACCAGATCTTCAAAATAATCCTTAGTTGTGCCATGAACCATCATCGAGCCATAAAGATGTATTCGTCGGCCGCCTTCGTCTTTGATAAACTTTGAAGGGTCTGATGTGCACATCAATGATAGTTGCCATACTAAGTGGAATGCCTTTTATCAAGACTACAATTTTGAGCTCAAATGGGACCTACAAAATAAACTTGACAATGCATCAAATAGAGAGTTGGCTCTTTCGAGTACACTTTTGGTAAAGGTAATCGGGTTTGAAATCAAAATTTAAAATTCAACAAACCAGATCCACTTTTCGTGCCCATTTTACAAAAGATGGAGAAAATAAAGTTGATAAAGCTTTTCTACTTCAAGATGGATAACTCATCCATGAGAATCCACTTCACATTCTAGAAGATTTGTTAGATGATCAAATTGTCTAGGAATTACATGGTGTTGGGGCTCAATGGACACTCCAGGTGTGAAAAGACACTTGAGTTAGTGGAAGATGTATATTATTCATCTCAAATGAGTAGGGTATTATAAGATTTATGAAAAAGGTGTCAGATATGTCAAGGCATGAAGAGACAAGCTCAGAATACTGAATTATAGAAGGGCCTGTCTGGATGCATGAAATTAATCAATTAATGAATATGTAAGTTCATTATCTGTTATCTTCACGAAATTTTAAGTTCACTAATCAGTCAGTCGTTTGGGGTTTTGCTTGTCAAATTCATGATTTTCTATATTTGTTGTTTGGTTGGCTAATGAAATTTACAATTAAGAGAGAGGAAACGTGTCCTATGAAAATCATATATCCGCCTCTTACTGGCCCTCTAAAAACCACTCCAATATGATGATCTTAACCATCCAATCTATGGATATGAAATATTTGGTCCATATTTATTATACTAGAAGAGGTCTTATCCCTAATCTAGACCGTCCATCAACTAGGCCTACCTTTTATTGTCAATCCCTTACAAAGATCACTTTGATAAAATGATACGGACCATCTAATCAATACCTAGCAAAGAGATTATCCACATCTAGTCATTATCCATCATGTGAACCCACCTTTGAATCATACATCCCTTTTGTACATGACCTTGACTTCCATCGTGTGCTACCCACCATTGATTGTTTCTCCCTCTTAAAGTTGCTTTATTCAGATGATTCTAACGATTCAATCAATGTAATAAAGTTCTGATCATTCATCTAGACCATCCATATGAAGGGTCCACATTCGATTGCTCATCATTCTTAAAGTCACTTTGATTGGATGATCAATAATAGGGTAGCTTCAATTGTTGAAATAGACCATCCATGACATGGGGCCTGCAGCTGATTCCCATCCCTCTGAAAAATCATCTTTGATATAATGATTTTAACCATTGATCAGTCAATAATAAATGGCTGGTCCATATTTATTATACCAGGAAATGTCCTATCCATGATCAGGACCCTCCATGTGGGGCCCACCTTTGATCCCTCCCAAAAAACATTTTTAATAAGACGATCCTAACCATCATTAGATCAACAGTTAAGACATTGATGATCCATATGTATTATATCAAACAAAGGTTGTTTAATTATTTTTCGTCATGTGAGGTCCACCTATTATGGCCCATCACACTGAAAATACTTTGATCAGATGGCTTGGAAATTTCATGGTCCATAATTGAATTTACTATACGAATCATTTGGAACTCTCATCATGTGGGGTCCGCTTTGGTAGCGTATATATCTCAAACAATATTTTGAACAAATGATCATAGCCATCGGACAAATGGTTACAAAATGGACATTTTGTTAGGGTGGGAAAACATTCTGGACATTTTGTTGAGGGTGGGGAAACATTCTCGATCTTAACCTTTGGAAGCTCTTGATTTCCCAGCTTCATGACTTGAGGAATTTTAGTTTTTTTTTTTTTTTTAATTGCCAAGTTCATGATTTGTGCTCCTTTTGCTAATTGGGCAATGAGTGAATTTGTCAATTAACATAAAACTAAACACATTATTTGCCAAATTCATGATTTTTGTGTGCATCCAAACAAGCCCTAAGCCTTTTCCAGTTCCTACTACATGGATGCATCTTATAGATTTTGTAATGGTTTTGCATTGGTCGTGGTG
Organism: Magnolia sinica; assembly: GCF_029962835.1. Taxonomy (NCBI): domain Eukaryota; kingdom Viridiplantae; phylum Streptophyta; class Magnoliopsida; order Magnoliales; family Magnoliaceae; genus Magnolia; species Magnolia sinica. The sequence continues at coordinate 42,637,707 of NC_080581.1, forward strand.
GATAGATGTTCAAGGTAGCTCACTGTATCCGGAAGATTATAGCAGCATCACATTTGGCAAATTGTTTTTTCAAGGAGGTGGTGAGTTTGCATGGACTACCTTGTTCTTTTACTTCCAATTGTGCCTTTCCATTTTGAGTTACTTTTTGTTTTTTAAAAGACATTTGCAAGTAACTTTGGAAGATGTTGTGGGAGGAATGGGTTTCAGGTTGCAATTGTCTAATGCTTATCATTCATTAACCCGCAGTTTTTTCTTAATTAAGATAGACAGCAGTTATTAATTGAAATTTGGGTAATTTGTTGAGTTCTGTGGAAGAACACATCAACCAATGCGATCATGTGCACAAGCGGAATTTGCATATAAAAATTCCCCCAATCGAACCATTGGCCATGCACCTTTTGAAGCCACATGTGGGCAGGCACTCACTCGATTTGGTAACATTACCAACACAAACCTGATCTAGAAATGATGTCGAAGCATGCATGGAACATGTTCATCAAGTACAAGTGTGAAAGATCATTGAAGAAAACAGAAAATGTATAAAGAACAAACAGAGGAAGGGAATGAAGACATTATTTGATACATGTACTACGAGACTCACATGGTTGATGATATACTTTTGATTCCAATTCAAAAGATAAGAGTCCTTCGGAAGCCCGTGGATCAGCAAGGAAGAACTTGGGCAGCCTAATGAACATCTCTATCAAAGATCAACCAATTTGTTCGAGCTAGTTGTTAGGTCAAGTCAAAGTTAAATTAGTGAAGGAAACTTGTTACCATGTCAAATCTCGATTTTTATTTTTAGTAAGTTTTGAAATGATTTAGTTTATTTTAGGAGTGTTGAAGTTTATTTTAGGAAAGTATTACAGATTTATTTATTTATTTATTTTGAACTTCTAGACAAGTTGTATGCAAATTTATGTCTATTTTTTTAGATGCCATAGGGTTTGGAAGGTCCTAAAGAGATAGTAGTAGAGATGGGAATGTTTTAGATAAGAATAAGAAGGAGAAGCAAAGAGAAGGAGAGACGGGCAGGCATGCACCAGTCTAAGAGAAGGAGAGACAGGCAGAGTTTTCTTGCCCATTTTGTATTTTATATTTTTTTTATCCCCAATTCCAGACTATTCAACATTGACTAAAAACTATATAAATAAACAACCCCAACCGGCCAAAAACAGAAATTAAGGATTTCTTTTTTCAATTTTGTTCTTATTTTTCCTGATTTTTTTTGGAAGGATTATTTAAATTTTCCTTAATTGCAAATAATTGTCCCAACAGATTGGCTCCTGCTCGTTAGATGAGCTGGTAGAGACAGTGTAGTGTGGTTTGAGGGATCCAGGGTTCAATCCCTAGTAGTGTTACCTTTCAAAAAAAAAAAAAAAAGTCTTAACAGATTATTTTCAAATCCTACCTATTTTCATTGAGACTATAAAATAAAATAAAAAAATCCCAAAAGGCATAAATTAGTTTGATATCAAGTATTAAACCTGTGACTAAAATAAAAGTCCTTCTCACTTTTTGTGTGTACACATTTCTTCCAATTATAACAGATACACATGCAAAACTGACAGATTCTTCTCAGCAAGGAAAAGTTAAGATGCATGAACTGTGAAGGAAAGCAGCAGCAAATTTGGGTGATGAGCAGGGAATCATCTGTTTCAAAATCTTGTAAGTGCTAGTAAGCAGAAGTGAGAACATGACTTCAAAGCATGAGACTGAAGTGGGCACATCAACTAGGTAAAAGGTTCCTGCAACTAATCAAAAACTATAAAATTGTTTAGCAAAAACTACATGATTTTTTGATAGGCGAAAAAATATTTTGACATGAATTTCTCCAAAATGTACCAGAACAGTCTCAATATCATGCACCTTTTGGGAGATAAGCAATGACCTTGAAATCTGATCTTTTATCTTACCTGGAAGCTAGAACAAAGGTAATTGTTAAAAGTTTACTCGAGTTATATGAATATGGTACTTACCAGTCATCACATACTCTGGTGCAGCATAACCATATGTTCCCACAACCCTGGTAGAAACATGTGTTTTGTCTCCCTGAGGCCCAGCTTTTGCCAGACCAAAATCCGAAAGCTTTGCATTATATTCCTATAAAATGAAGCTTCAAATTGTAAAGCCCGAAAGGTATAAACCTCTACGGATTGAAAAGTTTTAAAAAAGAAAAATGACATGTACCGAGTCTAGCAGAATGTTGGACGTTTTGAAGTCCCTATAAATGACTGGTTCAGCACCTCCGTGGAGAAAGGCCAACCCTTTAGCTGCACCAAGTGCAATCTTCAACCTGCTGGACCATGGAAGAGGTAGAGCCCCTTCAACAGTTGCAAGAACATCAGCATGATACTCTTATGAACTAGACTATGATTGATACAACAAAGTATCATCATCATCATCTAAGCCTTATTCCAACTAATTGGGTCCAACAGAGTAAATGCATGGTCAACTCTTCTTCCTTAAAATTGGGCCAACAATAGCTAAAAAATGCCATATGGTGAAAGAATGGTACAAGGAAAAGTTCGAATTTGATCCAGTTCTAGTCCTAAAAAAATGTTAAAAGTTTTAGTAAAAGAAAAAAAAGGTACACCCCAAAAAATTGGGAAATAAAAAGTTCAGGTCCATTTAATATGGTTTTCAGTGGAGGGAAAAAAATAGATATAAATATGATTGTTTGTCAATTAGAGTAGGCATTGATCCTGGGCAAATCCTATGAGAAAGGGAACTTGAGCATGCCATGTAATGCAGTACATACAAGAATGAATTAGTATTCCAATGGGCCCTCAAAATGTTGGCCACAATTAAAGGGTGGTTAGCAGGGTGTTCCGTTGCGGTAACGGTGGGCATAACGGTGCCCACCGTTACTGATACGAGGTGTAACAGTCGTTTTGGTCAGAAAAATCTGGAAAAATATTCATTAAATCCAGAATATTCTAAATATTCCAAATATGCATTCATTTATAATTTTGAACATGTTTATGCGGGTGTAACGGTCCAATCTTTGGTGAGAATGCTAAATCGGGCTCTCTGATGAATTTATGAACCTGAGAACTTGGAATTAACTGCAAACCTTTTATATTTAGTTTTCTAACTATATAATATCTATATAAATTTACTATAATGAATGTAATACCAAAACATCTTATATTTTCAAGTTTTCCTTTTATTTATTGTGCTAGTGCATTGCATACTTCGTGACTCACATACATTTCATTTCAATATATAGATTTAAGGACGTTTGTATCCTATTATGTAATTCATATACTTAACAATTTGATATCATTTTCACCCATTGATCTTTAAAATAATTAAAATTAAATTGGGGTAAATAATGTTGTCGATTCAGGGCTGATTTGGGGACCATTTGATGCCCCAAACTAGCGTCAAATTAATGCAATCTATTGGCACTTATCCCACTAATGGATTGGTGGACATTTATTGGACAATGAAAAATGAAAAATATCAAATGGTCCTATTTCAAAAAACAAGTGTCTGCAAACTAATGGTGAAAATTGTTCAAACAATTTAATTTTGGGATTGTTTCTTAGCAACAATGGTCCCAAAATTTAATTGGTTAATTTTGAGTTGATATATACCTCATGTATAAATTTTTAGGGTCATGTACTGGGGTCCACTCGATTATGTATTATATATCCATGTCATCCATCCATTTTAGCAACTCATTTAAGGGCATTGGAAAAAAATAAGGTAGATCCAGATCTCAGGTGGACCACTAGTGGGCCAGGCAGGCCGCCTCGATGTATTTGTATAGATTAATTGAAATATTGGGCAATAACATAATATATTCTAAATTTAAATATAATAAAAATTGGATTCAGGCAATGTTCAGTTATGGGCAGGGATATACCTGCACCTCTCCCAATCATTAATCAGGTTCAAATTAATACCCACACCCACACACATTTAATTACTTTTTTTTAAACGTTTTTTCCTCTTTTTTTTCTTTTTTTTTCTTTTTTTTTGAAAGGTAAACACTACAAAGGATTGAGCCCTGGATAACTCTCACACACTACACTGTCTCTACATCACCCATTTAGTTACTTACACCCATACTCAGACCATATCAAGCCAGGCTTAGGTACACATTGGGTGCACCTAGCCCATTGCCAGCCATACACGTTTTGGGTTGATTGGTGATCCTCAGACAACTGTAGACAACAAACTCACAAATGGGCCCTCTTCTTTGTACCATGAGATATTCGAAAGGACAATTTTACATGAAGATAAATAAGCATGCAGAGTGCAGACACAGCATGGAGTGACTATAAGACTTCACAAAATTTCTATTTAAAATGTATGCCTTCACTAGAAGGGATCCTCAACAAGACAACCTCTGTTACATGCAAACTGGTGTTTGTCAATTGAGCTTCCAAAACCAGCAGCATAATATTGACAGGGGATAAAGGGCTGTGTCACTGTGTATCCTCAACAGGTTTGCATGAGGCTGAATTTATGAAAATATATAAGAGGCGGGTAACCCCATTACCCCATTGTCTAGGATCTGCAGAGTTATATGATCCGTCGCCTGATAACATGTATGCACTACAGCATCCCAGTTCATGAAAGCAAGGCCATACTTCAATATGGGGAAAATTGATCTGATGGGCCCAGCTGTGAATAAATCACGCCTCAAAAAATGTTGAAGAAAGGGAAACCCTGAGCCTTCAAGTACAATCAGTGGCCTTTAAATAAATGGTAAGGAGAAGTGCAAACAACTGTCCATGACTCCACATTCAATGGGAAAGGGAAAAGGAGATTGGATGGTCAGGACCTTAAGGTCTGGGAATGGTCCAGGGCTTGGTCCATGCAATGGAAAGCTCATCGGACCAGCAATCTGGACCACCGAACCATGGCTCCACTGGCCATTGGTACAGCAAGGTTCAAGACACTATACATGTCCTTGGGCCATGGATCACATAAATACCCTCATCAGCATCTGCGATTTTTTATATTTTATTTTTAAAAGACCCTTCAAGCAACTGCCTGGATCACTGAACCGTGGACCCCATACATACAAACTGAAAACCAGAGAATGCCATGCATATCGTCGGGTTGAGGATTATATATTCCTCGTACATATATGTTCTAAACCAGATACAGTTTCGATATGATGCTGAAGATGGACAGAAATGAGAAACTAACACGTAAAGCAAGAAAGTGTGAAATTATTTTATAGGGTGCCTCAATCCCTCTGTTGTTAAGATTTGTTCAAACCAGATAAAGTTCTCACAGGGAAAACCAGCGGAAAATCAGATACTCACTTCTAAAGAGATGGTTTTCAAGACTTCCTCGCGCCATGAATTCATAGACAAGGAGCCGCTGGTCATCTTCAATGCAGTATCCAATAAGTTTAACGAGATTCGGGTGATGAAGCTGCCCTAGGAAGTCGACTTCCGCCTGCATTTAGAAGATGATTATATAAAACAGCATTCGCTATGGTCGGAAGACCATATATTTCCAATAGAGACTATACCGACTACTAACCACCCATTCCCTGTGGCCTTGAAGACCATCCGGCTTCAAGCTTTTCACTGCAACGGTGACACCCGTGCCTGGTTTTGCAGGGGCCGTTCCATTCTCTTCAATCCATCCCTTGAAAACAAACCCGAACCCACCTTCCCCAAGAATGCTATCAGGTCTGAAGTTGCCGGTAGCAGATTTGAGCTCCTGGAAAGTGAACTGAAGCAACTGGGGGAAAGCTCTCTTCTCGGCAACATTGTCGGCTGGGATCTCAAGGGCTTCATGAGGAGCAGAGAGCTCCCGGTTGCTAGCATTCAGGTACCGGGTCTCAATCGCTGCATTCATCACAAAAGCAAATATTGGATGTTAAAGAAATGGTAAAAAAGCCCAAATCATTCTCTCCAACCACGTGATGATCCAGACCTCCAAAGGGCCAGAGATCTAACAGTAGAATCAAAGCTGGAAACAATCGTCCAGACTATTTACATGAAAAGAGCATATTAGATAGAGGAGAGTCCGGAGACAGGATCGACAGACGCCTTTTCAGGACAAGGGATTTCTTGAAAGGGAAATAAGAGGAAAGCCGATGCAAGGGACGGGGAATGAAACGTGTAAAAGGGAGGGAATGGAAGGAAGAAGGGGAACCTGCATCGTCATTGTAGACAAGATTGGTTCGAGGGAGGGCGTTCGTGTTGGCAGAAGAAGAGGATGATGCTGGCTTCTTCTTCTTGCATGCCTGCCTCCACACTGCCCAGCAACCGCACTTCCGCTGCTCCATCTTCTCTGATCTCCTCCTCTTCTTCATCGACTGTCCGCTCCGCCTTCTTCTTCTGATTGACGACCCATATCAAAGAAGAGCATCAGCATCAGCAGCAGAAAGATCGACCTTCTACATGAATGGTATGGGATGAGATGATTGGAAAGTAGGGGAAAGCAGAGAGAGAGAGAGAGAGAGAGTGAATGGTATGGGATGAGATGATTGGAAAGTAGGGGAAAGCAGAGAGAGAGAGAGAGAGAGAGAGAGAGACAGAGAGACAGAGAGAGAGAGCAATGCAAGGAAGATGAAATGAGTGAGTGGAGAGAGGATTCGTTGGAGATTGTATGCACTATCATCATCACCATCATCATCATCATCACCACCACCACCACCTCCACCATCACCATCATGTACAGAAACAACTTTTCCCACCATCCTTCTCTCTCTCTAAAAAAGCTTTCCTTCTTTCTTTTGCTGCTTGGTTTCTTTTCAATTTTGGGTGGGACACCGTGTCCCTACCCGACACTCAGACACAGTGGAAGCGAGTTTCCTGCGGCACAAAGACGACTGAGGCCCGCTGCGAGATTCGCGCGAAATCCACTCCGTCGGATTACGTAGGGAACGTTTGCGTAAGCCTGTTTGGCCAGTGGAATTAGGTGGGATTAAGGTGGATCTAATAGTAGAAGTTCCAGTAAATGCATGTGTAAGGTCCTTTTCTGATACTATGTTCGGAATGTATGCATTAAAAAATAAATTGCAGGATTAAAAAATAAATTGCAGGATTTACTTTTAAATTTAAATTGCATTTGGATTGAACCCAGATGTAAAAAATTCATCATCTATGGGATTACTAATTCCATCTTACACTTTCCAACACAATGCTCATTTTTCATAGCATACAAAGTTAATTTTAATTCCATCTCACATTTCTTCCAAACATGTCATTCGGAATTTCAAAGCGGGATTAGTAATGCAATCCCATTTAATACAACTTAATACAACTGTCCAAATAGGCCCTTAGGTGAATGGTAAGTGCACTGTTTGGGAAAGAAAATTCACTTCTAAGCCACTTCCGAAACTTCTTAATAATCATTTGAATGCTGGTGAAATTTGGTTTATGTTCTGCTAACTTCAAGTTATTTACATCTTCTCAAACCACATCAAATCTAATAACTCAAATGATGAGATGTGTTATTAAAATTTTAATAAAAACGTAGACATCCCATCTAAAATAAGGATACGCCACTCTTTGAGCTTCAACTTGACTTCAATGAATTATCTCCTACTGACTTGAAAATTATTGAAAATCCAAACAGATCAAACGGAGAGCATACTCGGCACGTGCTGGAGGCAACCAATGGACCTGATCGACTAACACCAAAACCAGTAGCAATTCGGTCACGGTCGAGCATTCAAACTTCAAAACCCCTAAAACTCCCTATATAACACAACCGACATGTAAAAATAGATAAAACAAATACTCTCTACACATGGATCACTATCTGTATTATTTTGTCATTCCGAATAGTGTTGTATTGAGGTGTGAGAGGTCATATCTTCTAAATCAGGGAAAAGTGCAGTCGCCCTTGCATACAAAATGATCATAATATTATTGAGGGGACAAATTCTGACCGATCAGGATGATTTATGGTTTATTAGAAAGGTGGTCAATAATCTTCCTAACAAACTTGAGTTTCCTTTAATCCGAATTATGATGAGGAAGATCGGCCCGTTTATTAAAATCACGCATTGTCGAGTGACTACAATCGAAAAAACGTTGACCACAATTTAAACAAGTAAAACGGGATATGATTGAAGTGATTTTAGTTGCAATGAAAAACTTATCAGGCAACGTTTCCAATTATCCTAAGATCATCAAAAGCAGACTATTGGTCAAATTATGAACAACTGATTTCATATATTGGACGAACGTATTTTCTGCACATCAAACGAAGTTCGATTGAAGTGATTCTAGTTTTGTTAAAAAACTTATTTGATTATCTTTCCAATAAAATTACCAAAAACGAACAAATAACGAAGAAGATATAAGCATTTGAACATTTGACAGAAAAAATAAAAAGTAATAATTACATTATATATATATATATATATATATATATATATATATATATATATATATCTTTAAACGTACAGAAGGTGGGCGCCCACAACATTGCCCAATGCATCGAGTTGTTGGCAACATAGGCCAAACGCCTATAGGCCTTTAGTACACTCGCACACAGGGGGATTTTAGATAGAGAGATTAAAATATAAAGGCGGAGAAATGGAGAGAAAGAAATAGAGCGTGAGAGTGAGAGTGAGAAAAAACAGAGAGTGAAAAGAGAGAAAAATATAGAGAGGGTCTAAGGGTTGGAGTTTGCCTGGAGGTACTACCCAAAGCGTCTTAAGATTTTCAACGTGTCGACATGCTACCCAACACGGGAGACAAAAATGGCCATCAAAGGAGTAAAAAAGCTAAGAATTTATCCATCTCTATTTAATTTGCATTCAACTCCATACGTTTTAATTGCATTAATTAAATCCATATTTTATTCTGCATTATTCTCCATCTTCCATTTTTTAATTTATTTGTCTACCCAGGATCTTAAATCTTATGAAGTAAGGCTAGTTAGCATTTTATCTTATTCACTACATTTTACTTTATTCGCCTACCCAAAGTCATTTGGCATTGTGATATAAGGCTAGATAACTATTTTTTTCTTTGTTTCTGCCTGGCCGGTGCACAAGGGTTATGTGTCACGCCCCAAATTCAGGGACGGACGGCTTCCGTGATGCCCCGAATCCGGTACTCGACTTCCATACACCAAGTCTCGAGTTCGGCGCACCACAAGGAAGATTTTTTATTGAATTTTTTTTGTTGTATATACATAATATAATACCTGAGCATGAAGATTCATGATCAAAATACCAAGCAACACTCTCCATTATAAATCCTGATAGTTATAAGTATAATGCTTTCCAAAAGGTACACGACGTCAACATTGCCAAATCGAAAAATAAATACAATGCATCGAGAAAGCTAAGTCTTCCAAGCTACTCCTGCCCTGAAAAAAATGGAAAATAAGAAGCTTAGGTAAAAAGCCTAGTGAGTACACCCGTGTGTGCAGTGTGTCCTACATGCAAGCAAGACAAATATGCCACAAGGAAATCATGTATGGTGAAAAGCGTGTAGCACGTAAGCTACGATGTCAATGTCAATGCAATGTATATGCATCATAGTAATACTTTGAGTCAATACTACCAGCATCACCAAGTCATATTTTCATTTCTCCTATACCACAGCCATAACCGTATTACACGCATCCGTAATCACATCATCATCATCACATTGTCATGTCATATCATAACTGTATACCTCGGAAAAACACTGTGGTCGACACCCATGTACCAGACACTAGTAATTGACCTCACATACTCGCCCTGCGGTGGATTTCTACCAACTGTATATCATGGAAAACACCGTGGTCGATACCCATGCACCAGACACCAATAATCGACCTCGCATACCCGCCTTGCGGTGGACTTTCACCCGGCATGCCAGTAGCGGACTTCATTCGCGCTTCTCCTTGCTGGCGAGTCAGATCGGTCCCTATTTGCACCTCAACCCTTAAGCAGGTTCGACCCACCTCTTTTCAACCCGACCTCGTTAGTGGGAGTCAAATCCATGACACATGTATCCACTCAGCCCGACGGTGAGGCAACCCTAGCTAGCATCGGGGTTTTGGGACTTTCAACCCAAGGGGCACATCATCCCCTACTATTTCCACACTGTGTCACGTTCATTTTTAGGGATAACCCAAGTCATCATCATAGATGTACATTTCGTCGTCAAGATCCAACTCATGTCATACGGCACGACTGTGGTATTTCGATTATCATGTATGTCATAATTATACAGGAATTTAAGCAATCATAATAAGGCATACGTTCAAGTGTATGTGGTATGCATATAATGCCATGAGTTTAGGGTCTGCTTAACCTTTAAGCTAAAAATGATATACAATCATCATGTGTCAGTATCAACTATATCAATCCATAGTCATGTGACTAAACTGAAGAGGACATATCTTGCACATGAACAAATGTATTGAAGCACACTTGCACATACCATCATTCCATGGTGCATGAGTATGATCAATAACAACATGGTTAAGTAAATGGATTTAGTATGCTAGAAAATGGAACAACATTAATCAAGATATTAAATCACATAGTTCTATTAACCATAATCACTAACATCATTGATATTATCCATAACTATCATAATGTAACGTCTCGGATTTTTGTCAACCTGGAGTTAGACGTCCTTAGGCAATGGGTCGATCATAACATCTTATTGACTTCTCAGAACTCAATCCCAAAGTTTAAAATTCATTTTCAACCCATTTCCTTCACAAACCTCACCTTTCACCACCTTATTCTTCACATTTTTCTAAGTACTTTCATAGTAGATGCTAATCTTAACATTTAAATGATGGAGAATAATACTTAAACTTAAATTTACTATAATAGTAAATATATAAATAAAAATGGGTTTTGAACCATTAGTCTTATGGAATCTAACAAAATAAATAGGTGATTTGGATAGAGCAACCTAGTCTGTCGTAATTGGGTGACACATAGTTAAGTGTTAAACTAAACAATCAATGGATTTGACTTGAATCACTTTCTATATGAACTGCAAGACCCAAAATCAGTAGAATTGCTAATTCTACATTACCTAAAAATCTAGGATCCATCTCAAAACCCAGTTGCTCTCGGGAGCATCTTGAAACTCCGTATCGGACCTGGACCGCGCGTCGAAAGTTTGACTACCGTGAAACTATTTGGTTACGACTGCCTTACTGGGCTTGACAACCATCTCAGAAATCAAGTCCCAATAGTACCTAGAAACATACAACTTGAGCCTGGAGCGAAGTGTGTGAGAAACGCGAATATCTTTAGAAAATGAACTCAAACTTAAGTGATTTGGGTTGTTCACTTGCAAGCCAAATCTAAGGTTTCAGACCGTCAGATTCTGACCCAACTACACCCTTGGATCAGAGAAATTTCCCTACACAGGTTAGTGTACTTGTGGCCCTGATCGAGCGACGATAGTCGTTGAACTGAAACTGGTCCTCCTCGGTCGATCCGTAAATCCGATCAGACCAAAAACTTAACTTGACATAGATCTATTATCAGGGAACTTCCTTTAGACTGTATGCGAGCAATGGATTTCCAAATGAGCTCCATTAGCCCGAAACAGACGCCTTTTGGCTATAACCTAAGTATACCATGGCCCTAGGGCCATTTGCATCAATTTTGGGCCTATATAAGGGCCTTAAACCACCCCATTTCTATTCCATACGATTTTTTCCAAACCCTAGGAGAGAGAAGAGAAAAAATGGGAGAAAGGAGTGGAGATCGAAGGGAGGTCCTTAGAGTTTGCTGCCATGGTTCCTTCCTGCTACTCCACACGTTGAATCGCCTCTACATTTAGCTACACCGTCGAATCTAACTTCGATTTGGGTAAAAAATCCTAACCCTAATCTGTTTTAGGGATTCAAATAGAGGACATGGTGAAATAACTAACCTATTTCATGTCATAGGTTGTCGTTGTGCCATAAACAAAGGCGTAGGATTCAAACTGACTACGATACGAATTTACCGATGGAAGGTGCAGACTATAAACGTTTAGGTTATAGTTTTCAAGGCTTTCAATGTCAGTTAATGATTTATGACTGACTTGATTGCTGTCACATGTACTTAGATGCGATGTTTTACATGTGTTATACATATATATGAACTATGTTGAATATAATGCATTCCATGTATTTATTGAAATGTTTGAATGAGTATGGAATTATGATTTGTGCTTGCCATGATTATTGATTAAGAATATATTATTGTTGTATGTGTGATAACTCCTTTGTGAAAGGATTTGCTATAATATACGTTATAACTAATTTATTACCTGTATGTTGATATGTGTAGCCTAAGTGTTTGATAAAATGTCTGAATGAGAAGTCGCTTGTTGAAATGTATTTAATAAGGGCATTAAGATATGATTCTCAATTACCGTATCTATAATTACAGTTTCCTTCATGTAACCTATCTCGTTACTACGTGATTTATGGATGAAATGCTTATGTACGATAACATGTATACTATGTGTTTGTTAATGTGCTCGAATGAGATTTATAATTGAATTGATTGCCACATGCTGTGTTGACTATCACATATGAATGCTTGTGGTATTTGAGTATGATTGGGACTATTATGTAGTCTAGGCAATCGATAACAATTCCTATTTGAGTAGCTGAATTAGTTTCGCCACATTTGATGTGTTCGGTAAATCTGAGTCGTTCAATGATTGTCAACAGGGGTACCATGTCAATTAATTCACCGTATGCTCGTACCAGTCGAACTCGTCTAATAAACCAATGGGCTTATTGTGTATTTACCATGTATGAACGCTATTGCTTGAATCTAAGGTACCATTTACCAATGTAAGATCCCGTTTCAACCATCGTACCACGATCCGCTAAGACTCATGAGCTGGGCATGATGGTATACGATACCGTGGTCGAGCTGTCGGCCTACACTGAGGTGACGAGCCTCCCCGTAGTGACCAGTGAGCAACCCAAGATCATGAGCCGAATACGGTGGTATGGGACACTGTATTCGAGCTGTCGGCCTACTCCGGCGAGCCAGCTATGGTCCCTAGTCGGGTTGGTGATGAGCCTTCGAAAATAGACTGTCAGTTGGTAGGGCATTGGTGGTGTGACCTCAAGTACAAAATAGGCCTACGCTGACGGTGATAGGCCTCTCGTAGCGACGTAGAGTGTAAACTCTCGAACTTGCCTATTGTATGTGATTAACTAGGATTGACGACTCTAGATGGATCATTGTTTGGATAAATGATATAAAGGGAGGTATCTTAACTTCTCAAACCTGTTGCATGAATAGGTCTAATTAAGAACTTGGCTAATCACGCACATGCATCGCATTGCATATGCCTTTGGCGTTGGAGTTGAGTACAACGGGAGTGTTGCATGTGTGACGGTGAGATGATGTCGCTGAGGGAGTGTAGGTAAGGGCATACATCATTATCACATCCCATCCTTACATTAACAAGAGTACTTAGGACATGATTGTTGTACTGTTTTATCATTACTGCTTGACTGAATTGATAACATGTTAACCTTTACTTTATAGTTCCACTGAATTACCTACTCATTCCCACTTGGGACTGTGTTTTAAACACCACCTAGACTCTGGTTTAGATGTAGGTGATGGTGAGGTCTATACAGCAGAGTTGGACTTCGTAGGCGAGGAGGAAGAATTCTCCTACGTTCAACTATCGGGCGGATCTATGTAGATCTCATACCAATGCGCAAGGACTACTAGAATACTTGTTTAGTTGAATACATTTACTTCCCGTATTTATATGGTTAGAAACAACACATGAACATATTTAGGCCAGTTTCTTATTCATACTCCGAAATTTGTGAAACATTTTTATAATTAAATGCATATATTTTAGTCTTCCACTTGCTAAATTACATTAAATCTGGAGTATGATATGCTGATTTAGTGTAATCTCATTCATGTTTAATACACTCATATGGACAACATTAAATCACCATTATCTATGTTGCATAAGTGATGCACCGGAACTACGACGGAGGAGTATAGGTAGATGGTGTCGTGTCGTCTCCACGGCAAGTCATTAGATCAACCAATTGTTGTACAGTATGCTGCACTCCGTGGACTAGCCGTTCCAAGACGGTAAGATGCTCGTTCATCAATTCCCTAAACTGGGAGACATCCCACTGAATCGCTCCAATCCGATCCTGATAGAGCTTAAATCATTTAGCATGCCTGGGAGTTGATGTCGACGGTGCTTGATGGGGTCCAGGAGCTTCATCTCTAGCCATCTCAGTCTCTTCAGTGGGAGCGTCACCTGCACCTCCTTCTCCTTCTCCTTGAATGCCTTCCTCTAGAGGATCCTCGGGATACTTATGGAACTTCAAGTCCATTCTTCTAATGTTGCTTTTGTTGAAGACTTGAGGTGGAAGTTCCGGATCACTTATAGTTGGAAAACCGATGGCGTCGCACACTGTGTGTATGATCCAAGGGTAGGGCAAGTGAACATCCCTAGCCGTATGAAAGGCATAGACTAACTAGTGCACGATAGGAGTAGGCAAACAGACCTTGACTCCAGAGGCTACTGAATGAATTATCATAGTCATGAAACCCGTAAGATCGGCCCTGTTGGAACCTCTAGAATAGATGTTCGAAGCAAAGATACCATGCAGAATCCAAAATCGATGTTGAAATGGCCAAGCTATATGTCCTAGAGGGGGGGTGAATAGGACTATGCCAAATTTAAAATAAATACAGCGGAAATAAAGAAAGAGAGATAGCCAAATAAATAAATCAATACACAATGCTGAATGCAATCTCAAAATATTGATTGTTCTAAGGACAACCATGCACCATAAAAATGGCATGACAACCTTACTAGAACAAATAGAGAAACTGAAGCTCAAACTAATAAAGAGATAGCAAGGAATAAATTGCAGAAATATAAATCTAAACTATTACAACATTCCCCACTGAGCTTGAAATAAAATGATTACAACATTCACATCCATATATACATCCCACAAATGAATAATTAAAGATATGAAATATAAACCACACAACCACAAAACACAAGGGATTATAGTGGTTCGCCTGTGTGTACACCAACTGTTAATAAACAGCCACACAGCTACTTCACTCCTAATATCCTCACACAAGGGATATCAGCGTTCACTATCAAAGATAGGTTTTACAGGTTCACCCAAAACCTTCACAATTGTGTCTTTCTCTGTGGGCTTACACAATTAAAAAAAACCCCTCTTCTGAGTTTTCCTGGCTCTCCTCAGATAATTAATACAATGATATTTTTCTGGCAAATCCCAAAAGAAAACCAAATGAAAGTAAATTACGTAAACGTAAAATACCTGAATTTCTCCTTCGTTGTAGCAGCCCAGAAGAACCAAGTCAGAGTAGAGATTTGAATGCCAAAGTTCAATGTCCAATACTCACTTTATAATGGTTCTAGGTTCTAATAGATTTTAAATTAAACCAAATAGGGCTAGCTCTAATTGATTTTGATTCCAGAAAAATGAAAAATGAAACTTCCTCTTTTTCAGATCAGATTGGAATACAAGAAACAAAATCAATTTGAAAAGCTAAAGAAAGAGAATATTAAACATGCACACTTAGCTTAAATGGAGCACAGACTTATCTCTCAGAAGGCCAAACTAAATTAGCTTGAATTTCATTTATTATTTTGAGATTCGTGCTCTATTTATAGGTGAGCAAATCACGTCTTCTACTGGTCTAAAGATCTCTACGACTGGTCGTAGAACCAACAAATATTTAAAAATTCAGACGCGATAAGAGCTGGCAGTTTCACGACTAGTCGTAGGGGTCTACGACTAGTCGTAGGTCTCCTTCGACTGGTCGTAGGTTGCTCACGACTAGTCGAAGCTAGTTGAATTTCAACACTGTATTTTGAGTCGTAGGACTACGATTGGTCGAAGAAATAGTCGACATTATTCATATGACTAGTCGAACAGTCCCTAAGACTAGTCGAAGCCTAAGAGAAAATTTTTAAATTTTACAACAAACTTACGACTGATCCAGGAAATTCTTAGACAGGTCAAAGCAGTGCTAGGACTAGTTGAACAAAGTCCAGGACTAGTCTTAGAACAGACTAAACTCACTTATATAAAACATATGAATTATGTATCCAAAATGACCTACTCTAAAGGTCAACCTAAGGTCAGTCATACCTCAATAGTGAAGTAAGGACATTGAAACTTAGAGACGAGTGACCTTTGAAAGTAATGAAGCTTGAAGTCTTGATGTAGCTCAAAGATTTTGAGGTTGAACTTGAAAGCTTCTTGAAATCTTGCATTATCCTTGTCTTGAATTAAGTCAAACAATCTCACTTTCTCGAGTCTTGACTTGTGAACAGTGCTTGTCAATTAAAGCTGATCTCGAGTGGAGCTTTGTTCTTCACATATGTAAGCTTCATAACAGTGTCTTTGGTACCACAAATTTAACAACAAAAAGGAGTTATAAACTATAGCACTTACAATATCCCCCTTTGTCAAATTAGTGACAAAACACACTTCAAAGATATGTTACATAATGCAGAATATCTGATTAAAGAGTTATGCACCAGTTGTTATCAACTGACATAATAACATGATCCTGCAAACCTGTAAATCAATATTCAACATAACATACAGTCCACTTCTGCACATACTCCCCCTGAGTAACATACATCAAAAACGCAATGATACTTCCTCCTCATAACATAAACATTAGACACATCCATATCCATTCTCCCCCTTTTTGTCACAATAGGACAAAGGAAGCACAAAACAGATAGCTAAGGAGAAATAAGTTAAGAGATATATGAGAGGTAACAAGACAAGATATGAGTAACCAGCATAAACGACCTACATAATTAATAAACTGAGCTAAGTCAAAGATAGCTGCAATCTCAAAACCAGTTAAGCTAGCACAAGAGTAATAAAGTTATAACAGACTAGTAAATTTAAAAGAACTAATCTGAACCAGATGAAGGGGCAGGGATGGAAGGATCAAGTTGATGCATGCCCTTACTCAAGCGCCTAAGATATAATTGTAAATCATGGGCAACAAACATGTTTTCCATCTTAACATTCATATTCTCAACCTTATCTTCTAATGCACGCAGACGTGCATCAAACTCAAAAGGCTCATAATCTGGATTATTTGCAGAATCAGATTCAAGTTCGTCAAAAATATCATCCATGTTGATATCATCAGGAGGAAGATCACTAGCTTCTTCCTCATGTTCAGCTTCAACATTGCCAACACCAGCACCTTGGCCAGGATGGAAATTAAGCTCATCTTATTGATATTAGAATTGTTAAATATTAGATGATGGATAGGGGCCTCTCTAACCGGCATATCGACTAGCATATGCGTAGCTAACATAGTCATCAAATAGCCAAAAGGAATGTCACTGTGACCTGGATGGAGTCGAAACTGAATAATGGAGTGACAAATCAAGAATGGTAGACAAACATGAGCACCGCTGGCAACAGTATGAAGAACACGAACCATGAAGAAAGTCAATTCATATTTATTACCCGATCGAGGATACAAGTTAGGCACAAAGATTTTGTGAACAACTCTGTATTTGGGTAATAGATACTTTGAGGGAAGCGCATTCCCTTTATGTGTCCATTGAACATCTAAATTGCATAAATCTCTAGTGAGCATACGTTTTTCAGTTACTGAGGGTTTTTCAGATAAGTTATGGATAGGAATGCCCTCATCATTCATAGGAATTTCCATAAGAGCTGAAATCAAATGACGATCAACGTCAAATGGTCCTTCTCTTGTGGCTATCTTAGAAGATAAATTTTCCAATGAAAAATCACTTATGCATGTGAACATGGACTGGGCAATGGACCGGTATGCTGGCCCACCCCAATGCAATAAGTTATCCCAACCTACAGCTTGGAGCATAGAAAGGATATTAAAAGGAGTAACATGATTAGTATCAATAGGATGTTCAATAATAACGTTACGCAATCTGATGTCCCAAACATAAGATGGATCGTCCTCGGGAGCCCGAAGATGACGCTTAGTGATAGGGGCCAATTTGGAGGAAGAAGATGGACCATGGGATGTTGTCTTTCTCCCTCTAGATGCCATTTGCAACAAGGATTTTAAGAAAATAAAGAGTTGCAAAGGATTGAGAGGAGGGTTTTCTCAAATCAGATTTTACAAAAGAAATACCTCAAATCTCAATGAAATTTGAAATAAATAACTTCAAGAGTAAAATAGAAGTAACCTCGACACAAATCTACAAAAAAAATGCAAATGGAGCACTAACCTTGAAGATTTTGAAGGAGGGGTTCAACTAGTGGGGCGTCGGCTCGTTGGAGAGTGAAGAGGAAATGAAGAAGATGAAGCGTTTTCCCTAATTTTAAGTGATTCACGTGATTCACGACTGGTCGAGTACCAGCCAAAAATCTGATTTCCAGCATTATATACAAAAATTGAAATCTAATCAAGCAAATATATATAATATGATACAAATAGGCATAAATACTCATTTTAAAATGCACATGCCAAGATCAAATTTCATTTTGTTAAACCTGCTTTTGTCGAGCGGTTTAGTGAAAATGTCAGCACGTTGATTCTCGATAGGGATATATTCCAAAGATATAACCTTTTCTTCTACTAATTCTCGAATATAATGAAATCTAATGTCAATGTGCTTAGTACGAGAATGTTAAATTGGATTTTTAAAATATTTATGGCACTGGAATTATCACAATATAATAACATAGAATCTCATAATCACTTAGCATACGTTTCATCCAAACAAGCTGTGTACACGTATTACCAGCTGCGATATATTCAGCTTCAGCTGTTGAAAGTGATATAAAATTTTATTTCTTGCTAAACCAAGAAACTAGCCCAGTCAGCATCCGAGTATCCAGCTAATTGAACACTAGTCTCATGTGGATACCAGAGACTGAGATTAACAGTACTTGCGACATATCGCATAATCCGCTTGACAACAGTCAAGTGCGACTCTTTAGGATCAGACTGATATCTAGCACAAATACCAACACTTAGAGTGATATCGGGTCTACTAGCAGTTAAATACAGTAAACTACCAATCATATTCCGATATAATTTTGGATCCACATTTTTACCTGTAGAATCTTTTGAGAGTTTCAAAGTTGTACTCATAGGAGTATCAAAATTCTTACCATTCTCAAATTCAAATCTCTTAATTAAATTCATAGCATATTTAGATTGAGAAATGAACATTCCATTAGGTTTTTGTTTTACTTGCAACCCAAAGAAATAATTCAATTCCCCAATCATGCTCATTTCAAACTGAGATTTCATCAAATCTGTAAACTCAATAGTCATGTCAGTACAGGTAGATCCATAAATGATATCATCAACATAAATCTGTACTATTAAAATGTGATCATTATGTTTTTTAATAAACAGAGTCTTATCAACACATCCCATTTGAAAATTATGACTTAATAGAAACTTTGTTAGTTTCTCGTACCATGCCCTAGGAGCTTGTTTTAAACCATAAAGTGCCTTTTTAAGGCGATACACATGATCAGCATTTTTGGGATCTTCAAAACCCATCAGTTGTTCAACATAGACTTCCTCATGCAGATCACCATTTAAAAATGCATTTTTCACATCCATTTGGTAAATCTTAAACTTTCTAAAATACGCAATTGATATAAAAAGTCTAATTGATTCAAGACGTGCTACTGGTGCGAAGGTTTCATCATAATCAATACCTTCAATTTGAGTGTAACCTTGTACCACTAGCCTAGCCTTATTTCTAATTATATTGCCAAGCTCGTCAGACTTATTTTTAAAAATCCATTTGGTTCCAATGATGTGTTTATCTTTAGGTCTAGGTACGAGATACCAAACATCATTTCTCATAAATTGGTTAAGTTCTTCTTGCATTGCAATAATCTAGTTTTCATCAGCAAGAGCTTCTTTTACGTTAGATGGTTCTATCTGGGATGTAAAACGTACATATTACATATATCCTCAAGTTGTCTACGGGTACGAACACCAGTGAGAGGGTTTTCAAGAATCTGTGTGGTTGGATGATCTTTAACAGTCCTTAGTTCAGAGTTAGTCTGATTAGATGAAGTATCGGATTTATCAATTTCTAGAACTTCATTATTATTTGAACTTGAGACTGGTGTGTTTAAGTGATCATCAATGACTACATTGATAGACTCTTGAATCACACCTGTCCTTTTATTCAGAACCCAATAAGCTCTACTGTTTAAAGAGTATCCTAAAAAGATCCCTTCATCACTCTTCATATCAAACTTTCCCAGATATTCACGATCTCATAAAATATAGCACTTACTGCTAAAAACTCGAAAGTATTTGACAATAGGCTTTTTATCGAACCATATTTCGTAAGCCGTTTTATTATTACCTTTACTAGTGTAAACCCGGTTAATGATATAGCAAGCTGTATTGACTGCTTCAGCCCAAAGATTCTTAGAGAGCTTCATACTATTCAACATGACATTAGCCATTTCTTGAAGCACTCTATTTTTCCTTTCAACTATACCATTTTGTTGTGGAGTTTTGGGCGCTGAGAATTCATGTAATATTCCCTGGTTGCTACAGAACTTCTCAAAACTCCTATTCTCAAATTCAGATCCATGATCACTACGAATCTTACTGAATTGAGAACCTTTTTCAGTTTGAATCCTTTTGAGAACCTTTTTCACTTCTTCAAGGGTTTCTGATTTGTCCCCTTAAGAAGACAACCCGGGTATATCTGGTAAAGTCATCTACTATTACCAAGATATATCTTTTGTCACCTCAACTTTCCGTCCTGGTAGGTCATACAAGATCCATATGGAGAAGCTCGAGTGGTCTTGATGTAGTATTGAAATTCACCTTTTTGTGTGAGTTCCTCGTTTGTTTGCCAATCTGGCATTCACCACATATTTTATCTAAGTTTTGTAGTTTGGGTAGACCTCTTATAAGTTCCTGTTTGCTCAATCTATATAGATTTCGGTAGTGTACATGTCCATGACGTTTGTGCCACAAATCAGTCTCATCTGTATGGACCATGTAACATGATTGATTAGATGAGCTGGATTCGCTAATAATATAACAGTTTTAGGATGTTCTACGTCTAATTAGTATTACTGAACCCTTGTTGTTTAGAATCTTACAGCTTTGATTAGAAAACCGTACACCATGGTTGTAAGACCCGTGTCCTAATCCGTACTGTTCCGTTAGCTTCCGCGGTCCTTCCGGTCAAATTCCGGCAACCTTCGCACCGTATTCGGTGTTTGCGCACGATCCTAAGCCAGGTCCCGCGCACCGACGTCGGCTTGGTCCGAAAGTTATATCATAGCGACCGCGTCGTCGCCGCCGTTCCAACGCCGTGACTTGCGCACCGAACCGATACCCAGGCAAGAAGATGCCGATCAGCGTTTATTCCGAAGAAACACCGCGCGTTGCGGATTTCGAGGGAATCTCTACAATTAGTCCCATCAATCAACCATTAAAGCATCCCATACCTCAAGTACATCAACCCATCCCCACCTTTTTCAAAAGTCCACCATTCTTTCCACCTCACTACTCCTCTTTTCCAAATTTCAACAACAACCATACACCTTTTCACAATTTTCAACCCAAACCATCCCCCATCACTCCATCACCCATCTCTTTCTCTCTCTCTCCCTCCCTTTACAACTATCTCTCTTATTCATTTTTCAAAAAAATCCAAATCCAAGAGAGAGCACCATACGTATGAAACCCTCTCCCATTTTCTCCCAAGTTTCAAGTGTGGCCCATCTCCTACCCCTTCATCTCTCATCTCAACCATCCATTTCTCATCTTCCACCATCAAAGAGGAGCTCAAGGAACTAAGGAAGCCAAGGGAGCAAGAAGATCAAGTGGTGGGTGCCTTGATAGGGTAGATTTTCATATTTTTAAGATGGGCCAAGTGAGGCCAACCGATCAATGGTTTGGATCTCACTTTGGACCCTAAGATGTGGCCGATGGCCCACTTGGATCATCATGATCATTCCATGATGGGGCCATTCTCCATGGACCCCATCATGATGTTTATTTTCTTGTATGTTTAGGGTCATCTAGACCGTTTAATTTGGTGGAGAAGGGATCTCCACCGTTGGATTTAATTTTTAATGGGCCACATAAAATGGGACCCACTTGATGTATGATTTAGTGCAAGGGAGGGCCCATAGTGCCGGGGTCCCTCCATCACACGGTCTCACTCTCTATCTCTCTCCCTTTTTTCTTTTATTTACTTTTTCTATTATTTATTTCTATTTTCTTTGTGGTCTTGATGGTGAAGCTGTGTGGGCCATCAGGTTGGACCCCACCATGAAGTAGGTATTTTATTCGGCCCGTTTATAAGTGGGGCCCACCTTATATGTGTAGTACTCGTGCCATCCATTAACATCACTTGGTGGCCCACCTAAGCAGGGCCCACCTCTAATGTATTTACAAAGTCCAGCGTCCACTGACGCTGGACGTTTCTGTTGGAGGATGCAAAATGGTTACCTTGGTTTCAAGCCAATGAGGTGGTCCACTTATGTAGGCCCCACCTTGATGTATGTATTAAATCCACACCATCCATTCCCTTCCCAAGCTCTTTTTAGGCGTTGAGCCCAAAGATGGGACCGATCAGACTTCCAGGCGGGCCATAGCATGGCAAACAATGCGTTCACCATTAAAACACCCTCTAACACTTCTATACACTGAAACAGGCCCAATATTGGGCTTGTTTTGACTGTCGTGAGGTAAGAAGAACCATTGGATGGAGCAGATCTGCAAGAGGTGGACCCCACCTGCAAAATCAAAAAAAAAAAATATATAAAAACAGCAGCAGCTGCTGCTGCTGCTGCGTCAGAGGTGCAGCAGCGCTGCCTGCGCACGCCAGCGTCCGGGCGGACGGGCGTACCAGCAGCCCAGCACGGCTGTAGCCGTGGGCCCCACCTTGATGTCTATATGCTATCTAAACCGTTCATATGGTGGGCCCCTACCTGACGTGGGCCCACCCCAAAAATCAGCTCGATCCAAGACTCAGGTGGCCCACACCGTAGGAAACAGTGTGAATTGAACTCCACCCTAGAAGCCTTTTCTGGGCCCACAGAAGTTTGGGATCAAGGTGAAATTTGTGTCCACCCTTCACCTGGGTCCAGGTGACCTTATCAACGGCCTGGATGGAATATAAACATTATGGTGGGCCCCACATGGAGCCCACAGTGATGTAAGTGCTTTAGTCTCACCGTCCGCCTGGACGGTGGACGTGGAGCCACTGTGATGAATGTGTGGGCCCACTGTGATGAGTGTGTGGGCCCACTGTGATGTGTGCGTGTGTGTGTGTGTATATATATATATATATATATATATATATATATAATATCATATTTCATATAATATTATATATATGCATTATGTATATATATTATATACTATATACATATTATATACTATATTATATGTATATATTTTTACTAATGTTGAGGCCCGTGATTGAGGCCCACCTCAGTACTTGTGACCCATGGTTGAAGCCCACTTTGATGTATATAAAAGGCCCATGGGTCGAGGCCCATTTAATGTATTGGGGCCCATGGGTCGAGGCCCATTTGAGGTAATGGGGCCAATGAGTTGAGGCCCATTTGATGTGCACATGGGGCCCAATTGGTGAGGCCCATTTGATACATATAAGGCCCAGGTGAGTAGACCCATTTGATGTACATATGGAGCCCAACTGTCGAGGCCCATTTGACACGTGTAAGGCCCATAAGCTTAGGCCTATTTGATATGTTCTGAAGCCCCCGGGTTATAGCCATTGCAATGTGCATAAGGCCCATTGGTGTGGCCCACTTAATGAATGTAAGGCCCATATGACTTGGCTAATTTGATGTATTTAAGGGCCCAATGGATGTACCTAAGGTCCATTGCAATGTGTGATCCCAAAATAACTTATGAAATGATATTTGTGGCAGTCGTGCCTTGGGAGCAATGTTGGTTTGACGTCCACATTGTAAGTGTAGTGTGGTTAAATGTCCGCATTATGACTTTCCCTTGGGCCCACTGATAGGCCCATATGTGTAATATGTAGGCCGTCTAGGCCCGTCTTCATTATGAGCATCATCCACCCCATATAACATATTTAATTCCATGATTCATGATCATATGCATCATACGTATGCTTGATATGAGAAATGATGTGCCTTCGGGCAGATTGTTTATTGGCTCCCTGCCCGTACAGGGGGTGTTGCCTACATGAGCGCACGATACGCGCAGATTGCTGCGAGTGGATAGTGTGATTCATGCATTTGCATTGTGTGATATTGTCACTTTGTACGCCCTAGCGACATCGGGGCCATAGCCTCCACAGACGCATCGTGGTTGGCGGGATTGGATATACCGGAAATCTGTTCTACATGGGGTGCGATAGATATCCCCGGGTGAAAGTCCCTAAACCCTTATGGTACCGGAGGTTGCTCCAACGTCTAGACCGAGTGGGTGCATGAGCGCGGGGTGCCGATTACCAGACGGTCTTTCCACTGTGTCGTGGTCGGTTGGAAGGGGGTGCGGCCTTACCCGCCCGAGAGTAGGGGGCAATGCTAGGCTGAGTCTGACCAGCTCGAGGAATGGGTCCGCTATTGACGAGCCGAGCCCGATATTGGCAGGCGGATAGTGAGGTCTTTTCCACTCACCTTATTGCGCGCGATGGGGCGGCAATCTGGCTTGGAGTGTACTAGACCCCGGTGATATCCCAGATTTGAGCCGTATTGACATGTGGACTTAGTTGGGGATTTGTATGCTTGACTTGCATTTTGCATTGCATGGCCTTGGTATGGCCGACATCATTCTTTGCACCGCATGGCCTTGGTACAGCTAATGGAATTCTTAGCATTCATTAGCATTTTCCGCATTACTCTGATACTGCATGACTACATTATCACCTTGAGCATACACTTTCACCACCCTCTAAGCTTTCTATAAGCTTATGCACGACCGTTGCGTGCAGGTGACGTTGGATCGCAGCAGCGCTGAGGCTTGGACGCGTGGCTGATCTTCTTTTGGAGTTTTGGTCTATCTTCATTGTATTTCCCTTATGCTCATTGTACCTGTAAAGTTTTTGATTATAGTGGAAATGTGATGGAGTTTTTGGTCGTTGTTTGTGGGTTATGCCTTTGGTTATGCTTATTACGAATCAAACTGATGTTAAAAATCCTCCTTGTAGCATCCCAGGATCGGAACCTGGCGAATGGGCGCTGGGAGCCGAGAATGGGGTTCTACAGAGGCTGTCGGCGCCAGATTCGGCGATCGGGAATTTTGTGAGCCCGGTTTCCGAGTTTGGGGCGTGACAATGGTTATTATCACAAATTTGAGATATGCTTAGAAGATTATGTTTCAGTCTTTCAACATACAAAACATTTTTAAATAAAGGAAGGTTATAGAGTTGAACCGTACCTTGGCCCATAATCTTGCAGTTGCTGCCATCACCAAATGTGACTGAACCATCAGTCATGTCTTTGAAATCGGTGAATAAACCTTTATCACCAGTCATATGCCTTGAGCATCCGCTGTCTAGGTACCACTTAGAATGGCTTGTTGCTTTAAAAGCAGTGTGAGCAACCAAACAAGTGACCTTTGGAACCCATTTCATAACCATTTTGGATTTAGGTGGATAGTTGGTCTTCTTTCGTTTGTAAGAATTATAAGTATGACCTATTGAGTTAGACTTTAGAAGCTCCTTAAGTAAATCAACTATCTTTTTAGCCAAAAGATTTTGATTTTGCTTTTTATAGTTGATATAATTACTTTTAGGTTTTTGAAAAGATTTAGAAATTTAAAAAACATTTAATCTTTCCCTTTTGAGTTTAAGGTCTCTCCCTTTACAAACTTGGGAGGAGTATTCTTTGGTTTAGGAGAAACATTCTTATCATAACCCAGACTAGATCGATCGCCACATTTTCTCGATCCTGATAAGAGTTTTTCTAATTTATGATCACCTTGGGCATATTTCCAGGTTTCCTTTAAACTCAAGAGAGATGAGACTTCATGTTTTAGTTGTTCGTTTTCAGATTTAAGATTTTCAATCTGGGAGGTTTTAAAATCCAAATTACATTTTGTCTTTTCAAAACAGTCTGAAATGTGGGACTTTTCTAAAACAAGAGATTCATAAATTTCTTTGAGTTTAGAAAATTTCTCTTTTTGAAGTTTCAATTTCACAGCAATTTTATAACTTTCCTTGTATAGGGCATTGTATGCATCTTGAAGATCATATTCATTTTCACATTCACTATTCAGATTTTCTTCACTAGTCGAGTCATCATTATATAAAAAAGTGAATTTGGCTAGAGTCATAAGGGCCTTAACAGCACAACCTTACTCAGTTTCAGAATCTTCTGATTTAGAAGAGGCTTCAGAATCAGAGGACTCGTCCCAGGTAGCCATCATACTTTTCTTTTTTGACTTTCCCTTATTGGGACATTTGTTAGCCAAATGCCCATACTCATGGCAGTTGTAACATTGACTATCTTTTAATGATTTTCTTGATTTAGGGTTAGGTTTCTTTTTATCAAATGCCTTTTAAAGATCAATCCTCTTTTTACTTTTTAAAATTTTATAAAACCTTTTTGCCAAAAGAGCCATATCATCTTCAGAGTTTTCTAAATCAGAGTTTAAATCATTTTCTTGAAAACCATTTTTAGAAGTTTTTAAGGCAATAGATTTACCTTTTGGAGCTTTAAAGGTTAACTCATAAGTCTGTAATAAGCCAACTAATTCCTCAACCTTCATATTGTCCGTATTATGAAGTTCCTAGATTGCGGTTACTTTAGAATTGAACCGTTCAGGAAGCGAGCATAGTATTTTAGCATAAATCTTACTTTCAGGGATTTTATCACCTAGACCCCATATAGAGCTTACAATGTCATTCAATCTGGTATAGAAGTCCATAAACATTTCATTTTCTTCCATACATATTTCTTCAAATTTAGTTGTGAGGATTTGTATCTTAGATTTCTTGACAATTGAAGTACCCTCGTGTGTCATTTCTAATATATCACAAGCTTGTTTTGCAGAATCACAGGATATAATTCTTTTGAATTCATCCGGTGATAGTGCACAAGTAATTGCATTTAGTACTTTAGCATTTGCACTACTCTCATTTTTCTGAACTGTGGTCCAAGAGAAATATGGTGTAACTTTCATAGATTTTGAACCATCAATCCCGGTTACTTCAGTGATAGGGGGATCCATTCATTCACTGTGGATAGCCACATACTTTCATCCATGGATTTGAGGAAGATCCTCATCCTGGCTTTCCAATAGGCATAATTGGTGCCATCGAAAGGTGGAGGCCTAGTGACTGAAAGGCTATCAAAATTTGACATCTTATATAAAGCTTAGATCGTTAGCTGAGGAATTAAATCCAAATAAGAAAGAGAGCTATTAGGCTCTGATACCACTTGAAATGGCCAAGCTATATATCCTAGAGGGGGGGTGAATAGGACTATGCCAAATTTAAAATAAATATAGTGGAAATAAAGAAAGAGAGATAGCCAAATAAATAAATCAATACACAAGGCTAAATGCAATCTCAAAATATTGATTGTTCTAAGGACAACCATGCATTACAAAAATGGCAGGGCAACCTTACTAGAACAAATAGAGAAATTGAAGCTCAAACTAATAAAGAGATAGCAATGAATAAATTGTAGAAATATAAATCTAAACTATTACAACATTCCCCACTGAGCTTGAAATAAAATGATTACAACATTCACATCCACATATACATCCCACAAATGAATAATTAAAGATATGAAATATAAACCACACAACCACAAAACACAAGGGATTATAGTGGTTCGCCTGTGTGTACACCAACTGTTAATAAACAGCCACACAACTACTCCACTCTTAATATCCTCACACAGGGGATATTAGCGTTCACTATCAAAGATAGCTTTTCCAGGTTCACCCAAAACCTTCACAATTGTGTCTTTCTCTATGGGCTTACACAATTAAAAAAACCCCTCTTCTAAGTTTTCCTGGCTCTCCTCAGATAACTAATACAATGAGATTTTTCTAGCAAATTCCAAAAGGAAACCAAATAAAAGTAAATTACATAAATGTAAAATACCTGAATTTCTCCTTCGTTGTAGTAGCCCAGAAGAACCAAGTCAGAGTAGAGATTTGAATGTCAAAGTTCAATGTCCAATACTCACTTTATAATGGTTCTAGGTTCTAATAGATTTTAAATTAAACCAAATGGAGGTAGCTCTAATTGATTTTGATTTCAGAAAAAAGAAAAATGAAACTTCCTCTTTTTTAGATTAGATTGGAATACAAGAAACAAAATCAATTTGAAAAGCTAAAGAAAGAGAATATTAAACATGCACACTTAGCTTAAATGGAGCACAGACTTATCTCTTAGAAGGCCGAATTAAATTAGCTTGAATTTCATTTATTATTTTGAGATTCGTGCTCTATTTATAGGTGAGCAAATCACGTCTTCTACTGGTCTAAAGATCTCTACGACTGGTCGTAGAACCAACAAATATTTAAAAATTCAGACGCGATAAGAGCTGGCAGTTTCACGACTAGTCGTAGGGGTCTACGACTGGTCGTAGGTCTCCTTCGACTGGTCGTAGGTTGCTCACGACTAGTTGAAGCTAGTCGAATTTCAACACTGTATTTTGAGTCGTAGGACTACGACTGGTCGAAGAAATAGTCGACACTATTCATACGACTAGTCGAACAGTCCCTAAGACTAGTCGAAGCCTAATAGAAAATTTTTAAATTTTACAACAAACTTATGACTGATCCAGGAAATTCTTAGACAGGTCAAAGCAGTGCTAGGACTAGTTGAACAAAGTCCAGGACTAGTCTTAGAACAGACTAAACTCACTTATATAAAACATATGAATTATGTATCCAAAATGACCTACTCTAAAGGTCAACCTAAGGTCAGTCATACCTCAATAGTGAAGTAAGGACATTGAAACTTAAAGACAAGTGACCTTTGAAAGTAATGAAGCTTGAAGTCTTGATGTAGCTCAAACTTGAAAGCTTCTTGAGATTTTGAGGTTGAACTTGAAAGCTTCTTGAGATCTTGCATTATCCTTATCTTGAATTAAGTCAAACAATTTCACTTTCTCGAGTCTTGACTTGTGAACAGTGCTTGTCAATCAAAGCTGATCTTGAGTAGAGTTTTGTTCTTCACATATGCAAGCTTCATAATAGTGTCTTTGTCACCACAAATTTAACAACAAAAAGGGGCTATAAACTATAACACTTACAGAGGTTCCATGAATTTGGCTTTTAGAGCATTGCCTTGGTGCCATTGGACATCATGACCACGACAGAGGAACTTTGTGACCATGGACCAAATCTCAATATTTTCCATATCCAATTCCGAAAGTTAGACCAACGATAGGGTAAGACCAAAAATACCAGCAATTGACTCAGGGGTGATTACCATATCGTCACCCTCAACGGACACAGTGATGGACGGTGGGTCAGATACTGGAGAATGACAAGCGATGAAGAAATTATATGTTCTTTCAAGATGACAAGGCCCGCCAAAATCAAGAATGGGCAACTAATCTATGACAGCAAGTAGAGGTTCCAGGTTGTATGGAATTAGACAACTCCTATCGACTTTTCTCTCATGAACAACCTTTCTCCCAACGAACTTTGCTAAGAACGGATTTACTTTAACCGGTGGAGGTGCTGGGGCCTCGGATTGGGACCCTCTATGCGATCCCTGTCTAGTGCGTTGCTTTGTAGGGTTCCCACATTCTGGAACTCTTGCTCTTTCTTTTGGAGCAAGCACTTTTTATCAGGAGGATTTCAACGACTCACCTGGTCCGGATGCTTTTCCTTTGTCTTTTCCCATTTGCACAAAAAGCGGATTTCAAAGTTTTGGGAAAGATGGACAAAACCCAACTGAAAAGGAGATACCAAAAAAAAATTAAATCGTGATGTATAAAAGGGTATTACCAAATTTGTCGAACATTTGGGGTTGTCCGACGAGGCTCCGAGCTGTCCAGTTGAGAGGAGCGAGAAGGGAAGAAGACAAGAAAAACTGTGAAAAATTACCCTTTTTCGCGCTCCATCGCCTTATATCGGGTGGCAACTTTCGATTTCATGGATCTTAGTTTCGATTATATCGATGATCCTCATTCGATGTTATCGATACTGGCTTCGATAATGGTCTTAATCATGTGACTTTCTAAATTTTGAAGAGATGTCGATGATATCGACTGTTGATCGATTTGATCGAAAGTACTCATGACTTATCAACAGACATATCAAAGAAATATGTTTTCAATTTTCAACATTCAAACAATCTTTCATGTATACTTTTAGTATATCTATGAATCAATAATATACACAGCAAAATTTTGTACAAGCATTGTACAAATCAAAATTATAAACATTAGAATGTTTATATACAAAAAAATTGAGGTGAGAAACCTTAGATGTATCATTAGAGGCTCAGCAAAAATTGCATCTTTTCAGCACATATCCTGATCTCGATGCATGACCTGGACTTGTTTTTCTTTGCTCAATATTTCCAGGCACAGGGATCATCCTTTCCTTTACCTTTGATGACATAGTAGTGGTTATTTGTGTGAGAACCCTTCATCACTGATTTTCCTGAGAGGTCTAGGATTTCGCATTTTTCTTTGTTGAATGTAACCACATGCTCATTGTCACATATTTAAGAAATGCTTAGAAGATTGTGTGTTAATCCTTTAATGCAAAAGGCATTCTCATTTTTGAGCAAATCTATTCCTTTAATAATTCACTGTCCAATTACCTTGGCGGTGCTTCCGTCTCCATAGGTGACTATCCCATTATTAAGATCTAAATAATTTGTAAGGAGAGATTTGTCACCAGTGACATGTCTTGAACATCCGCTATCCAGGTGCCACTTAGTTTCATTGCATGGTATATGGTTTGAATGAGTAACCAGACAATTCTTCTTATCTTTTGGAACCTATTTTGTGACAGGATTCTTGACTGTAGTAGATGTTGTTTTCTTGTTTAATTCGACCACTTGATTCACTAGCTCCTTGTTAGTCATTTTAGGTGGTGGTGGATGTGAATCTCTTTTATCCATCCTCTTAGGTTGACTCGAGACATTTTGCATTTCTTTGGTTGGTTTGAGTTTTCCAATATGATTCCGACCAGAGTTATGTTGAGTCCTCCTAGGTGTCATGTATTCGAACTTGTAATGACCAGAATCACCACACAAATGACACACTGGAGTAGTTCTTGTGTTACTTCCCGAAGCAGCAGATTTTTCAGTTATTAGTGCTGCATTTCCAGATTTTGATTTAAATTTATCATATCCTAAGCCGCTCTTGTCTTTTCCAGGTCTTCCCATACCTGAAAGTTTTTCTAGCTTTTCACCACTCTAGGAAAACTTATAGTTTAACTTAGCAATTTTTCTGGATTCCTCTAAATCAAATAGGAGTGTATGATTTTCATTTTGAAGGAGCATATTCTTATCTTTTAATAGTTCAACTTATTTGTTTAATTTTACGGATTCAGTTTTAAGGAAGGTATTAATTCCTTCTAATCTATCATTATCTGAATGATATTGCTGTAGATCATTTACTAATTGTGTGTTGATTTCCAATGTTTTATCTAAATCTTTCTGCAGCAAGTTACGTTTGTTCTCCATTACTCCGAGTCTTTTAAGGATATTTATGCTATGTATGTAGAGTTGATTATAGGCATCTTGTAGTATATCCTTTTCTTCCTCTTCTTCTTCTTCTTTTTCAGTTTCCTCATCATCTGATGGAAATGATTTAGTGGCTTGGTGTTCTTTCTCGTTCTCAGTTTCATTGGGAATGATTGGAGCAGTGGAAACCGTAAGGATTTTTAAAGATTTTTGATCTCCATCGCTCTCTGAGTCGCTAGATTCTGAGTTTGACTCTTCTGTATCATCCCATGTGGCAGCCATTGCCTTACCCTTTGTTTTTTTGTTAGGGCATTCAGTAGACAGGTGCCCAAACCTCTGATAGGCATAACACTGTGGTTCTTTGGTCTTTTTACCAAATTTACCTGTAGAAGGTCTGTAGTTCATCTTTCTTCCTTTAAATGGACGGCCACGATTTTTTAAAAGAACTTTTTGAATCGTTGAGCCAACAAAGCCACTTCCTCATCTTTGTCTTCTTTTTCGCTTTCACTGTCCTCATTTGTTGTTTTCTTTAAAGTTTTGAGGATAGTAGTTTTGGATCTTTGGGTTTGTTTGAAGTGTAGTTTAAAAGTTCGTAGGGAACCTACTAGTTCTTCTACTTTCATTTCATCAATATTCCTATACTTTTCAATGGTTGTTACTTTATGGTTGAATCTTTCCAGCAGTGATCTAAGTATTTTTCTATAAATTTTCGAGACTGGAACTTTCTCACCTAATCCACCCATGGAGTTGCAAATGATATTCAACTTTGTGAAAAACTCTATAAAGGTCTCATGCTCTTCCATTATGAGACTTTCGAACTGTGATGTTAGTAGTTGTAGTTTAGGTCTCTTCATAGTGCTTGTGCCTTCATGGGTTGTTTCCAATAGATCCCGTGCTTCTTTGGATGTCCCGCACATACTTATTTGATTGAAAATATCTTGGGACACGGCACAGTAAATGGCGTTCATAGCTTTAGCTTTAACAGTCTGTTTTTATTTATCAAACGTCGTCCACTTTTCTTTAGGTTTGGGTTTTATGATGGTTGTGCCATTATCAAATACAATTTGTTCAAATGGTGGCACATATCCACTTTTAACTATGTCCCAAACATCATGATCCAAAGATCTCAGAAAGTAGTGCCTTCCAGTATGTGTAATTTGAGCCATCAAATATTGGAGGCCTAGTGACCGATGAGCCCTCTCCTTTGGCCATATTCCCAACTTCAGTCAAGATCACTCTCTAGGCGGTGAAGCCCTTAAAGAGAGACCCGCTCTGATACTAATGAAAATTGCGGTAAAGACTGTTTTAGTTGAAGTAGGAATATGCCAATATGTCCTAGAGGGGGGTGAATAGGACTTTTTAATAATTTTATAATAATTCAAAATCCTATCACTCTAATTCTAACCATAAGCATATATTAGGATTACTCAAGAGTAACTCTACTAGCTTCCAATCCCGGTAGAGGATCCAATCACAAACTATTAGAGAGATAAACAATATGCAATCTAGTTTATGATGGATATGATTGTGCGTGTGTGTGAGGTGTGATCTCAGATAAATAGATGTGAAAGTATTTTAGGAAATCACATAAATAATTGAAAGACAATATCAATCCCAAACACAGTCATTTTTATAGTGGTTCGACTACTTTTCTACTCCACTCCCGGTATCCACACTTAACCCTTGAGTGTATCGGATTTCACTAGGGAGGTTTCACATGGTTCACCCCAAACCCAAGGTTTTAAATCAGGTTCACCTTTAACCTTTACAACCTACACCTAGGCTGATTGTTTATGCTCTCACGAGCAAGGGTCAACACAAAGCACCCACTTTTAGGCACACTAGCTAAGGATCTTCCACAAGACCCTAACCTGTTTATGCTCTCATGAGCAAGGGTCAACATAACGTACCCACTTTTAGGCATACTGGCCAAGGATCTTCCATAAGACCTAACTATTTATGCTCTCCATAGAGCAAGGGTCAACACAATGCACCCACCACGTACATTCCCGCCGGAGGCCTTCTAGAGGACTTGCATGGGGTGAGAAACACCTTAGACCTAATCCTACAAAGGAATGATCACAAGGGTCCTCTGGACTCTGATAACTTACAGATAAGCAAATGAGTCCCTTTTAACTCGTTGACGAAGATCTCCTCCTTTGTTGATGAAGAGTCTTCTACTTCCTTGAACCACAACTCAGAAGATATACCAATGCATGGTGACAGGTTGGGTCAAGGTTATGATGGAATCCTACTCTCAAATATTTTCCTATAAAGGAGATAGAGTGATTCCAATCATCTATGCATTCAAGGTATCCCAACTTAATGATTTGCCATTAAGGTGGTAGCTGGAGGATCCTTGAATGCGGAAGTTCATTCCCCAATCCACTCTATTGAATATCAATGATGAGGGTGGATTGGAGGATGAACTCCCTTGAGAGAAAGGGCTTTGGGTATATGATCTAAGGTTAAATACTCAAAAGCACTCTCTTCTTTCTCTCACAGCAACTAAAGACAAGCTCTCTATATATAGGCAAAAAGTTCCAATGGATATAAAACAGTCACATTTATGACAGAGTTCGATATCATCGAGTAGGGTCGATATCATCGAGTGTATACTTTTGCTTGTATCGACTGGCCGCTTGATGACACAAACTCAATTGTCATACGCTTTTGAAACCTTTTGCCAACTGGTTGAGGAGATTGAAACATGCATCGATGTCATCGGATTTCGAACTTCGATTTCATCGACACGAGGATCGATTCGTCGACATTTGAAAATGAGAGAGACAAACTCTTTGAAATTATTCAGGTCAAGGATATGATCGAGGTACACTCGATATCATCGAAATTTGAATTTCGATGATATCGAAGGTCGTGTCGATGCATCGATAAATCTAAAGATTTTATTAGTGAGCTTGCTGGATAGTTTATGTCCTTTCTTGATGTCATTGATTCGGCCTTGATATCATCGATATTTGAATATCGATTCTATCGAGTGACCCTCGATCCAAGATAAAAAAAACCACTTGAAAAATGTTGTTGGAAAACAGTATCCAAGACCGATATCATCGGTTTTTGAACTCTGAGGATATCGAGGAGTCTTTCAATATATCGAAGGTCTTTATGAATTTCCTTAAAAAATAGGGACACAAACTCTCTGCTGTCGATTATAGATAAATTGTTAAAATGTGGTTAGATTCAATTAATGTGATCTTGGTTAGCTTAGATTAGGATCATGATAATTAATTCATGATCTGTAATTAATGGTGGGTTAAAGGAGCATGGGATGACATGATGTGATGATGTCATGCTTAAGGTGTGGCATGGAAAAGAGTTGACTTGAGGTGTACATGAGAGAGGGAGAGGTATAGGTGTGTGTCATCACACACATGGGTAGAGATTCTCTCACCCATGTGTGGCATGTACATGTGTGCATCGCATGTGTTGTGCACATGTGTGGAATGAGTACATGACGCCTTGCACACATGATATATTAATGATTCTTCACAGTGTATCTCACTAATGGAGTATCGTACAGACACACGAATGGTACCTATGCGATCGTAGCGACAGGGCGGTCGATATGAAATAAGTTTCGAGGTCTTGAGGTTTTGGTCAGTTGGGTGTGTACTATGAATGGCCAATCTAGGTCTACCTAAGGGCATCGATCATCATGTACATATGCATAGAAAATAGTACGGAATGGTTGGGGTGTTACAATCTACTCTCCTAATAAAAATTTCGTCCTCGAAATTTCTAGTCACAATACATTAACAAACTCATAACATTGAAAGCCAAACATACGCATCATCATACATATACAATACAATCATCCATCCCACAAGTGAGGGTATTTCTCATGGCTATCTGCCTAATGTCTGGGTGCTAAGTATATTCTCTAGGTTCTCTACTAGAGGATCCTATTTTGACTAGGTTCTCAAACCAGGAATTCTAGATTCATGTCTTTAAATTCATACAAATCAAGAGTATTAATAGCACCTAGGTTCTCGATCAACGACGGTGGGAGACCTAGTTTAAGTTCTTTTATGTTTTCCGGTTACTGACTTTGCTTGTAAGTGATCCGAAATCTTATGCTCTGATACCATCTTTTGTCACGCCCCAAATTCAGGGACGGACATCTTCCGTGATGCCTCGAATCCGGTACTCGACTTCCATACACCAAGTCTTGAGTTCGACGCATCATAAGGAAGATTTTTGATTGATTTTTTTAATTGTATATACATATAATAATACCTGAGCATGAAGATCCATGATCAAAATACCAAACAACACTCTCCATTATAAATCTTGATGGTTACAAGTACAATGCTTTCTAAAAGGTACACGACGTCAATATTACCAAATCGAAAAATAGATACAATGCATCAAGAAAGCTAAGGCTTCCAAGCTACTCCTGCCTTGAAAAAAAAGGGAAATAGGAAGCTTAGGCAAAAAGCCTAGTGAGTACACACATGTGTGCAATGTGTCCTACAAGCAAGCAAACAAATATGCCACAAGGAAATCATGTATGATGAAAGGCGTGTAACACGTAAGGTATGATGCCAATGGTAATACAATGCATATGCATCATAGTAATACTTTGAGTCAATACTACCAGCATCACCAAGTCATATTTTTTATTTCTCCTATACCACAGCCATAACCGTATTACACGCATCCATAATCACATCATCATCATCATATTGTCATGCCATATCATAACTGTATATCTCAAAAAAACACCGTGGTCGACACCCATGCACTAGACACTAGTAATCGACCTCACATACTCGCCCTGCGGTGGACTTCCACCAACTGTATATTAAGGAAAACACCATGGTTGATACCCATGCTCCAGACACCAGTAATCAACCTCGCATACCCGCCTTGCGGTGGACTTCCTCCTGGCATGCCAGTAGCGGACTTCATTCGCGCTTCTCCTCGCTGGCGAGTTAGACTGGTCCCTGTTTGTACCTCAGCCCTTAAGCAGGTTGGACCTACCTCTTCTCAACCCGACCTCATCAGTGGGAGTCAAATCCATGACACATGTATCCACTCGGCCCGACGGTGAGGCAACCCTAGCTAACATCGGGGTTTAGGGACTTTCAACCCAAGGGGCACATCATCCCCTACTATTTCTACACTTCCGATGTCTCGTTCATTTTCAGGGATAACTTAAGTCATCATCATAGATGTACATTTCATCGTTAAGATCCAACTCATGTTATACGACATAACTGTGGTATTTCGATCATCATGTATGTCATGATAATACATGAATTCAAGCAATAATGATAAGGCATACGTTCAAGTGCATGTAGTATGCATATAATGCCATGAGTTTAGGGTCTGCTTAACCTTTAAGCCAAAAATGACATACAATCATCATGTGCTACTATCAACTATATCAATCCATAGTCATATGACTAAACTGAAGAGGACATATCTTACACATGAACAAAT
The DNA here is from genome assembly GCF_029962835.1 of Magnolia sinica. Classification (NCBI taxonomy): domain Eukaryota; kingdom Viridiplantae; phylum Streptophyta; class Magnoliopsida; order Magnoliales; family Magnoliaceae; genus Magnolia; species Magnolia sinica. The sequence goes on from NC_080581.1 coordinate 42,674,765, forward strand.
GTATTGAAGCACACTTGCACATACCATCATTCCATGGTGCATGAGTATGATCAATAACAATATAGTTAAGTAAATGAATTTAGTATGCTAGGAAATGAAACAACATTAATCAAGATATTAAATCACATACTTTTATTAATCATAATAACTAACATCACCGATATCATCCATAGCTATCATAATCATGAGCATTAATTGTGTTCAGAGTTACACCATATCCTTCGCAAGATAGGTATTCCATTAGTGGCTTTGGCCCGATATGATTTTTTTCTATTGGGACCACATGATTATACCCTAACTGGGCCTTATCGTTAATGAGTGGTGGTGATGCAAAGTACATGCACCAAGTGGTTATGAGATGAAAGGCTTAGACATAACATATAGTAAATGAGCCACAGGATGAATGGTGCTGGTGAAACTCATATAATGTAGTGGGCTTCACCTTCAGGTGGGTTATTAGTAGGTTGGATTTGCAAATAGTTATCGTAGCAATTCTACAATGGTTTGAAAGGAACAGATAAACCTCATAAGATACAGTGATCTCTAAGTTGAACGACTTGGTATATAATATACACATAAGGGTTAGTCACGGTTGGGATGACGCGGGTTTGTCTCATGTAGCGTAGTGGGTCATACTTCTAAGTAGTCCTGCAAGCAGATTGGTCCATGCACAAACATTACGATGGGTCCTAATAAGTAGATAGTATAGGTAATTCACATACATTAATGTAGTATAAGGAATAACAGTTTATATGCACAAGGCACACATCAGCGAGCTCCATCATTAAATCGTCTAGTTGGCAAAACAATTGAACAGTGCGGATAAAATACATACATTGAGTGGGTTCAGAAGTGTTCGAAAGTTATATGTTCAATTAACACTATTTCATATCGTCTGACTTATTTAGGAATTGGATCTAGATCATTTTGGAATCATGTTATAGAATTAGCTAGCCTAAATCGTGAAATATGCAATACTTACATCAAGGTAGGGTCCATAATCAATCTAATACACATCTTAAGTTCATATACCCAAGAGGTTACACCATCAGCATAGTCCTTGAGTCTGAGCAATCACACAATTCTCATATGCTCACATGGTCTTATGGCCACTCCATTATCAGAAGTCCATATGGTTGAGTGGCTACACAAATGTCACTTTACTAGTCATAATAAGGGACTTAAGGTCACATGGTTACTTATTTTTTTTACTATACCATAACTCATACATTTATGTGCAACTACTTTATTAAGCTTCCACATGGTCAGGTTGTCGATGCCATAATTTCACTTGGTTGAGTGGACGTACAATTAGTATCATAGTCTAGTGACCGCATCTCAAAGTATCCAAGGCACAATCACAAGCATACCACAATTCCTGGTTACATTAACTCTTAAACTATGACCGCCCTATACTTCATACGGAGAATGACTCAGATTCGGTGTCACATGATCAAGAGGCCAAGAACTAGTTTCTATCACATCAGATATAGTTTAGTGGTCCCCACATCTGCCTCACCTATGAGCATAATGTAAGGGTTGTATTCATGTCGCCTGACACTGAATTGAGGGCCACTCCATTATCAATTTGTATAATCCAGCCTTTATCATAATTCTCATGACTAAGAGAATTTGCACATACAACTCGATTGTTCATGGTTCAGGTGACTATGAGTATGCCCATAAGCACATGGTCATATCATTGGGTGGTCACCAATGTCACCTGATTACATGTAGTTGGTTGGCCTTGTGTGAATTTCACAATCATACGGTTAAACAACCACATATACTTAACAATTACATTTGATTAGGTGGCCATACATACGACACATGCCCACATGATTAAGGGGCCAAACACATATCGCACCCTCACACATTATAATTGAACATGTTTATGGGTTTAAGCACATGTCATATGATCCTACTACTTAGGGCCACACTCTAACCAAAGTGCAAAGTGGTGAAGGGCTGTGCACTCATTATATAATTAGGTAATCTAGGGCAGTAACACAATACAACCTATATTGCATGCTAAGTGGTGAAGGATTATACATGCAACACAATTTCATATGATTCAAGATAGCATACATTCAACACATGGAGATTGCAAACTCTTGCCGAAGAAGGCCAATGGTCGGCCCAACAAAGGCTACCACTGATGGGCCCACATGACATTTACTCAAAATGGGCCTTAAATTTTAGGCCCACACATCAATGGAATTTACATGGGTTCTATGCGGTGGAGCTCATGGGGTTATGCATTCATCATACTTGTATCAATTATAAGCTGTCTATGCACTACATGGTCACATGATTGAACACCATCAATATATAGAAATTTTAACAAAGATCTAGACTTTTCACATATCACATTTACAAACAATCGAATTTGCATAATTAATGGGCCACCCATCCATGGTGGGCCTGAGGCTTAAAATCAAGTCAATCTTTGGCACATGTGGGCCACACCACACACAAAAGTTGAGAAGATTACCCTCCACTAAAACATTCATAATTACTTGTTGGGTCACTGAGGCGTGGATCACAAATCCAGCCCACCCATTATGTATGTCCCACTTGGTTAAGGGGTCAGACCAAGTTTCATATACATCCAAATTTTAAGTGGACCCCACAAGTGCTTTTATATACTTGAGCTCCGAGTTGTATGGGCAATTCAAGGAGATCAAAGTTACATGGGTCCCAAAGTGATGTATTTATTATATATACACAGTTCATCTATTATTTATTTATTTATTTATTTAGAGATCATTTTAAAGCATTATCCAAAAATGAATCATATCCAAAGATTATCTTATAGCGTTCCGGATTTTTGCCAACCTGGAGTTAGACGTCCTTAGGCAATGGGTCGATCATAACACCTTATTGACTTCTCAGAACTCAATCCCAAAGTTTAAAATCCCTTTCCAACCATTTCCTTCACAAATCTCACCTTTCACCACCTTATTCTTCACATTTTTCTAAGTACTTTCATAGTAGACGCTAATCCTAACATTTAAATGATGGAGAACAATACTTAAACTTAAATTTACTATAATAGTAAATGTATAAATAAAAATGGATTTTGGGCCATTAGTCTTATGAAATCTGACAAAATAAATAGGTGATTTTGATAGAGCAACTTAGTCTGTCGTAATTGGGCGAATATAGTTAAGTACTAAACTAAACAGTCGATGGATTTGGCTTGAACTACTTTCTATACAAACTACAAGACTCAAAACCATTAAAATCACTAACTCAACATTACTTAAAAACCTAGGAGCAATCTCAAAACCTAGTTGCTCACAGGAGCACATTGGAACTCCGCATTGGACCTGGACCGCGTGTCGAAAGTCCGATGACCGATGATCGCGAAACTAAAAAGTTATGACCACCTTACTGGGCTTAACAACCATCGCGGGAACCAAGTCCAAATAGTATCTAGAAACGCACAACTTGAGCCCGGAGCGAAGTGTGTAGGAAACGCGAATATCTTTAGAAAATGAACTCAGATTTGAGTGATTTGGGCCGTTCGCTCGTGGGCCAAATTTAAGGTTTCAGACCGTTAGATTCTGACCTAACTACACCCTTAAATTAGGGAAATTTTCTGGCATAGGTCAGTGTACTTGTGGCCTTGATCGTGCAACGATAGCCGTTGAACTGAAACTGGTCCTCCACGGTCGATCCACAAATCCGATCAGACCGAAATCTTAACCTGGCCTAGATCCATTGCAAGGGAACTTACCCTACACCATAGGTGAGTAATGGACCTCCAGATGAGACCCGTTTATTAGAAACAGACTCCCTTTAGCTTAACCTAAGTAAACCATGGCCATGGTGCCATTTGAATCAGTTCTGGGCCTATATAAGACCCTTAACCCACCCCTTCTCTCTCACATACTAATTTGCTCCAAACCCTAAGAGAGAGAAGAGAGAAAAGAGGAGAAAAGTGTGAGGAGAGAAGAGAAAGAGTGGGAGATCGTTGCTGGGATTCTCTCCACAACTCCACGCCTCGATTCACCCTTCTACATCACTTCACGATCGTCTCCAACTTCGATTTGAGTAAGGAATCCTAACCCTAATCTAGTTTTAGGAATCCAAGTAGAAGAATCAGCAAAATAACTAACCTCTTTTTGTGATTTAGGTAGCCGTTGTGCCGTAGACAAAGACGTAGGGTTCGAACGGAGTTCGTAATCGACGTACCGGTGAAAGGTGCGGACTATAAACATTTAGGTTATGGCTTTCAAGGCTTTTAATGTCAGCTAATGATTTATGTTGACTTGATTGTTGCCATATGATCTTAGTTACGACATTTTCAATATATCATATAAGTGTAAACTAAGTTGTATACAAAATGCATTCCATGTGTTTGTTGAAATGTTTGACTGAACATGAAATAGTGAATTGTGCTTATCATGATTTCTAATCTTAGATCCATGTTTGTTATATGTTTTATAACCTATGTTGTGTAGGAAATTGCTACAGTTCATGTCATAACTAATCTAGTCTATGTATTTAGAAATGTGTAGTCTAAGTGTTTGATAATATGTCTGAATGAGAAATTGTCCGATGATTTGAATTTATTAAGGGTGTTGAGATAGGATTCTCGATTACTTTAACTATATGTATAAATTCCTCTATGTAACCTTAATTTCAATTACGCAATATATGGATGAATTGTAACATTCAATAATATGTTCAATATGTTTAATGAAATGCTCAAATGAGTGTTGTACTTGGATTGTTTGTTAAATGCTTATATGATTATCACATATATCCACATGCTGCATTTGAGTATAATTGGGACTACTACATAGTCCAGGCAATCGGTAACAATTCCTGTTTGAGTGGCCGAATTAGTCTCGCCACATTTGATGCATTTGGTGAATCCGAGTTGTACGATGATTGTCAATAGTGGTACCATGTCGATTAATTCAGCGTACACTCGTACCAGTTGAACTTGTCTAATAAACCGATGGGCCTATTATGTGTTTACCATGTATGAATGCTACTACTTGAATCTAAGGTACCACCTACCAATGTAAAAGCCCGTTTCAACCATGGTACCACGATCCGCTAAGACTCATGAGCCGGGTATGGTGGTATGGGACACCATGGTCGAGCTGTCTGCCTACGCTGGGGTGACAAGCCTCCCCGTAGTGACCAGTGAGCAACCCAAAACTTGTGAGCTAAATACGGTGGTATGGGACATTGTATTCGAGCTGTCGGCCTACCCCGGCGCTGTCACGCTCCAAACACAGAAATCGGATTCACAGGAATCCCGATCACCGAATCCCGTGCCGACTGCCTCCATAGTACCCTATTCTCGGCTCCTAGCGTCCATACGCCAGATTCCGATCCTGGAATCCTATAAGGAGGATTTTTTTTGTACATTTAACTCGTAATAAGCATAACCACAAGATTACCCAATTCACAAAGGCAACATCATCATCACATATCCACTAATATAATCATTTGAATATAATGCTGAAAGGAAAATACATCAATCGAAAATCAAGCTCCAGAAGACCGCTGCACGCTCCAAGCTCAACACTGTTGCAACCTAACATCACCTGCACGCATCTATCGTGTATAAGCTTATAGAAAACTTAGAGGGTGGTGTAAGTGTATGCATAAGGTAGGTGCCAAGTATTCAATACAATACCATCATCATACAATACCGAAAATACTGGTAATCCATAATCATATAATATCGGAATAAGCAGAAATACTGACAAGATCATGAATTATCAGAGTAAATAGAAATACTGACAAGATCAGAAATCATATGATAACAGAGTAAGCGAAAATACAGACAATTCCATGAGTCAATTAATATCAGAATACGCAATATGGAACAGCTGTGCAAATGAGGAGTCATAAAGAGCCGGATATCAGATGTTGAGGATGCGATGCAATATGCAATTCCTGTTGAGTCCACGAATAGCATCAGCCATATCTAGACCATATAAATGCAGAAATACAGTAACCCAAAGTGTCACATGCCGCGGATATAATGCAATATGCAGTGCGAATGGAATAACCATGCTGGAGTGTGAAGTCGGGACGATAGTACATAGTATCGCAGGCTATGGGGTCCATCACAAGGGACTTCTATCCAAACTAGTCCCATACCTAAATTTGGATAGTCAGATTCAATGTGGTAAACTCCTGATCTCAAGTTAGTCGCGCGCCCCAACCGAAATCCTTGCCATTGCGAAGGTACACGTAACAAATAGTTGCGCACCACCAGCCCGAGTGGATAGTGAATGAATGAATGAATGAATGAGTATGCAACTCCTACTCAATATGTCCACATATCAGTACTGTTCACTCGGGGATCATCACCGGGGTTTAGTACACTCCAAATGGCACTGCCGCTCTCCCAGCCGCATAGTCCAAGTGAGCGTAAGAAACCTTACTGTCCGCCTGGCCAATAGTCTGCCAATACCTATTCGGCACGTCGATAGTGGACCCATTCACGAGCTGGTCAAACTCAGCCTAGTAATGCCCCCTACGCTCGAGCAGGTAAGGTCACACTCCCTCCCAACCGACCACGACACAGTGGGAGACACGGCCTCCTGGTATTCGGACTCGGGTGCTCATGTATCCACTCAGTCTCGATGTTGGGGCGTCCTCTGGTACCAAGAGGATTTAGGGTTTTTCACCCAGGGCCATCTATGATAGCCCGTTGCTAGAATAAATTTTTGGTGTCCCGTCTGGCCAACCACGATATGCGTGTGGAAGCTACGGCCCTGATGTCGCTAGGGTGTACAGTAATCATAATGCAGGATGCATGAGTCATACGAACCAGCCATGCATCAATCCTACGCATACCGTGCGCTCATGTGAGATAACCTTCGCCTATCAGGGAGTCTCATAACAACATGCTCAATGATATATGCAATAATCAACCACATATCATAACAAGCATGTAGATGATGCGTATGGGCATGTATCATGATGCTATGCTGTCACATACTCATAATCGATATCAATAACTGGCATCGACAATCGACCTCGACAATGTGGACAATTAACCAACATTACCCTCAAGGAATGACCTACATAGGCCTAACATAAAGTGGACCCATGGCCTCACACAAAGGCCGAATATACAACACTATGCCCCTCACTCAAGAGTTTAATATACATCACGATGGGCCGTTCACATGCGCCTAACATTTATCACAATGGGCTTCATCGCTTGGCCCTTAAATGCATCAAAATGGACCTCATCACATAGGCCTCGATATTCGGCCTCGACAATCGGAATCGGCCTATACAATCGGCCTCGACAATCAGAATCGACCTTGACAAATTTGAATCGGCCTCGATATTTGGCCTCGATAATCGAAATCGATCGATAATCAGAATCAGTAAATCGGTCACGTCAATCGGCAATCGATCACGACAATCGAAATCGATCGATAATCAGCAATCGGTCACGATAATCAGGATTGATCGATAGTCAGAATCGGCAAATCGGTCACGTCAATCGGCAATCGGTCAGGACAATCAAAATCAATCGATAATCAGAATCGACAAATCGATTTCGTCAATCGGAATCGGCAATCGGTCACGGCAATCGGAATCGATCGATAATCGGAATCGATAAATCGGTCACGTCAATCGAAATCGGCAATCGGTCACGACAATCAAAATTGATCGATAATCAGAATCGGTAAATCAATCACATCAATCGAAATCGGCAATCGACCACGACAATTAGAATCAGTCGATAATCAGAATTAGCAAATCGGTCACGTCAATCGGAATCGGCAATCGGTCACAACAATCAGAATCGATCGATAATCAGAATCAGAAAATCGGTCACGTCAATCGAAATCGACAATCGGAATCGATCGATAATCAGAATCGGCAAATCGGTCACGTCAATCGGAATGGGCAATCGGCCATGACAATCAGGATCAATCGATAATCAGAATCAAAAAATCGGTCACGTCAATCAGAATCGACAATCGGTCTCAACAATCAAAATCGATCGATAATCAGAATCGGCAAATCGGTCACGTCAATCGGAATCGGCAATCGGTCACGACAATCAGAATCAATCGATATCAGAATCGGCAAATCGATCACGTCAATCGGTCTCAATCGCTAATCGGCAACCGACCACAACAATAGGTGAGAATGGGCCTAAAAAGGCCCAAGGGACATCCAACCATCATTGCCCATCAATGTGGACATTCAACCAACATTGCTCCCAAGGAGTGGCCCGCATAGGGTTAAACATATAGTTGGCCCATGGCCTCGAATACATCACATTGGGCCTCACTCATGGCCTCGAATACATTACAATGGGCCACAACCCATGAGCTTCAAATACACAATAGGTGGGCCCTGCACATGGGTAAAAAATACATCCTGATGGGCTGCACCAATGGGCCTCAAGTGGGCTTGGACCACACTAAAAACCATTTCAATGGTGGTAGGTGTAACATGTGCATCATTGTACACTATCGTTCCTTGGGGCACCTGGCCCACTAATGATGATTAGCACTATCTAACCTTTGTCTAGGTGAATCAGCACCATCCAAACATTGTCCAACACTGTCCAAACATTATCAGCACTGTCCAGACATTGTCCAACACAGATGGATGGAGTGAATACAATACATGCATCAAGGAGGCCCATGTGTTGGATAGCACCTGCATCAGGGTGGTCCACATGTCCATCAAAATGGACAGGCGATGTGAATACAACACATGCATTATGGAAGGCCATATACATCAAGGTCGGCTCCAGGACGGTGTGAATATAGACATATACATCTTAGTGCGCCCCACACCACAAAAAAGTAGATAGACGGCGTGGGTATAAAACATATACATCATGGTGATCCACATGTCCATCAAAATGGACAGACGGTGTGGATATACACATACTTCCATGATCAGACCCACACGTTGTTAACATCATGCAGCAGGTGGGGTCCACGTCCAGGTGATGGACGGTTTGGATGTAGCACATACATCAGCCGTGGGTCCCACATTGGGCCCACCACACACCTATATATATAAACAAAAAAAACTACTGTCCAGTGGTCAGAGGAATGAACGGTTTGGGTGTAAGGCACGTACACCAAGGTGGGGTATTCAAATGCATGTAGGTGGGCCCCACCCTCACACGAGCCACACGTGTAAGGTGGCCCCACATCCCAGAGACATGGACGGAAGGTGTGGATATAAGCCACATGCATTAAGGTGTCCCACCGTCCAGAGACACTGGACGGTGAGGATATAGGACACATTTACCAAGGTGGGCTCCATCCAAATGGGCGGATGGCTAAGATGGGATCCACACATCAGGTAGGTCCCACGGGACTTGTTGTCCCCAATACAGCAGCTATATAAATAATATAATATTATTATTTTTATTTCTGAAATGTCCAACGACCAGGTACTGGACATTGGATGAACGGACCTGCTGACGTCATCAATCCAGCAGCTACATGCTGCTGGGGTCTCCATCGAGATGGATGGTTAAGATATAACATATACCTGCTGATCGGGCCCACAAACCTTACTGGCACAGATACAGCAGTTATAAGCTGCCGGGCATCTGGCCCACCATACGAACGGTTTAGATATAACAGGCGCCTTATGGTCAGACGCACAGAACTTGCTGACATTAAATACAGCAGCTGTGCGCTGCTCGTCCAGAAGATGGACGGTTTTAGAATATAATACATCAAGGTGGGTCCACGCCAGTGTGGCCCACCAAGTTTGGATTAGCCTGATATTTGTGTTTGCCTACGTCCAGCAGCCCCTGTTGCTAGATGGTGTGTATACAACACATAAATGGTGGGGTCCACATAAGTCGATGGCATGGATAAAATACATACACTATATTGGGGTCCACGTGCTGGTCTGGATGTGCTGTACACATTAGGTGGGCCCCACGCCATTATTATAAAAAAAGAAAGAGAGAGAGATAGACGGTATAGTTGAAGGACCCCGCCACTATGGGCCCCTCCTAGATCATAACACATACATCAACATGGGTCCCACCACAAGTGGGCCCTCAAATCATCAAATCATACAAATCAAACCTTAGGAAACACCCACCTTTGATCTTCTTGGACCTCTTCTTTCATCAATGCATCCTAGAGCTCCGAGGGATGCATTTCAACGGTGAAGATGATCATTGGATGGTTGAGATGAGAGGTAGGAAGGTGGATCACACTAGTTCTCTCATGGAGAGCTTGGACGTTGGCTCTCATGGGTTGCTTGGAATGAAATGAAGTGTGAGAGAGAGAGGAGTGATGTAAGGGAGTGATGGGAGAGAGGGATGGGAAAGTTGACTTTTTGGGGTTACTTTTTGTACTTGGGAATGGAGAGAGTAATGGGTTGAGTGATGGGTGTACTTTTGACAAGTGAGGTGATTGATGTGATGGATTCTCTTGGAATTTGCAACGCATGACATTTTCCTTGAACTGAACGCGGGCCCACATCTCCTGGCCTGGGTATTGCCTCGGCACGTAATACACGGCGTTGGAACCGCGGCGACGGTGCGTTCGTAATGATATAAGTCTCAGGTTGAGCCGACTCTGGAATACGGGATACGACTCAGGGTTAAGCGCAGTTGCCAGTTACAGATTGTGAGTCACCTAAATTTAACCGGGAGGACGCAGAAGGCTATGGAATGGTACGGGTTAGATACGAGTCTTACAGGCGCAGCCTAGCTGTGGTCCCTAGTCGGGTTGGTAACAAGCCTTCGAAAATAGACTGCCAGTTGATAGGGCGTTGGTGGTGTGACCTCGAGTACAAAATAGGCCTACGCTGATGGTGACGAGCCTCTCGTAGTGACCTAGAGTGTAAACTCTTGAACTTGCCTATCGTATGTGATTAACTAGGATTGACGACCCTAGATGGATCATTGCTTTGGTAAATGATATAAAGGGAGGTACCTTAGCTTCCCAAACCTGCTGTATGAATAGGTCTAATTAAGAACTTGGATAACACGCACATGCACCTCATTGCATGTGCCTTTAGCGATGAAGTTTAGTATAGCGGGAGTGTTGTATGCGCGACCGTGAGATGATGTCACTGAGGGAGTGCAGGTGAGGCATCATTATAGCATATCATCCCTACATTAACAAGAGTACTTAGGACATGATTTGTGTACTGCTTTATCATTACCACTTGACTGAATTGATAACATGTTAACCTTTACTTTATAGTTCTACTGAACAGCTACTCATTCCCACCTGGGATGGTGTTTTAAACACCACCTAGACTCTTGTTTAGATGTAAGTGACGGCGAGGTCTATACAACAGAGTTGGACTTCGTAGGCAAGGAGAAAGAGTTCTCTTACATTCAATTATCGGGCGGATCTATGTAGATCTCATACCGATACGTAGGGATTACTGGGATACTTGTTTAGTTGAACACATTTACTTCCCGCATTTATATGGTTAGAAACAACACATGTATATATTTAGCTCGGTTTCATACTCATACTCTGAAATTTGTGAAATATTTTCATAATTAAATGCATATATTTCAGTCTTCCACTTGCCAAATTATATTAACTCTGGAGTATGATATGTTGTTTTAGTATAATCCCACTCATGTTTACTGCATTGCTAATGGATGACATCTAAATATCATTATCCATGTTGCATAAGTGATGCATTGGAACTCGGGAGTAGAGCTTCGCTCGACCCCCGAATTTCAGGGCGTTACAAGATGGTATCAGAGTATGATTTGGATTAAACTGGACCTGGGTTATGGTAACACAATACATTCTAATGCACTCTGATTTAGGAGGGGGTGATGGAATCTAGAAACCACATTAGTATCCCAAGTTTTGCCAACGGGCAAAACTGATAGTTGAAGTATGACCCGTTTGTACCTGTGATCATGTGAGATGATCCCAATTCCTTTATAGACCATCAATCGATGGGTTTAGACAATAATTTGACCTATTCCACACTCAAAGGACCTGAAAAGCCCGAATATATGTGAGATGGAACCCGAAACCACATCAAACGGACTCGGGGGCCCAAACGATGAAAATCGGGGGACCCGAGGTGGGTCCCGCACATTTTCGGCACCCCGGAGGGGATGCCATCACCCTCAGGGCAAGCCATCAGCCCGGGGTCCAGCGGACCATGATGGAATCGTGCTTACTACGAGGCCTCACGGTCCAGCGGGCCAGGCGGGCCGCAGTGGGCCGGGTGGCTCATTTTCTTCAACCTTCGTCCGACTTTAGAAAGTTATATCTCCTTTGTTATAACTCTGATTTAGGTGATTCAAAAGTTAGATTGAAGATTGATAAGTCTAGTTTCATATAAAAATAAGTGAAAAATATTATAAAATTTTTAATATAGATAAATATAGGTCATTGTGACAACTATCCAAAAATCATTAGTGTGGATAGCTGCTGCTTTTATAATTTTTAGAATTTATCTATAACACGAAATCTAATGAAATTTGATGAAATTAAAGTAGAATTGATAAAGAACTACTAAAAAAATAATTAAAATAATATACTAACTAAAAGTGCTAGAAAAGGGTATAAAACTACCCTAGGACTTTGGGAATGAGGATTATATAAAATCTGATAGTATAGGAAACCCAATAAATTAATAACGTGAACCCTAGGACCTCTCTAGCTGGTATGGGTATATGTGAAGTGCTCGAGCATAGTTAAATTCAAGTTTGGGCAACTCAATTCCAATCAGACAACTTTTGACCCTGAGCGATAAAATAATTTCCTGTATTAGAAATGGTACGAAATCATCTAGCGTATGAGCATAGACTTTGGATTACAACTATTGGATTACCACTACTCCTTAATTAAGACTAGGCTACTGGTTATACTAAGAAATGTAAAAAGACTAATTATGCTAAGATAATTGAATGATAGACTTAGTTAGTCGGCTTGATTAGGTTGGAGTGAGACCTCATTCTTTTGTTAGATCCCCTTGATACTTATAGGCTTCTTTAATAACTCTTAGGAAAGTTATTTTGACTTAGAAATTAGTCACGCTCAGAGAAAACTTATATATCCCTCGGATTGAACGTTAGGTCAAGTCAACACACCTCTTAGAATTGCCTTCTTAAGGACTTATTACGATCAGGAATACAGAGTAAAGGAACTATATCTAAGTGAAGTATTCATGGTTTGAATCGAATTCTAAATCCTGGTAGTTACCAATGAACTCAATGCTCTGATCAAGCAGAAGATCGGGATCAACTAGGATTAAGAACTGATATGACAAATTTTCTGTCATAGACTAGGCAGACGGTCTATGTATCCGGCTCAGACCCATTATATAACTTTCCTTCCGTGTTGGCCCGACCACTTACAACCAAAAGTTTATTACTTTGTCTTTGAGAAGTGTTAAGAATATATAGCCAATAGAGATTTTTTTTTGGCCCAAGAAATTTCTCAAATGGGCAACAGACAGTTAGGAATTAGGTCCCGAATCACAGACCATTCTAGCATACATATTGTGCATATGAACTTAGAAAGGTAGTCTGCCCATTAACCTATTTTGCCCAAATTCTTTATGTACTAATAATGTATAGATCATCTTACAGTATTAAACTAGACATGATTAAAGAAGGTAAGTTGGGATCGTGGCAAAAGTCCTTCTTTGGTAGAATTAAGCAACTTGCCACACACTCACACCCGTCCCTGAAATCAACCACAACACCCATCATTTTTAGCTCCTTTCTATGACCATAGGTACCAATGCCATAATACACATCATGGAAGGAAGGAAGACCAATGTATTAAGAGGACGTTTCCCATTTCATGTCAAGGATAGGTCCTAAGTTACACCTTGTTCCGGCATACGGATCGGGATATAGATTCTTGAGCCTTGAGAGTAAAAATAATTTTTAAAGGGGGTAGAAAAGTTATGAACTCAGTCGGGTTAAGTAGGTACACTTGTCTACCCACTTATAGGCTCAACAGAAGCTTGGTGGGTTCATAGCCCACTGGCCCAGGATCGAAGAAAATTGATCTAGGTTATACGTAAGTTTAGGTCACTAAATAGGATCTGAATCTTCCTTAGAATATCAATAATGAAGTCATTGAAGGAAAGCAATTAGGGTTCGAGTATTAAACCAATTCATATTAAAGAATAGGCCTAACAATGGGTACGAGATGAATTATAAATAGCCAAGGTCACTGTATCCCCAAATGCGCTCATTAAATACTGACCCAATAGGAGCCTTAGCCAATTTCAGGGCAAAAAAGTTTTAAGGAAGGTAGACTAAAGTGAGCCAGACTAGCATAGATAGTATACACCCGGCCATGCATATAAACTTGAATCAATAAAACTTAGGCAAAAAGAATAATAAAATCTTTACTTATTACCCTTAGCCAATTTTGGGGATGAAATTATTTTTAAGGAAGGTAGATTGTAACGTCCCAGATTTTTGCCAACCTGGAGTTAGACGTCCTTAGGCAATAGGTCGATCATAACACCTCATTGACTTCTCAAAACTCAATCCCAAAGTTTAAAATCCCTTTTCAACCCATTTCCTTCACAAATCTCACCTTTCACCACCTTATTCTTCACATTTTTCCAAGTACTTTCATAGTAGACGCTAATCCTAACATTGTAATGATGGAGAGTAATACTTAAACTTAAATATACTATAATAGTAAATATATAAATAAAAATGGGTTTTGGGCTATTAGTCTTATGGAATCTGACAAAATATATAGGTGATTTTGATAGAGGAACCTAGTCTGTCGTAATTGGGCGACACGTAGTTAAGTACTAAACTAAACAGTCGATGGATTTGGCTTGAACCACTTTCTATAAAAACTACAAGACTCGAAACCATTAAAATCACTAACTCAATATTACTTAAAAACTTATGAGCAATCTCAAAACCCGGTTGCTCACAGGAGCACATTGGAACTCCGTATTAGCCCTGGACTGCGTGTCGAAAGTCCAATGAACGCGAAACTATAAGGTTATGACCACCTTACTGGGCTTGACAACCATCAAGGGAACCGAGTCTAAATAGTAACTCGAAATGCACAATTTGAGCTCGGAGCGAAGTGTGTGGGAAATGCGAATATCTTCAGAAAATGAACTCGGATTTAGGTGATTTGGGCTATTCACTTGCGGGCCAAATTTAAGATTTTAGACCATCAAATTCTGACCCAACTACACCCTTAGATCAAGAAAATTTTCCTACACAGGTTAGTGTACTTGGGGCCCTGATCGAGCGACGATAGCCATTGAACTGAAACTAGTCCCCCACGGTCGATCCACAAATTCGATTGGACTGAAATCTTAACCTGGCCTAGATCCATTGCCAGGGAACTTACCCTACGCCGTAGGTGAGTAACGGACCTCCAGATGGGCACTGTTTATCAGAAACAGACTCCCTTTGGCTATAACCTAAGTATACCATGGCCCAGTTCTGGGCCTATATAAGACCCTTAACCCACCCCTTCTCTTTCACATACGAATTTACTCCAAACCCTATGAGAGAGAAGAGAGAAAAGAGGAGAAAAGTGTGAGGAGAGAAGAGAAAGAGTGGGAGATCGTTGCTAGGATTCTCTTCCACAACTCCACGCCTCAATTCACCCTTCCACATCGCTTCATGACCGTCTCTAACTTCGATTTGGGTAAGGAATCCTAACCCTAATCTCGTTTTAGGAATCCAAGTAGAAGAATCAGTGAAATAGCTAACCTCTTTCATGATTTAGGTAGCTGTTGTGCAGTAAATAAGGACGTAGGGTTCAAACTGAGTTCGTAATCAGCGTACCGACAAAAGGTGCGGACTTATGGTTTTCAAGGCTTTCAATATCAGCTAATGATTTATGTCTGACTTGATTGCTGCCATATGATCTTAGTTACGATGTTTTCAATATATCATATATGTGTAAACTAGGTTGTATATAAAATGCATTCCATGTGTTTGTTGAAATGTTTGACTGAACATGAAATGGTGAACTATGCTTGTCAAGATTTCTAATCTTAGATCCATGTTTGTTATATGTTTTATAACCTATGTTATGTAGGAAATTGCTACAGTTCATGTCATAAGTAATCTAGTCTATGTATTTAGAAATGTGTTGTCTAAGTATTTGATAATATGTCTGAATGAGAAATTGTCCGATGATTTGAATTTATTAAGGGTGTTGAGATAGGATTCTCGATTACTTTAACTATATGTATAAATTCCTTCATGTAACCTTAATTTCAATTATGCAATTTATGGATGAATTGCAATGTTCAGTAACATGTTCAATATTTTTGATGAAATGCTCAAATGAGTGTTGTACTTGGATTGTTTGTTAAATGCTTATATGATTATCACATGTATCCACATGCTGCATTTGAGTATGATTGGGACTACTACGTAGTCCAGGCAATCAGTAAGAATTCCTTTTTGAGTGGCCGAATTAGTCTCACCATATTTAATGCGTTTGGTGAATCCGAATCGTACGATGATTGTCGACAGTGGTACTATGTCGATTAATTCAGCGTACGCTCGTACCAGTCACACTTGTCTAATAAACCGATGGGCCTATTGTGTGTTTACCACGTATAAACGCTACTGCTTGAATCTAAGGTACCACTTACCAATGTAAAAGCCCGTTTCAACCATGGTACCACGATCCGCTAAGACTCATGAGCCGGGCATGGTGGTATGGGACACCGTGGTCGAGCTGTTGGCCTACGCTGGGGTGACGAGCCTCCTCATAGTGACCAGTGAGAAACTCAAAACTCGTGAGCCAAATACGGTGGTATGGGACACTATATTCGAGCTGTCGGCTTACCCTGATGTAGCTTGGCTGTGGTCCCCAGTCGGGTTGGTGATGAGCCTTCGAAAATAGACTGCCAGTTGGTAGGGCGTTGGTGGTGTGACCTCAAGTACAAAATAAGCCTATGCTGATGGTGACGAGCCTCTCGTAGCGACCTAGAGTGTAAACTCTCGAACTTGCCTATCATATGTGATTAATTAGGATTGACGACCCTAGATGGATCATTGTTTGGGTAAATGATATAAAGGGAGGTACCTTAGCTTCCGAAACCTGCTGTATGAATAGGTCTAATTAAGAACTTGGCTAATACACACATGCACCGCATTGCATGTACCTTTGGCAATGGAGTTGAGCACTGAGGGAGTGTTGCATGTGGGACCATGAGATGATGTCGCTGAGGGAGTGTAGGCGAGGGCATGCATCATTATAGCATATCATCCCTGCATTAACAAGAGTACTTAGGACATGATTGTTGTATTGCTTTATCATTACTACTTGACTGAATTGATAACATGTTAACCATTACTTTATAGTTCCACTGAATTAGCTAATCATTCCCACCTGGGACGGTGTTTTAAATACCACCCAGACTCTGGTTTAGATGCAGGTAATGGCGAGGTCTATACAACAGAGTTGGACTTCGTAGGTGAGGAGGAAGAGTTCTCCTATGTTCAACTATCGGGCGGATCTATGTAGATCTCATGCCGATGCGCAGGGACTACTGGGATACTTGTTTAGTTGAACACATTTACTTCCCGCATTTATATGGTTAGAAACAACACATGTATATATTTAGCCCGGTTTCATACTCATACTCCGAAATTTATGAAACATTTTCATAATTAAATGCATATATTTCAGTCTTCCGCTTGCTAAATTACATTAACTCTAGACTATGAAATGTTGTTTTAGTATTATCCCACTCATGTTTACTGCATTGCTAATGGATGACATCTAAACATCATTATCAATATTGCATAAGTGATGTGTTGGAACTTGGGAGTAGAGCTTTGTTAGACCCCCGAATTTCAGGGTGTTACATATCTAGACCTCGCCACAAATAGCAGTGAAGATAATGATTTCACCCTTAATCTTCATAGGGCCCAACATAACGTTTATTTTCCATTCAATCAGTTCATAAGGTCACAATGACTTGAATTAAGAGGAAAAACAAATTTCATATTGGTCCAAAACTTCTATGACCCAAAATTCAATGGTAAACATTCAATTCCCTACTGCTTTTGTAGTGTGGCCCACTTGATAGTTAGATCTATTTTATTTTTCTTCTCAAGCCTTAAGATGACTCGCTAAATGGATGGACAGTTTGGATATAACACATACCACATGATTAGACCCATGGATTTATTCAGCTTCACATATATTTTTTTTATTATTGTTATTTTTATGGTGTGGGCCATCTGAGTTCCATGTACGGCTGAATTTTGGGGGTGATCGATTTTTAAACGGGACCCATCAAATGCATGGTGCTGATGTTTGACATACATCATGGTGGGGCCTATGGATGGGACCCACATTCCCTGGGACGTTAGCTGCAAGGGGTTGACGCTCCTTACCTATACTTTTTTTTTTACTGTGGTTTTTCATAGGTGGGGTGCACATCAAGATAATCAAGTCCGTCAATAGTATTCTCTGGCTCGTGACACATTCAACAAGTCAATATACAGCATGTTTTAACGTACAGAAACCTCACAGCGGGCCCTAACAGTTTAACACTATTAAAATAGTATTTTTGATGGTGTGGCCTACCAGAGATTTGGATTGGCTTCATTTTTCGGCTCAATGCCTAAAATGAGCTGGGGAATCAGATGGACGGCATGGATTAAAGATATACATAATGGGTGGGGCCCGTTGTGGGCCCACAGTCCCTGCCTCTTTTGTTCAAAAGCAGCTGGATGCTGCTTGCTGCCGCGTCCAGCGTCCATTCTCCTTCTTTTTTTTATTAATTAATTAATTTTAAATGTGGTGTGTGTCACATGTGTGTGTGTGTGTGTGTGTGTGTGTGTGTGTGAGTATGTGGCTAGCCCAATGGGCCACACTTTGGACAGTTTAGATGGCCTACAAAATTCTAGTGGGGCCCACAATCAATGGGTCCTTCATAAAGTCTATAAAAAAATTATTATTATTGTTATTTTTTTATGTATTCTCCCATGAATCCACACCATTAAACACATCATTATCATCATATCATCACCATTATTGATAATCTTTTTATATGTACTCTCCTATGTATCCACACCATTGATCACATCAAATCGTCACCACTAATAATCATACAAATAATCAAAAAGAAAACAAACCAAGAGTGGAATGGGTGTACTCACCTTGATGGATTAGATGGATGGTTGAGATGGATGGAAGGGATGAGATTGATGACCCACCAAGATCACTCTTCTCTCTCTCTCTCCATGTGTAGAAAATGGGGAAATGTTAAGGGATGAAGGACTATTTGTAGTGAAATTGTTAAAATATGGTTAGATTCAATTAATGTGATCTTGGTTAGCTTAGATTAGGATTATGACAATTAATTCATGATTTGTAATTAATGGTGGGTCAAAGGAGCATGGGATGACATGGTGTGATGATGTCATGCTTAAGGTGTGGCATGGAAAAGAGTTGACTTGAGGTGTACATGAGAGAGGGAGAGGTATGGGTGTGTGACATCACACACATGGGTAGAGATTCTCTCACCCATGTGTGGCTGTACATGTGTGCATGGCACGTGTTGTGCACATGTGTGGAATGAAGTACATGACGCCTTGCACACATGATATATTAATGATTCTTTATGGCGTATCTCATTAACGAAGTATCGTACAGATGCACGGGTGGTACCTATGCGATCGCAGCGCGGGGCGGTCGATATGAAATAAGTTTCGAGGTCTTGGGGTTCCGGTCAGTTGGGTGCGTACTATGAACGCTAATCTAGGTCTTGCTAAGGGCATCGATCATCATGTACATATGCATAGAAAATGGTACGGAATGGACGGGGTGTTACATTATGCGAAGCACAGCCAGATATAAAATGTCAAAATTCTATTAAATCCCCCAAAATTACAAATCTTGTGAAGTAGAGATTGCACATTGTGCAAGTGAAAAAGGGTGCTTAATCCCTTCCTTTTCCATCATCGAGACCATTGTTCAGAATCTATAGCCACAAACCAACCGCGGGATTCACTTGAGTTAGGAAATTGTGAGATTCCCAGACTCTTAAGTGATTCTATGATTCATAACCGGCCGTAGATTTTATGCTTTATTTGCCTAGTGGCGACTCCAAATCAAATACAGTTTTACACTTGAGTTAATAACGCACATCGCTCACAGCAACAAAGCCAACAAAGCGAAGGTGTCATGCCCTAACGTTTAGACCGAGTGGATATATATGAGCGCATGAGGGTCGTATACTAGTAGGCCATGTCTCCCACTGTGTCGTGGTCAGTTAGGAAGGGGTGTGATCTTACCAGCCTGAGGGAGTAGGCAATGTTAGGCTGAGTCTAACTAGCTCATAAATGGGTCCGCTATTGACGAGCCGAGCCGATATTGGTAGGTGGATAGTGAGGTCTCTTCCACTTACCCAGTTGTCCGCTTGATGGGGCAGCAGGCTGACGTAGAGTGTACTAGACCCCGGTGATGATCCCAGAGATGTATGGTACTGATATGTGGACTTATTGAGTAGGAGTTGCATACTCAGTATTTAACTCATTCATTCACTATCCACTCGGGCTAGTGGTGCACCACTAATTTGTTATGCGCACCTTCAAAATGGCCAGAATTTCGGTTGGGGCACACGACCAACCTGAGATCAGGAGTTTACCACATTGAGTCTAACTATCCAAATTTAAGTATGGGACTAGTTTGGATAGAAGTCTCTTGTGATGGACCCCACAGCTTGCGATACTACGTACTATCATCTTGACTTCACACTCTAGTTTGGTCATTTCTTTTACACCGCATATTGCATGCATCCTCAGCATATATCATTTGGTGTTCTATGCTTCTGTATTGCATAGCTTGAAGGAGGTTGATGGTATTGTGGACTTGCCAGGATCTGCATATTACATTATCCATGACATATGGCATTTGGGTTGCTATGTTTCTGCATTTATATGGCATAGTTGAGGCTGATGGTATTCGTAGCTCTTCAAAATTTCATGTTGTATTGCATCCTCGGTATCTGATATTTGGCTCATTATGACTCCGCATTGTATAGCCAATCTGCATTGCATACTCTGATATTGAATGACTTATAGGCTTGTCAGTATTCTGCTTACGCTGATATTTGTGTGCTTGACCCTTATCTTGCGCACACACGTACACCACCCTCTAAGCTTTCTGTCATGCCCCGAACTCAAAAACCGGACTCATAAAATTCCTAATTGCCGAATCCAGCGCCAACAGGCTCCGCAGTACCTCATTCTCGGCTCCCGGTACGCATACACCAGGTTCCGATCCTGGGGTCCTACAAGGAGGATTTTTAACATCAATCTAATTTGTAACAAGCATAACCATAAGCATAACCCATGAACAATAACCACAAGAACACCATAACAAAATCCACTATGATAAAAAACTTTAAGGACAATGCATATGAAAGAGAAATACAATTAGACGAAAGTAACAAAAACTCCAGAAACTCGGTTGCTCACTCCAACTGCGGTAAGGATATGGCTACGTCCTGGCGTCACCTACATGCATCAATCGTACTTATAAAAAGCTTAGAGGGTGGTGTAAGTGTGTGCGCAATATAAGCGTGCTCAGAATGCGAGGTTAGAGTAATGCTGAATCATACTGATGAGCACATGAATGTAAATAGCCGTACTAGGGCTATGTGGTGCAACACATGAATGCTATAGGTCATATCAAGGACATGTGATGCATAATGCAAGTCAAGCATGCCAATCCACATCCACATATCAATGCAGCTCCTCACTAGAGCATCAAATCAGTATGGTTCTCAGTCTGGATAATCACCGGGGTCTAGTACACTCTACGCCAGCTTGCCGCCCCTATCTGAATGCACAACTGGGAGAGTGGAAGAGACCTTCACTATCCACCTACCAATATCGGGCCCGACTCATCGTTAGTGGACCCATTCCTCAAGCTGGTCAAACTCAACCTAGAAATTGCCCCCTCACTCAGGCGGGTAAGGTCACACCCCTTTCCAACCAACCACGACACAGTGGGAGACGTGGCCTACAGGTATACGGCCCTCTCGTGCTCGTGTATCTACTCGGTCTCGACGTTGGAGTCATCCTCTGGTACCATCAGATTTAGGGATTTTCACCCAGGGACATCTATGGCGCCCCGATGCTAGAAACAGTATTTTCGGTATCCAATCCACCCATCCACGATGTGTCTGTGGAGGCTATGACCCTGATGTTGCTAAGGCATACAATAATCATAATTACACAAATGCAAGTACATGAATCACTCTACCAGACATGCAACAAATCCTACGCATACCTACGCTCATGAAGGGCAACTCCGCATATCAGGGAGCCCATAAACAATCTGCCCGAGGGCATATGCTATGATCAGTCACTCCTCATATCAAGCATACATATGATGCATATGATCATGAATCATAGATCTATACTAAGCATGTTATATAGTGATGGGCTCTGTGCATAGCGAAGATGGGCCTAGACGGCCTACACACTACAAGTATGGGCCTATCCACTGGCCTTAGGGAGAGTGACAATATGGACATTTAACTAGCATTATCCTTACAATGTGGACGTCAAATCATCATTGCTCTCAAGGCATAGCCCGCTATAAAGGTCAACACATAAACCATGGTGGAATCACATTATAATGGGCCTCATGTACATCCCACTGGGCCTCGACCCATGGGCCTCCAATACATTAAATGGGCCTCATGTACATGGGTCTTGTATATATCAAGATGGGCCTAATCACATGGGCCTTATATTTGTCAAGTGGACCGTATCAATGGGCCGTATCAATGGGCCATACGTACATTGCAATGGGCCATAACCCATGGGCCTTGCATACATCACAATGGGCCTCACAACACCGGCCTTATACAAATCAAGGTGGGCCTCAACTATGGGTCATGCGTATATCAAATGGGCCACACCCAAATATAAGTGGTGATAAAGGTTTTCACCATTAAAATTTCTAAGGTTTTAATGGTGGATGTTCAAACCCACTATTTTCTATAATGTGGTCCACCTGATCCTAGATCTATCTTACTTTTAGTCTCAAGCCTTAAAAATGAGCTTGCCAAAGGCTGGACGGTCTGGATGCAACACATGCATCACGGTGGGTCCCATAGAGATGAACGACATAGATGAAGTACACACCTCATGGTGGGATCCACATGGATGGAAGGTGTGGATTTCAATACATACATCAGTGGGTCCCATGTGGGGCCCACCATAATGTTTATTTTCCACCCAGCCTGTTGACAAGGTCACACGGACTCGGGGGACCACCATAATGTTTATTTCCACCCAACCTGTGGATAAGGTCACTCAGACCTGGGGCCCACAACAATGTTTATATGCCATCCAAACTGTTGATAAGGTCACAGGACCTGAATGAATAGGAAAAATAAATTTCATATTTGATCCAAAACTTCTGCAACCCAAAAAGGGTTTTAATGGTAGGCGTCATTCACCTCTGTTTCCTATAACGTGGGCCACCAGAGTCCTTGTAGAGGCTGATTTTTGGGAGGGGGACCATTGACCTAGGGGCCCACCTAACGCACGGAGTGGATGTTCCACACACATTAAGGTGGGGCCCACGACTGGGACCGTGGGTCCTTGCCTCTTTCATCCACATGGCAGTGGCTGGTAGCAGTAGGCGCTATTGCTGCTGCTAAATATATTTATATTTTTTTAAAGAAAATACATTTTTTTGAGGAATTTCCTAGGTGGGGCCCTCATCAGGGTAATCCACCCCACCCATTGCACTCTACGGCTCAAGCCCGAACAAATGAGTCCAATATGCCGTATGATTTGACGAATAAAAAGATTAAGGTGGGTTTCAACGGTAAACACCACTATTTCCTATGATATGGCCCGCCAGTAAGTGGGATCTGCTTCATTTTTTTGGCTCAACTCCTAAAATGAGCTGGAGAATGGAATGGACGGCGTGGATTAACTTCATACATCAGGGTGGGGCCTGCATGAATAGCCCACCTCAAAATCTCACACATATATATTATTTTATTTGTTAGCTTGTTAGTACATACCCATGTCTGTACACGCACTCCATGTTAGCTGCTCCCTGCTGCACATCTAGCGTCCAGGGATGCTAGACGGCATGGATATAGCACATGTACCATGGTGGGTCCCACACGGACGTCATAGCCCACCATGCATGTGTGTATATATATATATGTTGATATAATATAAATATATATTACATATATTTAGTCTAATAGATGGGATCTCCCTGAAATGTGGTGGGCCACTTTGTCTGATGGATGGAGTAGATTTTACATAATTCGGTGGGGCCCACTACATTCTAGGGAGAGGAAAGGGAGAGAGAGAGAGAGAGAGAGAGAGAGAGAGATACGGTGAGATAGAGGGACCTCGCCACTATGGGCCCCTCTTGGTTAAATCGCATACATCAATGGGTCTCACCAATAAGTGGGCCCTAAAATAAGAAATAACGGTGGATCACCAACCTCTAGGCCTTCCCCGTGTTCCCTTAGCCTCCTTAGCTCCTTGCCTACACTTTTGATGGTGGTTGATGGGGTTTTGATGGTGGGGATGAGAGATGAGAGGGTGGGGAAAGTGGTCCACACTTGTTGTTGTTGTTTAGGAGAGAAGAGAGGTTGGACGTGGGATGCTTGGGAGTGAAGAGATGGAATGAAAGAGAGAGAGAGAGAGAGGGAAGTAATGGGTTAAAGGGATAGGGTGATGTGGTGGTTGTAAGGAAAGATATGGGTTTGTTTGAAAATGTGTAAAAGAGGAGTGGTGAGGGGAGAGAGAGGGTTGACTTGTGGGAAAAGAGAGAGAGGCCACTTGTACTTGTTGGGTGAGGTGGCATGGTGTTAAGGTGGTGTACTTACTTGATTTGATGTGACATGTCGTAGAGATTTCCTCGAAGTTCACAATGCGCGGCGTTTCTTCAGAATGAACGCAGGCCCGTATCTCCTAGCCTGGGTATCGGATCGGTGTGCGAGTCACGGTGTTAGAACTGCGGTGACGGCGCGGTTGCTATGATACAAGTTTCGGATCAAGCTGACTTTGGTATACATGACTCGGCTTAGGATCACGTGCAAACGTCTGATACAGGTCGAGGGTTGCCAGAATTCGACTGGGAGAACCGCGGAAGTCCACGAAATGGTACAGACTATGATACGGGTCTTACAACTCTCCCCTCCAAATGAAAATTTCATCCTCGATATTTACACTATCATTGTAAGTAAACATAACTCATAATAGAAGAGGAAACAAGGCATCGTCATATAAAATCAAAGATAGGATGCAACAGACAATCAATCATCAAAGAGATGGGGATAGCGCTCTTGAATCTCGGCCTCGCGCACCCAAGATGCCTCATCAACAGAATGGTGACTCCACGGAACCTTTACCAAGGGAATGGCCTTGGTCCGAATGACCTGCTCCTTCCAATCAAGGATACGAACTGACTGCTCAATGTATGAAGCGTCCTCACGAACCTATAGAGGCTGCCAATCAATAACTGGAACGATGTCTGACCCATACTTCCTCAGCATAGAGACATGAAAAATATTGTGGATGCTAGACAACTGAGATGGCAAGGCAAGCCTATAGGCCACGGCGCCAACACGCCCAGTAATCTCGAAAGGTCCTATGAATCTTGGGGCAAGCTTGCCCTTCGCTCCAAATTGAACTACGCCCTTTATGGGCGAGAACTTGAGATACACTCTATCTCCAATAGCGAACTCTAAAGGACAATGCCGACGATCAACAAAACTCTTCTGCCGGCTCTAAGCTATGCGCATCCTCTGCCTGATGATATCGATAACTTTTGATATCTCTTGCACAAGCTCGGGACCTAGGAAACACAGCTCACCGACCTTGGTCCAACAACTTTTAGATCCGCACGATTTGCCATACAATGCTTTAAAAGGAGTCATACCAATGGTTGCCTGATAGCTGTTGTTGTATGCGAACTTAGCTAATCGCAGATGCTCATCGCAGCTACCCCTGAAGTCAATCATGCAGGCCCAAAGCATGTCCTCAAGGATCTGATTGACTCTCTCGATCTGGCCATCGGTCTGCGGGTGATACGCGGTGCTGAGCTACAAATCAGTGCCCATCGCTCTCTGAAAGCTCCTCCAGAACTAAGACGTGAACCTCAGGTCTCGGTCAAAAATGATCTAGACTGGAACACCGTGCAGTCTCACAATCTCCTCGATGAATAACCTCGCAAGCAGGTCCAAAGGCTAAGTCGCACGAATCACAAGAAAATGTGCCGACTTCGTCAGATGGTCCACGACAACCCAGATGGCGTCATGACCGCGCTGAGTCCTCGACAAACCCATGATAAAATCAGTAGATACGTGCTCCCACTTCCACGTCGGGACACTCAACGGCTGCAATGGACCAGGGGGTTTCTGATGATCAGCCTTGACACACTGGCATGTGTCACACTTAGCCACAAAACTGGTGATCTGGCGCTTCATCCCTATCCAAAAATACTGTCGCCTCATATCACGGTACATCTTCATCGAGTCAGGGTGGATAGAAAACCGCGATCAATGTGCCTCGGTCATAAGATCTCTGCGCAACTCAGGAATATCCGGGACACACAATCGGCCTTTGAAGCGAAGTCCACCATCAGCACCAATCTGCCAATCTGTCTGACTCTCAGATGCTGCCTCTGCTCGATAATCCTGTAATGACTCGTCTGCTTGTTAAGCCTCGATCACCCTTGCGACAAGAGGGTTGAATCGACATGCTCGGTAGTTGAACGATAGAAGACTGTAGACCAAAATCAAAGTCATACTTTGCAATATCCTCGAGCATCCTCCAATCCTGAATCATCATATGTGCCACCAAGCCTTGTGGTTGATGACTGAGGGCATCTGCCACCACGTTCGCCTTGCCTGGGTGGTACTGGAGGTCAAAATCATAGTCCTTCAGGAGCTCCATCCAGCGTCTCTGCCTCATGTTCAGCTCGGACTGAGAAAATAGATACTTCAAGCTCTTATGGTCGAAGAAGAGCTCAAACCTGACCCCATAGAGATAGTGTCTTCACACCTTCAGTGCGAAGACGACTGCTGCCAGCTCCAAATCATGCGTGGGGTAGTTTAACTCATGGACCTTGAGCTAATGGGACGCAAAGGCTACAGGCATGCTATGCTGCATCAGGACAACACCTAAACCAATACGTGAGGCATTGGTATATACAACAAATCCATCACTCCTAGAGGGAAGAGTGAGGACAGGAGTGGACTTCAGACGGTCCTTCAACTCCATAAATGCCTGCTCACATGTGTCAGTCCAAACAAAATCTACGCCCTTCCGAGTCAACCTGGTCAACGGGGCTACAATACTGGAGAAGCCCTTAATGAAACGCCGATAGTATCCTGTTAAACTAAGAAAATTACAGATCTCGGAAGTCATGGGCTGACCCCACTGACGCACTACCTCAACCTTCGAGGGGTCCACTGTGACACCCTCCCTCATCACCACGTGACTAAGAAATTTCACCTCCTCCTACCAAAACTCACACTTTTCCAGCGTCGCATATAGCTGGTGGGCACAGAGGGTCTGTAAAGCAATCTCTAGATGCTGCATATGCTCCTCACGGGTCCTCGAATATATCAGAATATCATCGATGAAGACCAAAACAAACTGATCGAGATATGAATGGAAGACCTCGTTCATCAACTGCATGAAGACTGCGGGTGCATTGGTCAGTCTAAAGGACATAACCTGAAACTCAAAATGACCATAACGCGTCCTGAAAGCCATCTTCGGGATGTCCTCCTCTTGGACTCGAATCTGATGATAACTGGAATGCAGGTTAATCTTTGAAAAGAACTGTGCACCTTGCAGCTGATCAAACAAATTATCTATCCTTTGGAGTAGGTACTTGTTCTTAATCGTGACCCGGTTGAGCTTGCGGTAATCGACATAGAGCCTTAACAAGCCATCCTTCTTCCTGACGAAGAATACTGACGCTCCCCACGGAGAACTACTCGGATGAATGAATCCCAACCCACACAACTCGTCCAACTGTCGCTGCAGCTCATGCAACTCCATTGGTGCCATACAGTATGGGGCCTTCGATATAGGCACGGTACCGGGCACAAGATCGATCTGGAACTCAATATGCCAGCTTGGCGCCAATCCTGGAATCTCTTGGAACACATCGAGATAATCACAGACCACTGACAACTAATCGATACACAAGGCAACGGGCTCCTCAACTGCGCAGGACATGAGGCAAGACAACGACTCTCCTCTGGGCTTGGCAATGAACTGGAACTGTGGCAAGCCGGGTATAAAGAATGTGATAGTCCTCGCGGAATAGTCCAACACGGCGTGGTACTCGATAAGCCAATCCATGCCCAGGATGACGTCAAAATCTGACATCGGTAGCACAAATAAATCGGCGGGTAAAAAGATATCACTGACCAGAACTGGGTAAGATGAATAGAAACGGCCTAACACTGTGGTCTTCCCCAAGGGCATCGATACGGTTAATCCCTCACTCGCAGATTCTATCGCAATCCAGTCGATCGGTAAAAGTCCTCAGACATGGATGAGTGTGAAGCACCGGAATCAAATAATACTTGGGTGATGCATACAGAGACTGAAAGTATACCCTCAATGATTTCTCCAGATGACTGCGGGTCCCGCTGAGCTGCGTAAAATCTTGCCTGAGCTGGCTGGGAAGGTGCTTGTCCCCTCGGAGGATGCTGCTGCTGCTGATGTCGCTAAGGCGCTCGAAACTGCTATCTCTGTTGCTGTTGCTGAGGGGGCCTCGGTGGTGGAAGCTGCTGTCGCTGTTGCTGTGGAGGCTGCTGCGGTGCTCTCAGCTGCTGTGGTGCTCTCGGCTACTGCTGGTGAGGTTGGGGACACTCCCACTTACGGTGTCCTATCCCACTGCACCCATAGTAAGTATCAGAAAGCTGCCTCTGAGGTGGTGCCGCTGGAGGGGCTGATGGTGCTGCTGGTGCTCTGGATGGGTGACTCCTATACCTCTGCGGTCGTTGATGCTGCTGCTGCTGGGAGCTACTGGGTGGGGCCTGCCTCTTCCGACCCCTCCTCTGATCTCGATTGCCCTGTGAGTCGGCCCACTCTGCCCGTAAATCTGAGCCCTCTGTACTTCTGCCTGAAAGGTCGGGAGCTCGTGCCCAATCACACGGCCTCGAAGACTGTAATGCAAGCCGTTCTCAAAACGGCAGGCCTTCCGCCCCTCAACCAAATATGGCGCGAACCTCGACAGCGCCACAAAATGGGTTATGTACTGCACCACGGTCATGTCCCCCTGCACTAGAGTCTCGAACTCCAGTGCTCTCTGACGTCGAATGTGGTCAGGGAAGTACTACTCCTTGAATCGATCGATAAAGTCCTCCCATGTCCAGACATAATTAGGTCCTGAGGCGCGGGTAACGGAGGTCCACCAATGCTCTGCCTCACCGTGGAGAAGGAATACAACCAACCGAACTTGCTGCTGGGTCCTACATGCCATTGTATCAAAGATCTTCTCCATATCGGAGCGCCATCTCTCGGCTGCAGTCGGATCTGGCTCACCCTGGAAACGTGGAGGATCAAGCTGTTTGAACTCTCGAAGAAGGGCGCTCGCGCGCTCTTGCTCTGCCTGAGCTGGAGAAACAACTGGGCGCCTGCCCTGTCCCTGAAGTGTGGCTGTCACAGCCTGTAACATCTGCTGTAACTGAGAGGCACTCACAGGTACGGTCGGATCCACACCGGCCTCAGGTGGAGGAATGACATCCTCAGGCTATGGAGCAGGGATCTCTAGGGGTGGGACGGGAGGCACAGGTGGTAAAGCTGGAGCCTCAGGTGGTGGAGTGGGAGTCGATTAGGTCACTAGCCCGCGTGGTATGTCCTATAGGAAGAATAAGGACGCTGATCAACCTTGAGAATCATACGTTAGGGAACTCAATCGGAAGGTTATGCACTCGGAACCTAATCGTCCTCAACTCATAACAAACATGTAATGTTGTTCTTGGTTATTCTTAAGTTATGCTTTTATACCAACTTTTGTCACGGCCCGAACTCAGAAACCGGGCTCATAAAATTTCTGATCGCCAAATCCGGCACCGACAACCTCCGCAGTACCCCATTCTCGGCTCCTGGTAACATACACCAGGTTCCGATCCTGGGATCCTACAAGGAGGATTTTTAACATCAATCTGATTTGTAATGAGCATAACTATAAGCATAACCCACGAACAATAACCACAAGAACACCATCACAAAATCCACTATGATCAAAAACTTTAAGTACAATGCGTATGAAAGAGAAATACAATATGACGAAAGTAACAAAAAATCTAGAAACTCGGCTGCACACTCCAACTACGGCGAGGCTATGGCTGCATCCTAGCGTCACCTACACGCATCAATTGTGCATAAGCTTATAGAAAGCTTATATGGTGGTGCAAGTGTGTGCGTAATATAAGCGTGCTAAGAATACGAGGTCAGAGTAATTCAGAATCATACTGATGAGCACATGAATGCAAACAGTCATACCAGGTTATGCGGTGCTAAACATGAATGCTATCGGTCATATCAAGGCTATGCGATGCATAATGCAAGTTAAGCATGCCAATCCACATCCACATATCAATAAAGCTCCTCACTAGAGCATCAAATCAGTATGGTTCTCAGTCTGGATAATCACCGGGGTCTAGTACACTCTACGCCAGCTTGCCACCCCTATCTGAATGCACAACTGGGAGAGTGGAAGAGACCTTCACTATCCACCTACCAATATCGGGCCCGACTCATCGTTAGTGGACCCATTCCTCAAGCTGGTCAAACTCAACCTAGAAATTGCCTCCTCACTTAGGCGGTAAGGTCACACCCCTTTCCAACTGACCACGACACAGTGGGAGACGTGGCCTACTGGTATATGGCCCTCGCGTGCTCGTGTATCCACTCGGTTTCGACGTTGGAGTCTTCCTCTGGTACCATCGGATTTAGGGATTTTCACCCAGGACATCTATGGCGCCCGGATGCTAGAAACAGTATTTTAGGTATCCAATCCACCCATCCACGATGTGTCTGTGGAGGCTATGGCCCTAATGTCGCTAGGGCATATAATAATCATAATCACAAAAATACAAGTACGTGAATCACTCTACCAGACATGCAACAAATCCTGCGCATACCGCGCGCTCATGAAGGGCAACTCCGCATATCAGGGAGCCCATAAACAATCTGCCCGAGGGCATATGCTATGATCAGTCACTCCTCATATCAAGCATACATATGATGTGTATGATCATGAATCATGGATCTATACTAAGCATGTTATATAGTGATGGGCTTTGTGTATAGCGAAGATGGGCCTAGATGGCCTACACACTACAAGTATGGGCCTATCCATGGGCCTTAGGGAGAGTGACAATGCGGACATTTAACCAGCATTATCCTTACAATGTGGACGTCATACCATCATTGCTCTCAAGGCATAGCCCGCTATAAAGGTCAACACAAACCATGGTGGAATCACGTTATAATGGGCCTCATGTACATCCCACTGGGCCTCGACCCATGGGCCTCCAAGACATCAAATGGGCCTCATGTACAGGGGTCTTGTATATATCAAGATGGGCCCCAACGGATGGGCCACA
Source organism: Magnolia sinica (assembly GCF_029962835.1). Lineage (NCBI taxonomy): Eukaryota > Viridiplantae > Streptophyta > Magnoliopsida > Magnoliales > Magnoliaceae > Magnolia > Magnolia sinica. The sequence goes on from NC_080581.1 coordinate 42,706,352, forward strand.
ACTACATCAAGATGGGCCTAATCACATGGGCCTTATATTTGTCAAGTGGGCCGTATCAATGGGCCACATCAATGGGCCTTACGTACATTGCAATGGGCCATAACCCATGGGCCTTGCATACATCACAATGGGCCTCACAACATGGGCCTTATACAAATTAAGGTGGGCCTCAATAATGGGTCACGCGTATATCAATGGGCCACACCTAAATATAAGTGGTGATAAGGGTTTTCACCATTAAAATTTCTAAGGTTTTAATGGTGGACGTTCAAACTAACTATTTTCTATAATGTGGTCCACCTAATCCTAGATCTATCTTATTTTCAGTCTCAAGCCTTAAAAATGAGCTTGCCAAAGGTTGGACGGTCTGGATGCAACACATGCATCATGGTGGGTCCCATAGAGATGAACGACATAAATGAAGTACACACCTCATGGTGGGATCCACACTAATGGAAGGTGTGGATTTCAATACATACATCAGTGGGTCCCATGTGGGGCCCACCATAATGTTTATTTTCCACCCAGCCTGTTGACAAGGTCACATAGACATGGGGGCCCACCGTAATGTTTATTTCCACCCAACTTGTGGATAAGGTCACTCAGACCTGGCGCCCACCGCAATGTTTATATGTCATCCAAACTGTTGATAAGGTCACAAGACTTGAATGAATAGGAAAAATAAATTTCATATTTGATCCGAAACTTCTGCAACCCAAAAAGGGTTTCAATGGTAGGCGTCATTCACCTCTGTTTCCTATAACGTGGGCCACCTGAGTCCCTATAGCGGCTTATTTTTGGGAGGGGGGCCACTGCCCTAAGGGCCCATCCAATGCACGGAGTGGATGTTCCACACACATTAAGGTGGGGCCCACGACTGGGACCGTGGGTCCCTCCCTCTTTCTTCCATGCGACAGCGGCTGGTAGTAGCAGACGCTGCTGCTGCTTCTAAATATATTTATATATTTTTTTAAAGAAAATACATTTTTTTGAGGAATTTCCTAGGTGGGGCCCTCATCAGGGAAATCCACCCCGCCCATTGCACTCTACGGCTCAAGCCTGACCAATTGAGTTTAATATGCGGTATGATTTGATGAGTAAAAAGATCAAGGTGGGTTTCAACGGTAAACAACACTATTTCCTATGATATGGCCCGCCAAAAAGTGGGATCTGCTTCATTTTTTGGCTCAACGCCTAAAATGAGTTGGAGAATGGAATGGACGGTGTGGATTAACTTCATACATCGAGGTGGGGTCTGCATGAACAGCCCACCCCAAAATCTCAGACACATATATTATATATTATTTTATTTGTTAGCTTGTTCGTACATACCCATGTCTGTACACGCACTCCATGTTAGCTGCTCCCTACTGCACGTCCAGCGTCTAGGGTCGCTGGACGGCATGGATATAACACAGGCACCATGGTGGGTCCCACACGGACGACGTGGCCCACCATGCATGTGTGTATATATATATTAATATAATATAAATATATATTACATATATTTAGTCTAATAAATGGGATCTCCTTGAAATGTGGTGGGCCACTTTGTCTGATGGATGGAGTAGATTTTACATAATTCAGTGGGGCCCACTACATTCTAGGGAGAGGAAAGGGAGAGAGAGAGAGAGAGAGAGAGAGAGAGAGAGAGAGAGAGAGAGAGAGAGAGACCCTGCCACTATGGGCCCCTCTTGGTTAAATCACATACATTAAATGGGTCCCACCAACAAGTGGGGCCCTAAAATAAGAAATAACGGTGGATCACCCACCTCTAGGCCTTCTCCTTGTTCCCTTAGCCTCCTTAGCTCCTTGCCTAGACTTTTGATGGTGATTGATGAGGTTTTGATGGTGGGGATGAGAGATGAGAGGGTGGGGAAAGTGGGCCACACTTGTTGTTGTTGTTGTTTGGGAGAGAAGAGAGGTTGGATGTGGGATGCTTGGGAGTGAAGAGATGGAATGAAAGAGAGAGAGGGAAGTAATGGGTTAAAGGGATGGGGTGATGTGGTGGTTGTAAGGAAAGATATGAGTTTGTTTGAAAATGTATAAAAGAGGAGTGGTGAGGGGAGAGAGAGGGTTGACTTGTGGGAAAAGAGAGAGAGGCCACTTGTACTTGTTGTTGGGTGAGGTGGCATGGAGGTAAGGTGGTGTACTTGACTTGATTTGATGTGACATGTTGTAGAGATTTTCTCAAAGTTCGCAACGCGTGGCGTTTCTTCGAAATGAACGCAAGCCCACATCTCCTAGCCTGGGTATCGGATCGGTGTGCGAGTCGTGGCGTTAGAACCGTGACGATGGTGCGGTCGCTATGATACAAGTTTCGGATCGAGTCGACTTCGGTATACAGGACCCAACTTAGGATTGCGTGCAAACATTGGATACAAGTCGAGGGTTGCCGGAATTCGATTGGAGGACCGCGGAAGTCCACAGAATGGTAGGGACTATGATACAGGTCTTACACTTTCTTTAAGCTTATGCACAATAGATGCATGAAGGTGACGATAGGACGCAGTCGAGATGAGGCAAGAGCATGCGGCAGAGCTTCCGGAGCTTTTGGCATTTATCTTATATTTTCCCTTCATGTACTGTACTCAAGTTTTTTTTTATTTTAGTGGATATGTGATGATGATGTTGCCTTTGTGATTTGAGTAAACTTGTGGTTATGCTTATATACAAAGAAATTCATGTTGAAAATCCTCCTTGTAGGATCCCAGGATCGGAATCTGGCGTATGGGCGCTGGAAGCCGAGAATGGGGTACTACGGAGGTTGTCAGCACTAGATTCGACAATCGAGAATTTTGTGTGCCCAGTTTTCGAGTTTGGGGCGGATAGAAGGCACCACCATTCTTATGCGCGTGTATGGGGGGATGTGTTCATAAAATGGTGACTCCACTGGGGATGTGCTAATTACTAGCTTATGTCACGCCCCAAACTCAGAAATTGGGCCCACAAAATTCTCGATCGCCATATCTAATGCCGACAACCTCCGTAGTACCCCATTCTCGGCTTCCAGTGCCCATACGCTAGATTCCGATCCTAAGATCTTACAAGGAGGATTTTCCAACGTACGTTTATCTCATAAGAAGCATAACCATAAGTTTACCCAGATCACCAAGGCAACATCATCATCACATATCCACTAATATAAATAGTTGAATACAGTGCTGAAAGGGAAATACATATATATATATCAATAATCAAAGCTCCAGAAGATAGCAGCATGCTCCAAGCTTAATGCTGCTGCGACCTAACGCCACCTGCATGTATCTATTATGCATAAGCTTATATAAAGCTTAGAGGGTGGTGTAAGTGTGTGCGTAAGGTAAGTGCCAAGTATGCAATATCAGAGTAATGCGGAGACATGCTAGTAAGTGCATAAATACCATCAGCCTTATCCAGGCTATGCAATGCAAAAACATAATAAGCCAATATCATACATTGATGAAGCAATGTAGGTCAACTATATAATGCGGAGACATAATAACCCAAAATGTCATATATCGCGGATGTAATGCAATATATGGTGTAAATGAGATGACTAAGCTGGGGTGTGAAATTGGGATGATAGTACGTAGTATCGCAATCTATGAGGTTAATCACAAGGTACTTCTATCTAAACCAGTCCCATACCTAAATTTGGATAGTCAGACTCAATGTGGTAAACTCCTGATCTTAGGTTGGTCACGCGCTCCAACTGAAATCCTTGCCGTTGTGAAGGTACACATAACAATTAGTTGCGCACCACCAGCCGGAGTGAATAATGAATGAATGAATGAATGAGTAAGATGTTGAGTATGCAACTCCTGCTCAATAAGTCCACATATCAGTGTTGTACATCTTTGAGATTATCACCGGAGTCTAGTACACTTCACACTGACTGCTGCCTCCCTAGCCGCACAGCCCAGTGAGTGGAAGAGACCACACTATCTGCCTGCCAGCAGTATACCAATGCTTACTCGGCTTGTCGATAGCGGACCCATTTAGGAGCTAGTCAAACTCAGCCTAGCTTATAGCCCCCTCACTCGGGCGGATAAGGCCACGCCCCCTTCCAACCGACCACGACACTGTGGGAGAAGCAGCCTACTGGTATTCGACACTCGGGCACTTATGTATCTACTCGGTCTAGACGTTGGAGTCTCCTCCAATACCAGAGGATTCTGGGACTCTCACCTAAGGATATCCTATGCGCCCACAGTGCTAGAACCAAATATTTTTAGTATCCCATCTGGCCATCCATTATACGCCTGTGGAGGCTACGACCCTGATATCGCTAGGGTGTATAGTAGTCATATCACAAAATACAAGATGCATGAGTCACAGTGTCCAATCATGCATCAATCCTACGCATACCATGTGCTCATGTGGGATGACTCCACCTATCAGGGAGTCCCATGAACAACCTACCCTATGACATATGCAGTGGCCAATCACATCTCATTAGAAACATGCAAATGATGCGTATAGGCATGTATCATGATGCTATGCTATCACATACTGATAATTAGTATCGATAACAGACACCGATAATTAACATCGATAATTAGCCTCGATAATCGGCATCGATGATCAGTATCGGCCTCAATAATTAGCATCGATGAGAATGGGCCTAACAAGGCCTAAGGGAAGGTTATAATATGGACATTTAACCATCATTGCCCATCAATGTGGACATTTAACCAACATTGCTCCCAAGGAGTGGCCCACATAGAGCCAAATGTATAGTGGACTCATGGCCTAATATAAGGGCCTAATATATATCACAATGAGCCTCATACGCGGGCTGCATTTCATCAAGTGGGCCACATCGCATGGGCCTCATATACAACACATCGGGCCTCACTCATGGGCCACATATACATCATAATGGGCCCATCATATGGGCTATAGATACATCATAATGGGCCTCATATACATCAAGTGGGCTGCATCAATGGACCACACCAATGGGTCTTATATACATCAAGTGGGCCGCATCAATGGGCTGCGCCAAAGGGCCTCATATATATCAAGTGGGTCGCATCAATGGGCCACGCTAATGGGCCTTATATAAATCAAGTGGGCTACATAAATGGGTCGTGCCAATGGGCCTCATATACATCAAGTGGGTTGCATTAATGGGCCACGCCAATGGGCCTCATATAATCAAGTGGGCCGCATCAATGGGCCATGCCAATGAGCCTCATATACATCAAGTGGGCCGCACCAATGGGGCTTATATACATCAAGTGGGCCGCGCCAATGGGCTGCATATATATCAAGTGGGCCGCATCAATAGGCCGCGCCAATGGGTCTTATATACATCAAGTGGGCCGCATCAATGGGTCTTATATACATCAAGTGGGTCGCATCAATGGGCCGCGCCAATGGGCCTCATATACATCAAGTGGGCTGCATCAATGGGCCATGCCAATGGGCCTCATATACATCAAGTGGGCTGCATCAATGGGCTGCGCCAATGGGTCTTATATACATCAAGTGGGCCGCATCAATGGGCCGCGCCAATGGGCCTCATATATATCAAGTGGGCCGCATCAATGGGCCGCGTCAATGGGTCTTATATACATCATTTGGGCCGCATCAATGGGCCAACCAATGGGCCTCTTATACAGTAAGTGGGCCACATAGATATACAATACATGCATGGTGGGGTGCGCAAATGGACGTACAATGTGTATAAAACACATACACCACGATTGGCCCACACATACATGCATCGAGGTGGGTCCCGCCCATCCAGAACGGATGAACAGCTGGGTATAGAATACATATATCAAGGCATGTCTCATCCCACACGTACAGCACATGTGGGGTGGGCCCCACATGAGCTGAAATGAATGGACAGTGCGTATAAGACACAAACATCACAGTGGGGTCCACACCACCGTCTTGACAGGTGGATGGAGTGGATGTACAATACATACGTCAAGGTGGGTCCCACCCCCACACATGTCAGATGTGTGGGGTGGGCCCCACACCATTAAAATGGATGGACAGTATGTATAAAATACATACATCATGGTAGACGTCCCAATCCGGTGGACGGTGTGGGTGTAAAATCAATACATCAAGGTGGGTACCATGACACGTGTGGGGTGGGCCCACATCCAATATAGATGGACGGTGTGGCTTAAAGCACATACATTATAGTGCAATCCCACTGTCCATCAAATGGACGATGGGGATAGAGAATACATTCATCAAGGTGGGCCATCCCATATGTGCAACACGTGTGGGTGGGTCCCACCCACCAGGAAAATGGGTGGATGACATTGATGAAACACATATATTATGGTGGGGTCCACATAGATGGATGGTTTGGATTGTTACTGGCCCCACGTGTGGGTGCTGTACATACATTCTAGCGGGCCCCACCGTCCAGCCTGAAACACCCCGAACTTTTCAATACCCGAGTATTGAAAGTCCTCGAGTGTTACCATAAATTTAACTTAGTATATATACGTGTACGATATCAGTCTAGTCAACCTAACCCTACATCCATCCTCCAACTTGAATCTGATCGATTATGAATGATATTCATCCATAAATCTAGTTGTTCGACCATTGCTCATTTAATTCGATACATGTACCTTCCTTTAACTAAATCAGTGACTAAGTCTTTATTTATAATGATTTAAATATAAGTCTTTTTGTAAGAATTGTTTAGAAGATGACATATAATCATCTAGAACCATTAGATTCCACAAAACTCTTAGTTCAGCAATAATTACGAAAATGCCATCAACCTATATCCTGAATTCCAACTCACAAGGTTCTCATGATCTGTTTCGTGCGAAACTTTATACCAGGCCTAATTATTATAAATTAATCGTACACATCAAATTTCAGCCCTTAGATCACATTAATTTAGCTACTTGATCCCTACATCCGTCCATGCACTTATCAGACCAAGATTCTGATCCGTTCATCTTATTCATACCATATGAATATGCTTAGCCCACCGTTAGAATCAGAATCTGAGAAACTTTAATGTATAAGAAAGTCACTCGAATCTAACTTTATATAAGTCTTATCCCTAATCACTCTGAAAACCCACTTTGTACTTACCTATTCACAAAACTGACCATACATCCACCCATATGCATGGTTAGATTGTTAACCATAAAGCTTCTTTATTTTTAACAAGTCACTTGAACGTCCATCAGATCTGGATCCGCCATATGGACCATCTGAATATCAGGATGAATTGGTCATTGTGAAGATCTTCGGGTTTAAGTTCCAACCATCTGGTAACTTGTCAATCGGAGGTGTACAAATATTATTTTGAATTACGGAGTGTGCAAGCCACTAAAGGAGCATCTTGGACATCCTTGGGAGATCGGGGCCCAAACTGGACCAAGAGAAAGAGCACGAAAAATGAACAATGTTCACCAAAATTCAAGAAATTCGGGTGGCGTACTTCGACGTAATGGACGTCGAAAGCTGATTGAGAAATGAATGGCAAGATCGTAAATATTCATGAATTTCATTACATACTACCGTTGAAACTAAAACATACCGTGCGGCCCACCCGATCAACAAATCTGCCCCATTTTTGGACCTTAATCCTAGCAGGGCATGTTAAACATAATGAACAGAGTAGATCGTACAACTACAAGTAGTAAAGTGGACTTCTCAAAAAATATCACAATTCATTCAAATTTCCACGTGCATGGGATTTCACGGTAAATGCCATTTAATGCATTATCAAATCGTGTGGCCCACCTGAAGTTTGGATCTATTTCAAAATTTGGACCATGGGTTAGCACGGTGTGCCAAAGATGGTGGACGGAGTGGATTTCTTAACAAGCATCACTGTGGGCCCCACTTGATTTTTTTTTTCCTAGCCCTGCATGCAAGATTTTTCACGTAAATGAATTCCTGGTTCAACGTGAACACGGTCCCGCGGTGATTAAAGGGTGGCCCACTTGAGTTACATATCGACCCCTATAACACACCCGAACACACCTTAGGATCATTAGAATCCTTTTGACCATCGATGTTTAATTTCGAGGTGATCCAACCATCAAACTAACTGGAATTTTCAATTAGAGTTAAAAACAAATGAAAATTTGGTGTATAGCCCACCTAGACCTTAGATCAGTCTGATCAACAACCAAGGTCCGTTAGTGGAGCTTCTAGAACTCAATGGATGAAGTATATTTGGCAAGGAGTTGGTGGACCCTACCTCTAGATTTAGAGTGTGCACACGATACGTGTGCACCAGCAGCTCACCCAACGACAGGCTTGGTCAGACCAAACGCTGACCTGCCATTTCTCGAAAATGGGAATCCTCCCGCTGCGCTGCCATTTAAAACACCGCTCGTTGTGTTTTCCCCTCCCCCGTGTGATTAAGAAATGGCCCATCATGAGAGGCCATATCAACGATCCGAACCGTCCATCTGACAGAGGAGGTAGAGCTGACTAAAACCCAACTAACAGAACTGAATTTTAGGCATGTGTGGGCACACGAGAACCAGCGCAAAACAGCCCAAAAACCCAAAAATACCGAAAATGGAACTGTCCACTCCAGCTGGCACGATCCGCGTGCGCTCCTCACCCTCAATCTCGGACGTTCAATCCCAAGCAATCCCAGCCATTGAAAGTCCCTCTCCCTGCCTATAAATGGGGAGGTCCAGCCCTCTCAAGTCTCACACAGATAGAGAGGTGAGGAAGGAAGGAAAATAGAGAGAACAGAGAGAGAAAAAGCAGGAAGAAGAAGGTGAACCTAGAACTCACTGTCCCGACTCAGTCCGTGAGAAATGGACCGAGCCGAGTCAGTGTGAGCCCACGGCCACACCACTTGAGTGAGGGAGAAGAAAGAAAAGTGGGGAAAAAGGCAAAGAGATGGGTGTGTGCGTGACAGCCCAAGCTTGGGTCAGACCCAATTGAAGCAGGTAGGGCCCTTCCCTCCACCCTTCTAGAACCCTAAAATGAGCTCAAAACAAAGCTCCATCACGCCTTGCTCATGCCACGAACAACCCTCTAAAATGGGCTCTGTTTGTGGCTAAAAACACAACATGATAACAGCTATTTTCTGGCATGAAAACAGGCTGAAGCACAGTCCAGAAATGGCATGCAAACGAGCTCTGTTTGAGTTGCAACACGCCTCAAAATCTGGCTAAAAACGGCCCGAAAAACAGTCCGGAAATAAGCTCTGTTCGGGCCGTTCTTTGGTCGAGAAAATGGCAGCCATTGTGCCAATGGTTGAGATCTGAAATGGGTCAAAAAAATGGCCCCGGGATGAACCACATTTAGGCAACCACCATGCCTCCATTAAACACTAAAATGTGTTGAAAAAATGGCCTGGGAGAGTGCTGTGTTTGAGCCAAAATCGGGGCCGAAAAGTGGCCTCCAAACCAGCCGCAATGGAGGCTGTTTCGCGTCAGCTAGGCCCGTTGCTAATGCAGGTGGGCTGCATGTGGACTTCACCTAGACACTGGTGGGCCCTGCACAAATGCAGGTGGGCCCCACCCTACCACAGTTAGTAGGCCCCGTAAGTGGACCCCACCTTGGTAAGGTGTTTCATCTGGGCCGTCCATCAGAAGACGTAAGTCCCTGGATGTTTTTCAAAAAAAAAAAAAAAAAAAACTATATACATGTGTATGTATATAAGGTACACTATACTACGTCCATGCATGTAACCGGCGGGTCCCACACGTGTGGACCCACCTCTGAATACACGCATCCCTTCCACGCACGTGGAGTAGATGGACTACATCCAGGCCGTCCATCAATGGACGTTCTAGATCGTCCAGTGCTGGACGTTTCTGCATGGAAGAAAAGGAAAAAAATATGTATATAAGTATATAGTTAAATACATGTACATGCATCTGTACATGCATGAAAATTTTAAAATATGGTATCATATAAAGTCCCTCAGATGCATGAGATATGGTGTACGTGGATTGCATCCAGGACCGTCCATCAAACAGCACTGGACCTCCTTGTTTCATCTTGGCCGTCCATCAATGGGCAGGCAGTGCTGGACGACTGCTGTACAGGTTTAAAGAAAAAGGTATGTGTGTAATATTAAATAATACAATGCTATATGTGGTGGGCCCATGTGGGACCCACGTGATATGATATCAGATGCATATGAGATGTAATAATTAAATATGTATTGCATGTGATGTTAATATACTTAAATATGTACCAGACACATGTGATAAATAATATGTATAGTAGGAGCATTTGGCACTGATAGAACATATAAGATGCATGTGGGGGGGCCCATGTGGGACCCATGTTGACACATCTGCACTGTCCCTTTGGACCGTGTTTGGAAAAATCACCAAATGCATGGTCAGCGTGCCCCACCTCACTGCATACCCCACACTAGTATATGTGCTATACAAATGACCTTTGATCCCTGGCCTACTATCATGGGTGTCTCCAAACTGTCCATTTGTGGACGATCCGACGCTGGGTCCAAACACCTAGATCCATAGTTGCACTGACACTGATAGACTGAGTGAAGGCACCTCGTTTCAACACCTGAAGTTTGGGTGTCGACCTCTAGCGGGGTGGCCAGCATGGAGTGTGTGTACGGTCATGGGTGGCGCCAGTGCCATCTAAACCATCCGTTAGATACACCCCCATGATTGGGCAGAAATGGCCGAGATATCAAACTACCTTCTGACCATTTAAAAATTCTGTGGGCCATACATGTGAACTCCACCCTGCTATACATGATTCATCCAAACTACCCACCTTATGATGTGTTGTACCATCCATAAGACTTCACTACGATACATCTGTTAATCCAAGACATAGGAATACCTGACAAGCGTAAACTGAAATTTTTAGGAGATTCTTTGAGTGACCCTAGGCCACGTGGAGACTCAGGTCGGGTTCGAGAACACAACCATACAGGTGATGATTCTTCCCCTTGAGCTTTCCATCTTCTCATTAGCTTAAGTTATAGTTTTTATTTAAATTTATATATCTCTCTCTTATAATCACATGTGTTAGCTGGTGGAAATTGAATTTTTATATTGCCTGCTTAATGTTCATCTTGTATGATTGTTCATGGATTATTTGTGGATTGCTTATGGAACTTGAATTGGTACACCAGTGGGAAACCCCCACCTATATGTGTACACCTATACTTGGGATGTAACCCGACTGATTGTGATAGTAATGGACCTTCGGCTTAGTGGTTATTGAATGATGATTTAAAGTAACCATTGATGTGGGCCTACCATCCGGGGTTGTTGTGTCCAACGGTTTTCAAGAATGGTCTTTTATCGCGTGGTTTTGATACTCGCCCTATGTGGCTTATTTTGATTTTTGCCTTATGTGTCTTGCTTTGATATCGCCGTATGTATCATTGTCCTGGTATTTTCCCTATATGGGCTCAATATTTTTATACCGTGCAACCAGGCGATGGCAAGCCCCATATACTGTAATATGATTGACCACTAGTCGATGAGTTTCCATTAAACATCCTAAGATGGTAGTCTCATGGGCCGGGGATGGTGGTAATGGGACACTATGCTCGAGCCGTCGGCCTACACTGGGCCATGTGCTCCCCGTAGTGACCGTGAGCATATTTAAATTGGCTGATTGTAACTGGACTAATAACGGTTTGGCTAATCATGCATCCATAACATGTTGGCGATGACGGGTGGCTAATCTGGATGCTGTAGCACGTGTCCTTAGGATCTTCGGGGTATCGTTTCGCTAGCTCCCAGACCACCGACTATCGACCCCTGTCCGACTGGATGATTTTCCCAGGTCGATGATTTGCATGGGTGACGAGCCCAAGTCCGGTTGGATGTGCATCCCCAGGCCGATGTGCATTCATGCATCCATGCATTTAAAAAGATTGCATCATGTATTGTTTTGATTGCCTTGTTGTTTTATAACTATGCTTACCTAATGCGGCGGTGTGTAATCTTGAGGGGAATTCACACTGAGCTGGCCATTCATCCATCAAATATACAACCGTACAGGTAGTGCAGGTGACCCCGTATATTGGTGAGGAGCAGGCTATGGTTGACAAGGGTGCATGATTCTATTTGCTAAGGGTTGCTACATGGTTTTACAGTTCAAGATTGTTGCAGTTTACCTTGTTTAACATGTAATATTATGTCAATTTTGTATTTGTAAGAATGGGGACATTGGTTTGTATAAGTCATTACGGGTAACCACTTGTATATTCTAAATGAAAATTTAAACTTCCCTTTCAGCTTACTTGTCCATTCTACGCTCATCTGCTTACTCTGATAAGGAGAAAAAAAAATATACGTGAATTTGACCATCCTTTAAAGTTAACACTCGGGTTTTTGGGAAACGAGTCATATACTCGGGTCCTAAAAACACGGGGCGTTACAGTTGGTATCAGAGCATAGTTTGGACAAACTTGGCCTTGGGAAATGGTCTTATACAAGCCTCGAATGTCTCAAGTTAGGATGTTCGAAATTAGAAATTGAACTTAGGATAATTTCTCCTAAATATAGAAGAATGATTGGAAATGTAGAAACCCAAACTTAGTTTCCCCTCGTAAATAATTAAGATAGTCAGTTGAAATGATGTGAAATCCCTTATATGTAGAAGTAATTGAGAATAGAGGAACCCAAAACTTTAGGCCCCCTAGAAACTTGTTTGGAGGACTGAAGAATTTAAGAATGAACTTAGGTCCCCCTTAGAAATTATTAGAATAACCATTTGAACTCATTTGAACTTCCCCTGTAGTTAGGAGAAATTGAGAATATAGAAATTTCAGATCTTAGACCCCTAGCACATTGTTGGGTAATCTTAGGACTTGGGAATGGAACTTAGATTCCCTTGGAAATCTCATGTTTGGTCAATTGAACTAGGAGTTAAACTTAGGTACTGTGGAAAAACAAATACCGATCATGACGTATTGGAGATCCAACGAGAACATTTCTTGGACTTAACCCTTGGTGAACAAATTTTATAAATCTTGAAATTTGAACTTCTTTAAAGATTTTGTAGTTAGAAATCATGTTGTTGCCATCTCTAGGGAATGAAACAACCTTAGGCATTGTAAGGAAATCCCATTACTCACCACATCGTACATTAGGTCAGTCATGGGTCAGTCGTAAATGTTCCCCAAACTTAAAGAATCGTAGTAGGGGTTATAGTTTAAATTCCCTAATGCATCTCGTTAATTAGAGATAAGTTTTCATGAATCTCAACACTTAAGATTAATTAGTGACAAAGTCATAGAATTCTGAGTAAATTTTCAACCTGAGACTAAGCATATTAGAACTAGATTTAAAATCCTAGATAAATTACCAAAATTTCAAACTCAGGTTCTATATAGAAATCCTGATCTTGAAATTTTCAAGTAGTGCATTAGGCGATCAGAGCGCGCAGTGGAAGCGTAATGGGCTGCGTTAACTTGAGGATATAAGATTACATAATATTTTCCAGGAGTCCAGAATAATCAGGATCACGGATTGATGGAACCATATTTAAACGAAGTTTATATGGTTTGACTCGAATTCTAAGTCCTAGCAAATCTCAATGACTCCAATGCTCTGATCAAGGATCGAGATTTAACAGGATTGTGAATGGATACGAAAATCCTCTGTCCTGCGCAGACAGATGATCGATGTATCGATCTCAAACCTACTATGACCATCTATTCGTGTTAGCCTGAACATTAGAAATTTGAAATCTTTAAGGGGGGTAACTTGCAATGACTCTAGTTCTAGTAGCGAGTTATGGGCACTTATACAAATAACCATAATGCAGAAAACCAGTGGATGCATACGGACATCGTAAGAAAGATTGTGTTGAATCTCGAGGACGAGATTCTCTTTAAGGGGGGTAGATTGTAACACCCCGAACTTTTCAATACCCGAGTATTGAAAGTCCTCGAGTGTTACCATAAATTTAACTTAGTATATATACGTGTACGATATCAGTCTAGTCAACCTAACCCTACATCCATCCTCCAACTTGAATCTGATCGATTATGAATGATATTCATCCATAAATCTAGTTGTTCGACCATTGCTCATTTAATTCGATACATGTACCTTCCTTTAACTAAATCAGTGACTAAGTCTTTATTTATAATGATTTAAATATAAGTCTTTTTGTAAGAATTGTTTAGAAGATGACATATAATCATCTAGAACCATTAGATTCCACAAAACTCTTAGATCAGCAATAATTACGAAAATGCCATCAACCTATATCCTGAATTCCAACTCACAAGGTTCTCATGATCTGTTTCGTGCGAAACTTTATACCAGGCCTAATTATTATAAATTAATCGTACACATCAAATTTCAACCCTTAGATCACATTAATTTAGCTACTTGATCCCTACATCCGTCCATGCACTTATCAGACCAAGATTCTGATCCGTTCATCTTATTCATACCATATGAATATGCTTAGCCCACCGTTAGAATCAGAATCTGAGAAACTTTAATGTATAAGAAAGTCACTCGAATCTAACGTTATATAAGTCTTATCCCTAATCACTCTGAAAACCCACTTTGTACTTACCTATTCACAAAACTGACCATACATCCACCCATATGCATGGTTAGATTGTTAACCATAAAGCTTCTTTATTTTTAACAAGTCACTTGAACGTCCATCAGATCTGGATCCGCCATATGGACCATCTGAATATCAGGATGAATTGGTCATTGTGAAGATCTTCGGGTTTAAGTTCCAACCATCTGGTAACTTGTCAATCGGAGGTGTACAAATATTATTTTGAATTACGGAGTGTGCAAGCCACTAAAGGAGCATCTTGGACATCCTTGGGAGATCGGGGCCCAAACTGGACCAAGAGAAAGAGCACGAAAAATGAACAATGTTCGCCAAAATTCAAGAAATTCGGGTGGCGTACTTCGACGTAATGGACGTCGAAAGCTGATTGAGAAATGAATGGCAAGATCGTAAATATTCATGAATTTCATTACATACTACCGTTGAAACTAAAACATACCGTGCGGCCCACCCGATCAACAAATCTGCCCCATTTTTGGACCTTAATCCTAGCAGGGCATGTTAAACATAATGAACAGAGTAGATCGTACAACTACAAGTAGTAAAGTGGACTTCTCAAAAAATATCACAATTCATTCAAATTTCCACGTGCATGGGATTTCACGGTAAATGCCATTTAATGCATTATCAAATCGTGTGGCCCACCTGAAGTTTGGATATATTTCAAAATTTGGACCATGGGTTAGCACGGTGTGCCAAAGATGGTGGACGGAGTGGATTTCTTAACAAGCATCACTGTGGGCCCCACTTGATTTTTTTTTCCTAGCCCTGCATGCAAGATTTTTCACGTAAATGAATTCCTGGTTCAACGTGAACACGGTCCCGCGGTGATTAAAGGGTGGCCCACTTGAGTTACATATCGACCCCTATAACACACCCGAACACACCTTAGGATCATTAGAATCCTTTTGACCATCGATGTTTAATTTCGAGGTGATCCAACCATCAAACTAACTGGAATTTTCAATTAGAGTTAAAAACAAATGAAAATTTGGTGTATAGCCCACCTAGACCTTAGATCAGTCTGATCAACAACCAAGGTCCGTTAGTGGAGCTTCTAGAACTCAATGGATGGAGTAGATTTGGCAAGGAGTTGGTGGACCCTACCTCTAGATTTAGAGTGTGCACACAGCACGTGTGCACCAGCAGCACACCAAATGGCATGCGTGGTCAGACCAGACTCTGACCCGCCATTTCCCGAAAATGGGAATCCTCCCGCTGCGCTGCCATTTAAAACACGGTTCGTGGTGTTTTTCCCTCCCCCGTTTGATTAAGAAATGGCCCACCATGAGGGGCCATATCAATAATCCAAACCGTCCATTTGATCAAGGAGGTAGAGCTGACCAAAACCCAACTAACAGAACTGAATTTTAGGCATGTGTGGGCACACGAGAACCAGCGCAAAACAGCCCAAAAACCCAAAAATACCGAAAATGGAACTGTCCACTCCAGCTGGCACGATCCGCGTGCGCTCCTCACCCTCAATCTCGGACGTTCAATCCCAAGCAATCCCAGCCATTGAAAGTCCCTCTCCCTGCCTATAAATGGGGAGGTCCAGCCCTCTCAAGTCTCACACAGATAGAGAGGTGAGGAAGGAAGGAAAATAGAGAGAACAGAGAGAGAAAAAGCAGGAAGAAGAAGGTGAACCTAGAACTCACTGTCCCGACTCAGTCCGTGAGAAATGGACCGAGCCGAGTCAGTGTGAGCCCACGGCCACACCACTTGAGTGAGGGAGAAGAAAGAAAAGTGGGGAAAAAGGCAAAGAGATGGGTGTGTGCGTGACAGCCCAAGCTTGGGTCAGACCCAATTGAAGCAGGTAGGGCCCTTCCCTCCACCCTTCTAGAACCCTAAAATGAGCTCAAAACAAAGCTCCATCACGCCTTGCTCATGCCACGAACAGCCCTCTAAAATGGGCTCTGTTTGTGGCTGAAAACACAACATGATAACAACTATTTTCTGGCATGAAAACAGGCTGAAACACAGTCCAGAAATGGCATGCAAACGAGCTCCGTTTGAGCTGCAACACGCCCCAAAATCTGGCTAAAAACGGCCCGAAAAATAGTCCGGAAATAAGCTCTGTTCGGGCCGTTCTTTGGTCGAGAAAATGGCAGCCATTGTGCCAATGGTTGAGATCTGAAATGGGTAAAAAAAATGGCCCCGAGATGAACCACATTTAGGCAGCCACCATGCCTCCATTAAACACTAAAATGTGTTGAAAAAATGGCCTGGGAGAGTGCTGTGTTTGAGCCAAAATCGGGGCCGAAAAGTGGCCTCCAAACCAGCCGCAATGGAGGCTGTTTCGCGTCAGCTAGGCCCGTTGCTAATGCAGGTGGGCTGCATGTGGACTTCACCTAGACACTGGTGGGCCCTGCACAAATGCAGGTGGGCCCCACCCTACCACAGTTAGTAGGCCCCGTAAGTGGACCCCACCTTGGTAAGGTGTTTCATCTGGGCCGTCCATCAGAAGACGTAAGTCCCTGGATGTTTTTCAAAAAAAAAAACTATATACATGTGTATGTATATAAGGTACACTATACTACGTCCATGCATGTAACCGGTGGGTCCCACACGTGTGGACCCACCTCTGAATACACGCATCCCTTCCACGCACGTGGAGTAGATGGACTACATCCAGGCCGTCCATCAATGGACGTTCTAGATCGTCCAGTGCTGGACGTTTCTGCATGGAAGAAAAGGAAAAAAAAAATATGTATATATGTATATAGTTAAATACATGTACATGCATCTGTACATGCATGAAAATTTTAAAATATGGTATCATATAAAGTACCTCAGATGCATGAGATATGGTGTACGTGGATTGCATCCAGGACCGTCCATCAAACAGCACTGGACCTCCTTGTTTCATCTTGGCCGTCCATCAATGGGCAGGCAGTGCTGGACGACTACTGTACAGGTTTTTTTTTTTTTTTTTAAAAAAGGTATGTGTGTAATATTAAATAATACAATGCTATATGTGGTGGGCCCATGTGGGACCCACGTGATATGATATCAGATGCATATGAGATGTAATAATTAAATATGTATTGCATGTGACGTTAATATACTTAAATATGTACCAGACACATGTGATAAATAATATGTATAGTAGGAGCATTTGGCACTGATATAACATATAAGATGCATATGGGGGGGCCCGTGTGGGACCCATGTTGACACATCTGCACCGTCCCTTTGGACCGTGTTTGGAAAAATCACCAAATGCATGGTCAGCGTGCCCCACCTCACTGCATACCCCACACTAGTATATGTGCTATACAAATGACCTTTGATCCCTGGCCTACTATCATGGGTGTCTCCAAACTGTCCATTTGTGGACGATCCGACGCTGGGTCCAAACACCTAGATCCATAGTTGCACTGACACTGATAGACTGAGTGAAGGCACCTCGTTTCAACACCTGAAGTTTGGGTGTCGACCTCTAGCGGGGTGGCCAGCATGGAGTGTGTGTACGGTCATGGGTGGCGCCAGTGCCATCTAAACCATCCGTTAGATACACCCCCATGATTGGGCAGAAATGGCCGAGATATCAAACTACCTTCTGACCATTTAAAACTTCTGTAGGCCATATCTGTGGACTCCACCCTGCTATACATGATTCATCCAAACTGCCCACCTCACGATGTGTAGCACCATCCATGAGACTTCACTACGATACATCTGTTAATCCAAGACATAGGAATACCTGACAAGCGTAAACTGAAATTTTTAGGAGATTCTTTGAGTGACCCTGGGCCACGTGGAGACTCAGGTCGGGTTCGAGAACACAACCATACAGGTGATGATTCTTCCCCTTGAGCTTTCCATCTTCTCATTAGTTTAAGTTATAGTTTTTATTTAAATTTATATATCTCTCTCTTATAATCACATGTGTTAGCTGGTGGAAATTGAATTTTTATATTGCCTGCTTAATGTTCATCTTGTATGATTGTTCATGGATTATTTGTGGATTGCTTATGGAACTTGAATTGGTACACCAGTGGGAAACCCCCACCTATATGTGTACACCCATACTTGGGATGTAACCCGACTGGTTGTGATAGTAATGGACCTTCGGCTTAGTGGTTATTGAATGATGATTTAAAGTAACCATTGATGTGGGCCTACCATCCGGGGTTGTTGTGTCCAACGGTTTTCAAGAATGGTCTTTTATCGCGTGGTTTTGATACTCGCCCTATGTGGCTTATTTTGATTTTTGCCTTATGTGTCTTGCTTTGATATCGCCGTATGTATCATTGTCCTGGTATTTTCCCTATATGGGCTCAATATTTTTATACCGTGCAACCAGGCGATGGCAAACCCCATATACTGTAATATGATTGACCACTAGTCGATGAGTTTCCATTAAACATCCTAAGATGGTAGTCTCATGGGCCGGGGATGGTGGTAATGGAACACTATGCTCGAGCCATCGGCCTACGCTGGGCCATGTGCTCCCCGTAGTGACTGTGAGCATATTTAAATTGGCTGATTGTAACTGGACTAATAACGGTTTGGCTAATCATGCATCCATAACATGTTGGCAATGACGGGTGGCTAATCTGGATGCTGTAGCACGTGTCCTTAGGATCTTCGGGGTATCGTTTCGCTAGCTCCCAGACCACCGACTATCGACCCTTGTCCGACTGGATGATTTTCCCAGGTCGATGATTTGCATGGGTGACGAGCCCAAGTTCGGTTGGATGTGCATCCCCAGGCCGATGTGCATCCATGCATCCATGCATTTAAAAAGATTGCATCATGTATTGTTTTGATTGCCTTATTGTTTTATAACTATGCTTACCTAATGCGGCGGTGTGTAATCTTGAGGGGAATTCACACTGAGCTGGCCATTCATCCATCAAATATACAACCGTAGAGGTAGTGCAGGTGACCCCGTATATTGGTGAGGAACAGGCTATGGTTGACAAAGGTGCATGATTCTATTTGCTAAGGGTTGCTACATGGTTTTACAGTTCAAGATTGTTGCAGTTTACCTTGTTTAACATGTAATATTATGTCAATTTTGTATTTTTAAGAATGGGGACATTGGTTTGTATAAGTCATTACGGGTAACCACTTGTATATTCTAAATGAAAATTTAAACTTCCCTTTCAGCTTACTTGTCCATTCTACGCTCATCTGCTTACTCTGATAAGGAGAAAAAAAAATATACGTGAATTTGACCATCCTTTAAAGTTAACACTCGGATTTTTGGGAAACAAGTCATATACTCGGGTCCTAAAAACTCGGGGCGTTACACAGCCCATCTGGATGGCAGGGATAAAACATATAAATCATGGTGGATTCATCCACCACCGTCCAAATAGATGGTCGGCTTGGATTAACAAAAACATTACGGTGGAGCCCCACGGCAGTATCTAGCTGCTGGACTGCTGGACCAGCAACTTAGGATTCAGTAGGTGGACGGCTGGATGTACACATGCATTGAGGTGGGTCCATGCATGTGGGACCCACCAGATGGACAGCTGATATTTGTATTTTTCCTGATCGTCCAAGCCTATGGGCGGCCTAGATGAGGCATTGCATCAAGGTAGGCTCCACCGTCCAGGATCTGGATGGTGGTTGATATGGGTGAGACATATACAACAGGTGGGGTCCATGTACACATGGCTCACTTGATTGGATCAAGTAGATACTTGTATTTTCATAACATCCAGGCCTGTTGGACGGCATGGATAAAACACATATCATGGTGGTCCCATGATCTAGATGGTGGAGATCAAATCCATACATCATGGCGGGGCCCATGACTTGTACGGCATGGATCATGTGGGCCACACCCATCACGAGAGAGAGAGAGAGAGAGAGAGAGAGAGAGAGAGAGAGAGAGAGAGAGAGAGAGAGAGGGACCTCGCCACTATGGGCCCCTCTTACTTACAACCACATACATGAAAATGGGTCCCATCACAAATGGGTCTTACATCAAATATCAAGATCTAAGGCTATGAACACCCATCGATTCCGCTCCTAGGTTTTTCCTTTGATGGTGGAAGATGAAGATTGAAGGGTGGAGATGGGAGATAGGGTGGTAGGGAGTGGGCCGCACATGACTCTTCTTATGGAGACCTTGGACATTTCTTCTCCTTGGGAAGCTTGGAATGGAGAGAGAAATGAGAGAGAGAGAGAGAGAGAGAGAGAGAGAGAGAGAGAGAGAGAGAGAGAGAGTGGTGTAAGGAGAGAGGGATGGGTGATAGATGGAGTGATGGGTGATGGGTGATGGGTATACTTAAAAGGTATAGTTGTGTTAACTTTTGGTTGAGAGAGGGATGGGTGTGATGGGATATGTACTTGATTGTACATTGATTGATTTGACATTTAGTAGAGATTCTCTTGCGCGGTGTTTTTCTCAAAATAAATGTGAGCCCACATCTCCTGGCTTGGGTATCACATTGACAGGCGAGATGTGGCATTGGAACCATGGCAACGGCGCGGTCGCTAAAGGTATAAGTCTCGGGTCAAGCCGACTTAGATCTACGGGATACGACTTAGGGTCGCGTGCAAATGCTGACTATAGGTCACGGGTTGCCAAAATTCAATGGGGAGGATTGCGAGAGTTTAAAGAATGGTACGGTCTAGGATACATGCCTGAAAACTTAGGTTGTAATGCTCCGAACTTTTCAATACTCAAGTATTGAAAATTCACGAGCATTACCGTAAGATTCAACCTACTGTGTACATGGATACAACACCAATCTATCTAACCTAACCTTACATTGTATTCCAAATACAAATTAAACCATTGAGAATGATCTACATCCATAAGACCAAGCCATCTGACCGTTGAATTTAAGACAAGACCATCTACCAGGTGATGTGACATGTGTACATTCCTCTAAATGATTTGGAGAATAACCCCTTGTATGTAATGATTTAGATATAAGTTCATATGTAAGAGTTGCGTAGGAAGATGCATATGACCCCGTAGAATTACTAGAATTCCCAGAACTCTTAGATTAGCAATAATTACAAAAATGCCACTAACCTAAACCCTTAATTCTAGATCATGTAGTTCCCATTATCTGATTAACATGAAATTTCATACCATGCCCAGGAATCCTAAATAAACCGTACGTGTCAGATTTTGACCATTGGATCAATAGGATCAACAGCTAAACCAGGAATCCACTTGAATATGGCTCACTTAAACCTTAAATTTTCTCCATCCTTGATTAGATGTCCTGATTTGGACCCTCGGGATGTAATGATCGGCGTGGATCTTATGCAGACATCACTATGGGCCCCACAAGAGAGTTATGTGCACACCAGAGTGGTGCACCCGCGCCACAACATAACTCCAAGGCAGTTAAAGTTGCCTTGACCTGATGGGATTCGAATGAATCTCTCTCGTGTTGGCAGCTGGGACAGATGATCGTCCGCAGAGATGATGGTGGGCCCCCATCATCACCCTTAGAGCCGATCCAAGCTGTCCAGAGTGTTGGGATGGAGGATTCGACCAAAGCCACGTGAACCCTATGCTTCTAGACATGCACGCATGGCCGCGACAACGGAAGTAAACCAATAGCGTACGAATTTACTGCACCAAACCAAACGACGATTCAAGCAAACCACCTCCATGCCTAATCAGAGGGATCTGGACCATTCATTGATCCAAGCACTCGAATCCGACCAATGACAAATGGTGGCAAGAAACCATGCAAACAGTTGCGTACACACCTGTCCGCAAGAAAATCAATAGACGGCACGAAATTAGGGTACTATGACCCATCCATTGACCCTGTGCATGATCTAGACCGTTTAGAGTCATCCCCAGGGATTTTTGACCACATCCATGGAGTCGGTTTGGGGAAGAACTCGCCTAAGGAGAGCTAGTCGGCATGTCGTCGTGATACCAACTCATCTAGCTATGAAACAAACAACGTAAACATCACGTCATGCGTAAGAACTGTGTACGGAAGGTTCAAGAACGTAACTCGTTACTATATATACTCCTATCCCACCGTTGCAGGGGATAGTAATGAAGAAAGAGTGAGAAATGGAAGGAGAGGAAGAGGTCGTTCGTTCATAGCGTCCGAGCCAAGAGAAGGAATAAAGAAAGAGAGAGGGAGCTCTGACTGCCCAGCAAAGGAGCAACGACCATTTGTTGCCATGAAAAGAAGAGAAAGAAAGGAAGAAGAAGAAAGAAAAAGAGAGAAAGAAAGAAAGAAAGAAAGAAAAGAAAAGAAAAGAAAAGAAAGAAAAAGAAAAGAAGAAGAAAGAAAGGAAAAGAAAGGTAAGCTGGCAACACTCGACGTCCTAGGTAGGCCACGTTTAGTTTTCCCTTCTAAACCCCTTCTTTCCCTTCTTGCCAAATCTCAATTAGACCAGTTAACGAGTAATAACCATTCATAAGTTGTTAACCACTAGGTTAAGGGTTGATACTGTGACATACCCACCTTGAGGAGAAAACAACATTAGAGGTGAGGGTTTCATCCTTTAAGTTTACATTAATTTAATTTGTTATATTTATTCACCTTTTTATGTCTTCATGTCATTTCATCCCACATTTTATGTACCTATTATCGTAATTGAGTTGATGCATTTTATCTCGTCTTTACACTTGTCCTTTACGTGCCTTTTATCTGATCTCAAATTTCTATTACTTTTCCCCTATTTTCATTTTAAATTGTTATTATCAATTATTGGCCCTTTTGAGATTTTTACATGATATCCATTGTAAGAGGCTTTCCTGGATTCATGGGAGGCTATGGATACAAACCTTACTTTTACCTTACCATTGATTTGGCTCTGCCACTCTCCGTATCTAAGAATCGACGGTTGTCACTCTTCTAATTATGGAGTTGGCCATTGCCACCCTCCTTATCAAAGAATCAGCCATTACCGCTCTTCTACTTATTGAGTTAGCCTTAACCACTCTCCTCATCTTCGAGTTGACCTTCGTCATTCACCTCTTATTCGAGTTGGTTATTGTCACTTGCCTCTTTTACCTTAAGGGCTTGGCAGGTGTCTTGATATTCTGAACCTTCCCTGGATTAAGGATTGCTTTCTTGGTGCAAGTACTATGTTGGGAATCCCTCCTCTACAAATCGATTAAATATCATGGACGTAATACGTTTTCGGTAGCGGCCCTGGGACGACACGTAATTCCATGTTTCTTGGGTTGATGTTGCCCTGGTTGGTGTACATGAGCCATTCTATATACACAGTACATCAATTCCTTTATTTGTGGGGGGGGGGGGGGGGGGGTTGTTGTCGCAAATAGTCACTCCAATCTTTAGGGGTGTATTCACTCGGTCATGTGTTGTGGCCATCTTGGGTCAACTGCGTAAAACCATGTTAAGCGTGGGACATGCCGGCGAATCTCCGTAGTATGGGATGTGGGGCGAGTTGGATAACTATAATCACATTCCACATTGTGGCGATCGCTAAGTGTGATACACCGCATATGCTTTGCTTGGCATGCATCTCATATATATTGCTTGTGCATTGATACCTCTTGTAGTGTGGAGTACTTGATGTATTAGAACATTTACATCGCTTTTATGAATCTCTTGAATTATTATTAATCTTAAAGGATAACCATCACTATAAGTAAAGCGTTGACCCTCTCCCAACCGTACAGATGTTGTAAGTGACCTATAGATTAAAGACTTAGAGGACCATTTTTCTATAGAGATTATACTGAAAGAATGCGAAGACAGTTTATTTACTTAGTTTTATACTTCCGCTGCGAACTCGACAAATGTTTTAAGCTTCCATTGGGAAGGCCTTTGATTATTCTTTTTACTCTCATAAAATATAATCAATACAGTTGATTTTATTCTTGTGAATGTTACATTCATGAATGTATCTGGATGTAATCCAAACGGAAAAAATAGGGTAGTGCGTTTTCAAAGCATCTAGTTTATACATTATTAACACCCAGTTTTCTCGGGCACGAGTATATACT
Source organism: Magnolia sinica (assembly GCF_029962835.1). Lineage (NCBI taxonomy): Eukaryota > Viridiplantae > Streptophyta > Magnoliopsida > Magnoliales > Magnoliaceae > Magnolia > Magnolia sinica. Next base: position 42,730,785 of record NC_080581.1, read on the forward strand.
CGGGCCGTGAAATCTCGGGATGTTACATAGGCCCAACTTAAAACATGAGATTTTTCAATTTTAGGGGATTATATGAATTCGACACATTTACTTTCTTGCACTCAAGTGAATATTGGTCTTATTTACCTTCTGTATCATGCTTTCTAACATTCCAGTAAATACTGGTCTCCTACTAACACACTAACTTGCTAATAGTTCAGTGTATACTGGTCCATTTACTTTCCTGTTTGCATCCTGCATTCCAGTGTAAATTGGTCCCTTTTACTTTTTCGCAAGTGTCCTGCATTTCAGTCTACACTGGTCCACTTTACTTTCCTACCTGCATCCTGCATTCCAGTGCAAACTGGTCCCTTTTACTTTCTTACAAGCATCCTGCATTCCAGTATACACTAGTCTGCTTTACTCACTTGCCTACATCCATCATTCTAGTTACTAATGCTCCATTTATTTGCCTACAATCTAGTTCTCACTGGTTCATTTACCTTTCTGATTAATCCAGTGTGCACTGGTCCTCCTGTATTTTCCTGACACTTACATTCTATTGTATGTTTGCCTTTTATAAAATAATTAAAAAAGACATAAAAATTAGAAAAGAAAAAGACAAAAAAAAGAGATCGCAAGATAAACCCATTGTGAGGAAGTAGCAGGCCATTCTATAACCATTGCGCCCATAAATCAGTTGCGGGTTCGCTGCCCTGCACAGTCATCATGTACCTACTAAAGCATCATTCGAACCCATGCACAAGTAGCAATGTTAGCCCAAGATAGCAGTCCTCTAACTCTTCCAGATTCACCAAGGCCACTAGCCTCTCAACCAGCTGCATCCACTCCCTTAACTACCGATCTCGCCTGCGGCTTGAACAAGTTAGAGAACATTGTGAACCGCACTCACACATAAATTGCACCACTCATTCACAACCAAGCGTCCACCAAGCTTCCTCTTCTAGGTCAAATTTAACTCGGCGACATCTTCGGTCCCCCGAAGATGATCCCTCATAGGTGCGGGATTTGCGTATGCGCAATGCCATAGTCAAACGTCCGGTTGATCTTAATCGTATTGCTCAGTTTGGTATCCTACCTCTACTCCAAGCTGTAAGATGGGATAACATCTTACATTGGGGTGGGCCAGTATTCCAATCTATTGCGCAGGCCATGTTTGCATGTCTTTTTGACTTTTCTATTGAAAATTTATCATTTAAGATTGATGCTAGAGTAGGGCCATTTGATGTAGATCGTCATTTGATATCTGGCCTTATGGATATTCCTATTAATGATGAGGGTATTCCTATTCATACTTTAACTGAAAAACCTTCTGAATCAGAGAAACGTATGCTAACTAGAGATCTATGCAATATGAATGTGCAATGGACGCATAAAGGGAATGCGCTCCCCGCAAAGTATTTGTAACCCAGATACAGGGTGCTCCATAGAATTTTTATTACAAATCTGTATCCTCGTTCAGGTAACAAAATTGAACTAACTTCTTTTATGGTTCGGGTCTTGCATTCTGTCATTTCTGGTACTAAAGTTTATCTGCCTACCTTGATATGTCATTCAATTATTTAGTTTTGTCTCCATCTAGGTCATAGTGATATTCCGTTTACATATCTTATGACTGTTTTAGCTAATCATATGCTAGTGGCTATGCCTATTGGAGAGGCTCCTATCCATCATCTCATTTTCAACAATTCTAATATAAATAAGTTGAAATTGGGATTGGCTCCTGGCCAAGTGGATGTTGGTGGAAGTGGAGCTGAAGCTGGGAATGAAGAAGATGCTATTGATCTTCCTCCTGATGATATTAACATGGATGACATTTTTGATGAGATAGAATCTGACTTTGGAAATGATCCTGATTATGAGCCATCTGAGTTTGATGTGCGTTTACGTGCTTTAGAAGAGAAGGTAGAAAATATGAATGTTGCCCATGATTTAAGATTTAAATATATGCGCAAGTATCTCAGGCGTATAAATAAGGGCCTTCATCAACTTGATTCTTCTATTCCTTCTCCTTCTTCAGGATCTGATTAAGTGATTATATTGGTATGTATTAACTTTATTACTTTTTTACTTTTGGTGGTGTATGAACCTTAAGTAACTATTTTTTTTGTTTGAACTAGCTTATGGTGTGTGGACTTTTTAACTTGCTTATATCTTGACTAGTTCATCCATTACTAACTCTCCTACTAATTATCTTTTTATTTCTTCCTTTGTCATATTGTGACAAAAAGGGGGAGAATTTATTAGGTATATAGATTGATATTTGTGGAAGTAGTAGCATAAGCATTTCTTTTGGATTTATATGTGCTAATCAGGGGGAGTAATATTTGTGCTTGTTAACAATTGGTGTGCTTGTTAACAACTGGTGCATGATTCTTTAATCAGGTTGTAACTGGTTCTTTTATATATGAGTTGTGCTTCTCTTCTTTGGAGTGTGTTTTGTCACAAATTTGATAAAGGGGGAGATTGTAAGTGCTATGGTCTCATGCTCCTTTGGTTGTCAAATTTTGTAGTGCCAAAACCTCTATATGTGTCTTGTGTAGTTTGTTGTTGTATGGATGTTCAAGACACTGCATCAATGCTTTAAGTCAAGTACGGTGATCTACTTCAAGAAATGCAAGGTCATGTACTTGATCCTCTTCTGTAAGCTTCAATATTCAAAACTACGTCAATCAGAAGAGCACCTGTTCAAGTTTAAAGATGATGTTAAAAAATGAAGTACATTCTAAGAAGACAAATTCAAGCTGTAGAAGATCTCAAGATCAAGCTAAATCAAGTAGAGATCTCAAGCTTCATAAGGTTCAAAGGTCAACCTTCATCTGATTGAATGAAGTTTCAATGTTCATACTTCATGTCTCAGGTATAATAGACCTTAGATTCACCTTAGGGTAGGTCATTTTGAATACATAATTCATATTGAATCACTTTATAAGCATTTGGTCTGTTCTAAGACTAGTCTTAGACCTTGTTCGACCAGTCCTAAAAAATCCAGTACCAGTCTTTAGTTTATTGCAATTGTTTGGAATTTTCAGTTCATCTACAACTAGTCCTGGACTCTGTTCGACCGGTCGTGTGAACAGTGTCAACTAGTCATTCAACCAGTCCTAGTTCTTCGACTCAAACTACAGCAACGAATCCTTGAGTCCTACGCCCAATCGTGGGTTTTCTACAACCAGTCGTAGAGGTCCTACGACCAGTCGTAGACACCCTACGACCTGTCGTGTAACTGTTTGTTTCAATCCTGCTTGAAAATTCAAAAATTCATTTCATCTATGACCAGTCGTAGAGTACTTAGGACCAGTCGTAGGCGTGATTTTTGCATCTATAAATAGACGATAAATTTCAGAGATTGATAACTGAATTCAAGAAAAATCAAGGCATCACTCTGAGATAAGTTTGTGTTTATTTTAAAGCTACATTGTGCTTATTTAATATTCTCTTTTGTTAACTTATTTAATTTGATTTTGTTTCTATATTCCAATCTAAATTGAAAAGAGGAATTGTTGCATTCCTTCTTCTTGGAATCAAAATCAAATATAGCTAGCACAACTGGTTTAATTTAAAATCAATTTGAACTTAGAACCATATCAAAGTGAGTATTGGACATTGAACTACACATTCGAACTTCTACTCTGATTGGTTCTTCCGGGCTACAATAAAAGGAGAAATCTAGGTATTTTACATTTATTGTAAATTCAATTATTTTGGTTTTGTTTGACGTTAAGCCAGAAAAATCTCATTGTGCTGGTTATCTGAGGAGAGCCAGAAAACTCAGAAAGTGAGGTTTTTGAATTGTGTAAGCCCATGTAAAAGACACAATTGTGAAGGTTTTAGGTGAACCTATGAAACCGATTTTGATAGTGAACGCTAATATCCCCCGTGTGAGGATATTAGGAGTGGAGTTGCTGTGTGGCTGTTGTTTAACAGTTGGTGTACACACAGGCGAACCACTATAATTCTTCGTGTCTTGTGGTTTGAATGTTTGTTTAATATTTCCTATCTTTTATCATTCAGAATTGTGGGATGTATGTGTGGATGTGAATGTTGTAATATTTACATTTCAAGCATTGTGGGAATGTTGTAATAGTTTAGACTTTACTTTCTGCTATTTCCCTTTATTATTCCTCTTCAGTTTGGGATATTGATACTTATCGTTCTAGTAAGGTTGTCCTGCCATAAACCCTTGATTTTTATGGTGCAAGGTTGTCCTTAGAACAACATTTGTATTAGCTTCTCAAAACTTGAATTTGAGGTTGCTTTATATTCCTGTATTGTGATTTGTTTCATTTCTTTTGTTGGCTATCATATTCTTTAGTTTTCACTGTTAAAAGTTTAATTTGATATAGTCCTATTCACCCCCCCTCTAGCACATATAGCTTGGCCTTTTCAAGTGGTATCAAAGCCTACTAGCTCATTTTTAATTCTTTATCCTTGGATTCATTTCCTGAGCTAACGATCTAAGCTATATATAAAATGTCAAATTTTGATAGCCTTTCAGTCACTAGGCCTCCAACATTTGATGACACCAATTATGCTTATTGGAAAGCCAGGATGAGGATTTTCCTTAAATCCATAGATGAAAGTGTGTGGCTAGCCACAGTGAATAAATGGACCCCTCCTACCACTGAAGTGACTGGTATCAATGATTCAAAAATAATGAGAATAACAACTTATTTTTCTTGGACCACACTTCAAAAAAGTGAGAGTAGTGCAAATGCAAAAGCACTAAATGCAATCACTTGCACACTATTACCGGATGAGTTCAAAAGAATTATATCCTGTGATTCTGCAAAGCAAGCTTGGGATATATTAGAAATGACACACGAGGGTACATCAATCGTCAAGAAATCTAAAGTCCAAATCCTCACAACCAAATTTGAAGAAATTCATATGGAGGAAAATGAAATGTTTATGGACTTTTACACTAGATTAAATGACATTGTGAACTCTATGTGGGGTCTTGGTGATAAAATCCCAGAAAGTAAAGTGTGTGCAAAGATACTGCGCTCACTTCCTGAACGATTCAATTCTAAGGTAACTGCGATCCAGGAACTTCGTGATACGAACAATATGAGGGTAGAGGAATTAGTTGGCTCTTTACAGACTTATGATTTAACTTTTAAAGCTCCAAAAGGAAAATTAATTTCTCTTAAATCTTCTAAAAATAGTTTTCAAGAAAATTTTGATTTAGAAAACTCTGAAAATGATATGGCCCTTTTGGCGAAAAAGTTTTACAAAATTTTCAAAAGTAAAAAGAAGGTTGATTTTCAAAAAGTAAATGATAAGAAAATATCTAAACCTAAATCTAAATCTTGAAAATCATTAACAGACAGTCAGTGTTACAACCGCCAAGAATATGGGCATTTGGTAAACAAGTGTCCTAAAAAGGACAAACCCAAAAAGAAGGGTATGTTGGCTACTTGGGATGAATCCTCTGATTCTGAAGCCTCTTCTGAATCACAAGATTTTGAAACCGAGTCGGGCAGTGAAGTTAAAGCTCTTATGACTCTAGCCAAATTCACATTTTCAGATAACGATGATTTAACAAGTGAAGAAAATCTAAATAGTGATTGTGAAAATGAAGATGATCTTCAAGATGCTTACAATGCCTTATACAAGGAAAGTTGTAAAATTGCTGTCAAACTTAAACTTCAAAAAGAAAAATTTTCAAAGCTTAAAGAAAATTATGAGTCTCTTGTTTTAGAAAAATCCTATATTTTAGATTGTTTTGAAAAGACTAAATGCGATTTAGAATTCAAAACCTCCCTGATTGAAAATCTTAAATCAGAAAATGACAAACTTAAACTTGAAAACTCTTCACTTTTGAGTTTAAAGGATACGTGGAGGTATGCCCAAGGAGATTCAAAGTTTGAAAAACTCTTATCCAGATCTAGAAAATGTGGCGACAGATCCAGGTTGGGCTACGATAAGAATATACCTTCTAAATAAAAGAATACTCCTCCTAAGTTTGTGAAAGGAGAAACCTCTAACTCAAAAGGAAAAAGTACTATTCAAGGTTTTTCTAATGCTAAAACTTTTCAAAAACCTAAAAGCAACTTTGTCAACTATAAAAATCAGAATCGAAACCCTTTAGCCGAAAAAATAGTGATTTGCTTAAGGAGCTTTTAAAATCTAACTCAGTAGGTCATTCTTACAACAACAGATAGAAGAAGATGAGCTATTCTCCTAAACCCAAAACTGTTAAGAAATAGGTTCCTAAGGTTAATTACTTGCTTGGTTGCCCACACTGCTTTCAAAGCTACAAGTCATTCAAAGTGGTACCTAAATAGTGGATGCTCCAGGCATATGACTGGCGACAAGGCTTTATTTACCGATCTTAAAGATACGACTGATGGGTCAGTCACATTTGGTGATGGTAGCAACTGCAAGATTATTCGCAAAGGTACGGTTCAACTCTATAATCTTCCCTTATTTAAGAATGTTTTATATGTTAAGGGACTAATACACAACCTGTTATGCATATCTCAAATATGCGATAACAATCATAGTGTGAAATTTTCAAATCAAGGTTGTGAAATCTTAAACAAAAAGGGTTCTGTAATATTAACTGGTCGCAGGACTTCTAAAAACTGCTATATTGTAAGCGATGGTAGCTCATCTAATCAATTGTGTTACATGGTCCATACCGATGAAATGGAATTATGACATAAACGCCTTGGACATGTACACTACCATAATCTATATAGATTGAGCAAAAGAGAATTAATAAGAGGTCTACCTAAAATACAGAAAGTAGATAAAATATGTGGCGAATGCCAGATTAGCAAACAAATAAGGAGCCCTCACAAGAAAGTGAACTCCAATGCCACATCAAGACCACTCGAACTTCTTCATATGGATCTTATTAGACCAACCAGGTCGAAGAGTCGAGGTGGTAAAAAATACATTCTGGTGATCGTGGATGATTATACCAGATTCACATGGGTAGCTTTCTTAAGGGATAAATCAGAAACCCTTGATGAAGTAAAAGGAGTACTCAAGCGGATTCAAACTGAAAAAGGTTCTCAAGTCAGTAAAATCCATAGTGATCATGGATCTGAATTTGAGAATAGCAGTTTTGAGAAATTCTATAGTGATCAGGGAATATCGCATGAATTCTCTGCTCCCAAAATACCACAACAAACTGGAATTGTGAGAGGAAAAATAGAGTGCTTCAAGAAATGGAAAATGTAATGTTGAATAGTATGAAGCTCCCTAGAAATCTTTGGGCTGAAGCCGTAAATACTGCGTGCTATATTATTAACCGAGTTTACACATGTAAATCTAATAATAAAACTGCTTATGAACTTTGGTTTGATAAGAAGCCTACTGTCAAATACTTTCGAGTTTTTGACAATAAGTGCTATATTTTGCGTGACCGTGAAAATCTGGGAAAATTTGACACAAAAAGTGATGAAGGAATCTTTTTAGGATATTCTTTAAACAGTCGTACATATCACGTACTGAACAAAAGGACTGGTGTGATTCAAGAATCTATAAATGTGGTCATAGACGATCATTTGAATACACTTGCCCCAAGTTCAGATAATGATGTAGTTTTTTTAATTGACAAACCAGATACTTCATCAAATCAAACAATATTGAATAGAGGTCTGTTAAAGATCATCCAACTACTCAGATTCTTGGAAACCCTCTCACTAGTGTGCGTACTCATAGACAACTATAAGACATGCAATTACATGTGCTTCACATCCCAGATAGAACCGGCTAACGTAAAAGAAGCTCTTTCTGACGAAAACTAGATAGTTGCGATGCAAGAAGAGCTTAACCAATTTGTGAGAAATGATGTTTGGTAGCTAGTTCCTAGACCTAAAGATAAACATATTATAGGAACTAAGTGGATTTTCAAAAATAAGTCTGATGAACTTGGTAATATTATTCGAAACAAGGCTAGACTAGTTGTACAAGGGTACACTTAAATAGAAGGCATTGATTATGATGAAACCTTTGCCCCAGTAGCTCGTCTTGAGTCAATCAGACTTTTTATATCCATTGCATGCTTTAGGAAGTTTAAAATTTATCAAATGGATGTAAAGAGTACCTTCTTAAATGGTGATCTACATGAAGAAGTGTATGTGGAACAACCAATGGGTTTTGAAGACCCTAAGAACACTGATAATGTGTATCGCTTTAGAAAGACTCTCTACGGTTGAAAATAAGCTCCCAGGGCATGGTACAAAAAATTGACTAAGTTTTTACTATGTCATAATTTTAAAATGGGTAGTGTCGATAAGACGCTCTTTGTTAAGAAACATAATGATGATATCTTAATGGTTCAAATCTATGTTGATGATATTATTTATAGATCAACATGTACTAACATGACTGTTGAGTTTGTGATTTAATGAAATCTAAGTTCGAAATGAGCATGGTTGGGGAATTAAACTATTTCCTAGGGTTGCAAGTAAAACAACAACCTGATGGTATTTTTATTTCTCAAACCAAGTATGCCTTGAACTTGATTAAAAGGTTCTGATTTGAGAATGGTAAGAACTTTGATACTCCTATGAGTACAACTTTAAGACTCTCAAAGGACTCTACAGGTAAAGATGTGGATCCTAGACTATATAGAAGTATGATTGGTTGTCTACTTTATTTAATTGCTAGTTAACCTGATATTGCTTTAAGTGTTGGTATTTGCGCTAGATATCAGTCTAACCCTAAAGAGTCACATCTAACTGCGGTTAAGCGGATTATGAGATATGTTGCAAGTACTGCTAAATTGGGTCTCTGGTATTCATATGATACTAGTGTTCAATTGGCTAGGTACTCTGATGCTGATTGGGCTGGTAATATCGATGATAGGAAATCAACCAGTGGTGGTTGTTTTTATATTGGAAATTGTTTAGTTTCTTGGTTCAGCAAGAAACAAAGTTCTATATTGCTCTCAACTACTGAGGCTGAATACATCGTAGCAAGAAATGCCTGTACTCAGCTTGTTTTGATGAAACGTATGTTAAGCGATTATGGAATTGCACAGGAATCAATGATATTATATTGTGATAATTCCAGTGCGATAAATATTTCAAAAAATCCAATCCAACATTCACGTACCAAGCACATTGACATTAGGTATCATTATATTCATGAATTAGTGGAAAAAAAAATCTTTAGAATACATTTCGACTGAGACTCAACTTGCTGACATTTTCACTAAATCACTCGACAAAAGCAGGTTTAATAAATTAAAATTTGATCTTGGTATGTGCATTCAAAATTGATTATTCATGCATGTATGTATCGTAGTGTGTGTATATATATATATATATATATATATATTTGATACTTTATGTGGTTAAATTATAAATTTTTATGAAAAAATACATGTTTTTTCCTATACACGACCAGTCGTGGTTGTACTCGACCGGTCATGGTACGACCGGTCGAGGACAGCTCAAGACCGGTCGTGAAGCACGTTGGGTCTTTTATAATTTAGGAAAAAATCTCATCTTCCTCATTTCCTATTTCCTCTCCAATGAGTCGACACTTGACCAGTCGAAGCCACCGACCTAGATCTTTAATGTTAGTGCGTTATTTGCATCTTTCTTGTGGATTCTTGTCTATATTACTTCATTTTCACTCTTGGAGTAATCATTTGATCTTTCATTACAATTTTGGGGTTTTATTTTGAAAAATCTGATCTAGCAAAACCCCACTCTACATCCTTTGTATCATCTTGTTTCCTTGAGTTTCTTGTTGTAAATGGACTCCAGAGGGAAAAGGAAAACAACACGTGGTGCTTCCTCTTCTAGGTTGAATTTAACTCAGCGACATCTTCGGTCTCCCGAAGATGATCCCTCATATGTGCGGGATTTACGTATGCGCAATGTCATTGTCGAACGTCCGGTTGATCTTAATCATATTGCTCAGTTTGGTATCCTACCTCTACTCCAAGCTGCAGGATGGGATAACATCTTACATTGGGGTGGGCTAGCATTCCAATCTATTGCACAGGCCATGTTTGCATGTCTTTCTAACTTTTCTACTGAAAATTTATCATTTAAGATTGATGCTAGAGAAGGGCCATTTGATGTAGATCGTCATTTGATATCTGGCCTTATGGATATTCCTATTAATGATGAGGGTATTTCTGTTCATACTTTAACTGAAAAACCCTCTGAATCAGAGAAACGTATGCTAACTAGAGATCTATGCAATATGAATGTGTAATGGATGCATAAAGGGAATGCGCTCCCCGCAAAGTATTTGTTACCTAGATATAGGGTGCTCCATAGAATTTTTATTTCAAATCTGTATCCTCATTCAGGTAACAAAATTAAACTAACTTCTTTTATGGTTCGGGTCTTGCATTCTGTCATTTTGGTACTAAAGTTTGTCTGCCTTCCTTGATATGTCATTCAATTATTCAGTTTCGTCTCCATCTAGGTCATAGTGATATTCTGTTTACATATCTTATGACTATTTTTGCTAATCATATGCTAGTGGCTATGCCTGTTGGAGAGGCTCCTATCCATCATCTCATTTTCAACAATTCTAATATAAACAAGATGAAATTGGGATTGGCTCCTGGCCAAGTGGATGTTGGTGGAAGTGGAGCTGAAGCTGGGAATGAAGAAGATGTTAGTGGTCTTCCTCCTGATGATATTAACATGGATGACATTTTTGATGAGATAGAATTTGACTTTGGAAATGATCCTGATTATAAGCCATCTGAGTTTGATGCGTGTTTACGTGCTTTGGAAGAGAAGGTAGAAAATATAAATGTTGCCCACGATTTAAGGTTTAAATATATGCGCAAGTATCTCAGGCGTATAAACAAGGGCCTTCGTCAACTTGATCCTTCTATTCCTGTTCCTCCTTTAGGATCTGATTAAGTGATTATATTGGTCTGTATTAACTTTATTACTTTATTACTTTTGGTGGTGTATAAACCTTAAGTAACTGTTTTTTTTGTTTGAACTAGCTTATGGTGTGTGGAATTTTTAACTTGCTTATATCTTGACTAGTTCATTCATTACTTACTCTCCTGCTAATTATCCTTTTATTTCTTCCTTTGTCATATTGTGACAAAAAGGGGGAGAATTTATTGGGTATATAGATTGATATTTGTGAAAGTAGTAGCATAAGCATTTCTTTTGGATTTATATGTGCTACTCAGAGGGAGTAATATTTGTGCTTGTTAACAACTGGTGCATGATTCGTTAAGTTAACAACTGGTGCATGATTCTTTAATCAGGCTGTAACTGGTTCTTTTATATATGAGTTGTGCTTCTCTTCTTTGGAGTGTGTTTTGTCACAAATTTGACAAAGGGGGAGATTGTAAGTGCTATGGTCTCATGCTCCTTTGGTTGTCAAATTTTGTGGTGCCAAAACCTCTATATGTGTCTTGTGTAGTTTGTTGTTGTATGGATGTTTAAGATACTGCATCAATGCTTCAAGTCAAGTACGGTAATCTACTTCAAGAAATGCAAGGTCATGTACTTGATCCTCTTCTGTAAGCTTCAATGTTCAGAACTATGTCAATCAGAAGAGTGCTTGTTCAACTCTAAAGATGATGTTAAAAAATGAAGTACATTCTAAGAAGACAAATCCAAGCTGTAGAAGATCTCAAGATCAAGCTACATCAAGTAGAGATCTTAAGCTTCATAAGGTTCAAAGGTCAACCTTCATCTGATTAAATGAAGTTTCAATGTTCATACTTCATGTCTCAGGTATGCTAGACCTTAAATTGACCTTAGGGTAGGTCATTTTGAATACATAATTCATATTGAATTACTTTATAAGTATTTGGTTTATTCTAAGACTAGTCCTGGACCTTGTTCGACTAGTCCTAGCACTGGTTCGACCAGTCCTTGAAAATCCAGGACTAGTCCTAAGTTTGTTGCAATTGTATGAAATTTTCTGTTCATCTACGACCAGTCCTGGACTCTGTTCGACCGGTCATGTGAACAGTGTTGACTAGTCATTCAACCAGCCCTAGTTCTTCGACTCAAACTACAGCAACGAATCCTTGAGTCTTACGCCCAGTCGTGGGTTTTCTACGACCAGTCGTAGACACCCTACGACCTGTCATGTAATCGTTTGTTTCAATCCCGCTTGAAAGTTCAAAAATCCGTTTCATCTACGACTAGTCGTAGAGTACTTAGGACCAGTCGTAGGCGTGATTTTTGCATCTATAAATAGACGACAAATTTCAGAGATTGATAACTGAATTCAAGAAAAATCAAGGCATCACTCTGAGATAAGTTTGTGTTTATTTTTAAGCTAATTATGCTTATTTAATATTCTCTTTTGTTAGCTTATTTAATTTAATTTTGTTTCTATATTCAAATCTAAATTGAAAGAGGAATTGTTGTATTCCTTCTTCTTGGAATCAAAATCAAATATAGCTAGCCCAACTGGTTTAATTTAAAATCAATTAGAACCTAGAACCATATCAAAGTGAGTATTAGACATTGAACTTCACATTCGAACTTCTACTCCGATTGGTTCTTCTGGGCTACAACAAAAGGAGAAATCCAGGTATTTTACATTTATTGTAAATTTAATTATTTTAGTTTTGTTTGAGGTTAAGCCAGAAAAATCTCATTGTGTTGGTTATCTGAGGAGAGACAGAAAACTTAGAAAGTGGGGTTTTTGAATTGTGTTAGCCCATATAAAAGACACAATTGTGACGGTTTTAAGTGAGCCTGTGAAACCTATTTTGATAGTGAAAGCTAATATCCCATGTGTGAGGATATTAGTAGTGGAGTAGCTATGTGGCTGTTGTTTAATAGTTGGTGTACACACAGTTGAACCACTATGATTCTTTGTGTCTTGTGGTTTGAATGTTCGTTTAATATTTTCTTTCTTTTATCATTCAGAATTGTAGGATGTATGTGTGGATGTGAATGTTGTAATATTTACATTTCAAGCATTGTGGGAATGTTGTAATAGTTTAGACTTTACTTTCTGTTATATCCCTTTATTATTCCTCTTCAGTTTGGGATATTGATACTTATCATTCTAGTAAGGTTGTCCTACCATAAACCCTTGGTTTTTATGCTGTAAGGTTGTCTTTAGAACAACATTTGTATCAGCCTCTTAAGACTTGAATTTGAGGTTGCTTTACATTCTTGTATTGTGATTTGTTTCATTTCTTTTGTTGGCTATTATATTCTTTAGTTTCCATTATTAAAAGTTTAATTTGGCATAGTCCTATTCACCCCCCCTCTAGGACATATAGCTTAGCTTTTTCAATATTCAATAGAGTGGATTGGGGAATGAATTTTCACATTCAAGGATCCTACAGCTACAATCTTAATAGAAAATCATTAAGCTGGGATACCTTGAATGCATAGATGATTGGGATCGCTCTGTCTCCTTTATAGGAAAATATTTAATAGAGTAGGATTCCATCATAACCTTGACCCAATCCGTTACCTTACATTGGAACATCATCTGTGTTGCGATTCAAGGGAGCTGAAGATTCTTCGTCATCAAAGGAGGAGATCTTCATCAACGTACTTAATGGGGGTCATCTACTTATCTGTAAGTTATTAGAGTTCAAAGAACCCTTGTGATCATTCCTTTTGTAGGATTGGGTTAAAGGTGCTTCTCACCCCTTTCAAGTCCTCATAGGAGGCCTCCGACAGGAGTGTATGTGGGGGTGCTTTGTGTTGACCCTTGCTCTATGGAGAGCATAAACTCAGGTCCTTGTGTAGATCATGGACCTATGTGGTCTAAAACCTGGGTGCTGTGTGTTGACCCTTGCTCATAGAAGCATAAACTGTCAGGTTTCGTGTGTGGATCCTTAGCCTGTGTGACCTAAAATTTAGGTGCTGTGTGTTGACCCTTGCTTCTGTGTGGGGCATAAACTTGTGTCGTGGAGACACGTTAGAGTCAGCCGAGAGTAGGTTGGTTATACTGGTTTGAGGTGAACTTGATTTGAAACCTCTGTTCGTGAGATCCAGTACACTTAAGGGTTGAGTGCGTCCGCTGAAAATGGAGTAGACACGTAGTTGAACCACTATAAAAACGACTGTGTTTGAGATTGCCATTTACTTCTATTGTTTGTGTGATTTCTCTGATTGGTTTTATATTGCATATGCAAATGATTTTTGGAACTAAGTAGAATCACATCTCACACACAGTCACATCCATCATGAACTATATTATGCGTCTTATTTATCTTTTGAATAGTTTTATGATTGGATCCTCTATTTGGCTTAGAAGCCATTAGAGTTATTTTGAAGAAGTCCTGATACTTGCATATTTATTCAGGATAGGGTTGATAGGTTTTAAATTATCATAAAATATTAAAAAGTCCTATTCACCCCCTCTAGGACATCTTGGCATATTCCTACTTCAACTTAAGCTGTCATTACCGCAATTTCAATTGGTATCAGAGTGGGTCTCTCTTAAGGGCTTCACTGCCTAGAGAGTGATATTGACTGAAGTTGGTAATATAGCCAAAGGAGAGGGCTCATTGGTAACTAGACCTCCAGTATTTGATAGATCAAATTATGAGTACCGGAAAGCTAGGATACATTACTTTCTGAGATCTTTGGATCATGATGTTTGAGATATTGTTAAAAGAGAATATGTGCCACTAACCGAACAAATAGTACTTAAAAATGGCACAACTATCACTAAACCAAAATCCAAAGAAATGTGGACAGCATTCGATGAAGAAAAACAAACCTCTGAAGCAAAAGCAATGAATACTATCTACTGTGCTTTGTCCCAAGAAGTCTTCAATCAAATTAGTATGTGTGGAACAACTAAAGAAGCATGGGACTTGTTGGAAATAACCCACAAGGGAACCAGCACAGTGAAAAGATCCAAACTACAGCTCCTAACATCACAATTTGAAAGTCTCAGAATGGAAGAGCATGAGACCTTCATGGAGTTTTTCACAAAATTGAATATCATTTGCAACTCTATGGGTGGATTAGGAGAAAAAGTCCTGGTCTCAAAAATCTATAGGAAAATACTGAGATCATTACCAGAACGGTTCAATTCAAAATCACAACTATTGAAGAATGTAGAAACATGGATGAGATGAAAGTAGAAGAACTTATAGGTTCCCTACAAACATTTGAACTACACTTCAAGCAAACTCCTAAACCCAAAAATACTGTCCTCAAAACTTTAAAGAATACTCTAAATGAGGAAGATGAAAGTGAAAGGGAGAATGAAGATGATGAAGTGGCTTTGTTGGCTCAACGATTCTGAAACTTCTTTCATAAAAATCGTGGTCAACCACCTAAAGGAAGATAGATGGACAACAAACATTTTACAGGTAAATCTGGTAAAAAGTCCAAGGAACCACAATGCTACACCTGTCGAAAGTTTGGTCATCTGTCCACTGAATGCCCAAATAGGAAAACCAAAGGAAAGGCTATGGCAGCCACATGGGATGATACTGAAGAGTCAAATTCTGAATGTAATGACTCAGAGAGATGGAGACTAAAAATCCCTGAAAGTCTTATGGCCTCAAACGCCTCCATCATTCCCATAGAAACTGAGAAAATCCAAGAACCTCAAGCCACTGAATCGTTTCCATCTGATGATGAGGAAATAGAAAAAGAAGAAGAAGAAAAGGATAAACTGCAGAATGCTTATAATCAACTCTATATTCATAGCATCAATATCCTTAAAAGACTTGGAATAACTGAAAATAAAAATAAATTGCTGCAAAAAGATCTAGACAAAACATTGAAAATTAATATGCACTTGATTAATGATTTACAACAACACCACTCTGAAAATGATAAGCTAGAAAGAATCAATCTGTCCCTAAAATCTGAATCATCAAAACTTACTAAACAGATTGAACTATTGGAAGAAGAAAATGAGCATCTAAAGAATGAAAATCACACACTTAGGTTTGATACAGAGCAATCCAGGAAGTCAGTTGAACTAAATTACAAATTCTCCCAGAGTAGTGAAAAATTAGAAAAACTCCTAGGGATGGGAAGATCTAGAAAAGACAAGAGTGGTTTAGGATATGACAAATTCAAAACAAAATTTGAAAATGTAGCACCAATGTTTGAAAAATCAGCTGCATCAGGAAGTAAAACAAAAACTACTCCTGTTTGTCATTCATGTGGAGATTCTGGCCATTATAAATTTGAATGCATGTCTCCTAAGAGGACTCAACTCAATTCTGGTCATACTGGTAAATACAGACCAACCAGAAGAACAATGCAAAATGTTAAGAGTCCACCTAGGAATATGGCTAGAGGTAATACACATCCATCACCACCTACAATGATCGAAAGAATGAAGAAATTATTAAATCAAGTGGCTGAATTAAATTGGAAAACTAATGAATTCATGAAACAAGGAAACATGATTCAGTTACCCAACTTGATTAATAAAGCAAAAACTACCATAGTAGGAAATCCTGTCACAAAATGGGTAGTGAAAGAGAAGAAAAATTGCCTTTTTACTCACTCGAATCTTATAACAGGCAATGCTGCTAAGTGGTACTTGGATAGCAGATGCTCAAGACATGTCACAGGTGACAAATCTCTTCTCTCAAATTATTCAGATCTTAATGATGGGATAGTCACTTACGGTGATGGAAGCACCGCTAAGGTAGTAGGATGTGGAACCATAAAAGGAATGGAAATGCTTAAAAAGGAGAATGCTTTTTGCATAAAAGGATTGACTCATAATCTTTTAAGTAACTCTCAAATATGTGATAACAAACATGTGGTTACCTTTGACAAACAAAAGTGTAAGATTCTGGATCTATCAGGAAAACTAATTATGGAGGGTCTTCGCACTAGTGACCACTGTTACGTCATCAATGACATTGAAAAGGTTGATCCATATGCTTAGTAACAATTGAACATGAAAAACATGTCCAGGTCATGCATCTAAATCTGGATGGTTGTTGAAGTGATGTAATTTTGATGATTTTCATGATATATCTGAGGTCTCTACACCTAATTTTTTTGTGTGCATAAACATTATTGATGTTTGTAATTTTGGTTGGTACAATGTTTGTACAAATTTTGTGTGTATACTGTCTGATATGAAAATATACTAAGTCATACTTATATGAAAGAACATCAATATGCTAAAATGAATTATATACACCTTCTCTTCGATATATCTGTCGATGAATCGTATGGATTCATAATTAAATCAAACAAATATCGATATCACCGATGCCCCTTTGGAATCAGAAGTGTCACATGTTCAAGGATGTTATCGAAGACATCTCTGATAACATCGAATGGGGTATATCGATATCATCGGAACAAGTGTCGATGATATTGAAGCTCACTGCCCAATAAATAGCTAACGAGTGGGAAAAATTCATTTTTTTTTTTTTTTGCTTCCCTACTCGATTTTTTTTGGGATTTTCTTCCATGGCTCTCATCGTTTGTCAACCGTATGCCATCTAAGGTGTCTTAAATCAGGTAATCTTTGACACATACTCTTGATTCCTCAAAGTATACTTCGTTGTGTTAGGGTCTTTCTAGTTAAAAATTTTAGGTCAGTTCTTAAGGTCCTTAGATTCCTCTTTCCTTTGATATTTCCTTCTGAGATTGTTTTAATGAGTAAGGAGAAAGGAAAGTCTCCTCCCATCGGTGAGTCATCCTGACCTATTAGAAAGAAATGCGTAACTTCAAGAGAAAGAGGAAGGGCTAAGTCTCAACGATCCTCTGCACGCCCACGGAGCTCCTTTACTCGGCAGTCGTCTCATAGAGAAGCTTTGGCAGAAGCACCAGCACTCCACATACTGCTGTGGGTCCTCCTCCACACATACTTGAAAAATACTCAGGGAGGCACTTGGTGCATGAGCGTTGGATTGACAAGGAATGCATAAAACCTTGCAATATAGAAGCTCTGTTAAAGGCAATAGACTGGCTGCCTCTTCTTGATTTTAGGGGTCCTTATCATACTGAGCGGACCTATCGCTTCTTTGAATACTATCACTCTTCAACGCTAGAACCACCTTCCATTATTGTCATAGTTGGAGATGATAGTGTTAAGATTACTGTAGAATCCATCGCTAGCATTCTTGGTCTAACTTTGTCTCCAGTTAGGTTATCTGACCTTGATCTTGAAAATCCTATCACTCAGTCTACAATTACAAAATTCCTGTGTCAGGATCGAGATATCCCATGGTATCAAGGGAATGCCTTAAAAACAAAATATATGCACCCTCGATACCGTGTCTTATACTGGATATTTTGCTTAAATGCCTATCCTCGTGGTCCCAATCGCGCTGATCTTACTGGGTTCATGGCCATGATTATGTATTGCATTGCCACTAGAGTTAAACTTTGTTTACCTACCTTGATCCTTCACCAAATAGCAAGAGTGATCCACCACTCCAGAGCAGTATATTTGCCCTTTCCTCACATCATTCATGTCATCTGTGATACAATTGGTATTCCTCAAACAAACGATCCTGAGCATCCTCTCCAACACTTTAACAAGATTAATATACGAAAATTGGACCTTAAATTTCATGACTATGTGGAAGAAGAATCTGAGGAGGCTATTCATGAAAGTGGTGAAACGGGAGAAGGCACAGCACCAACTGGTGGAGATCCTTTAGAGCCATAGCAAGTTCCAGATCCGAGTGGTTCGACCCAGACCCAACGTTTCAAGTTTCACCAAGATAGGGTCAGGGCAATGCAGCGGGGATTGGCATGGATAGAAAAAAGCTAGGGAGACATGATGCAAGGTTCTCAGCATTGGAGAAGATGATGTTTAGCGTGCAGTAGTCGGTGCAACAATTGATCGATCTAATTACATGTCGACGAGATGATGCAGCACCATCTTCATCAGCTCCTCCACCATAGAATCGATTGTCTTTGTGCCGTCACATACACCAGATACTCATCTCAGCATATGGGCATGGATTTCTTTTTAAATGCCCTACGATCGTATGAGTGTATGTGATGGATAACTACTATGGAAAGTCTAACAAGTTTTTTTTGGAGTTTGGATTTCCTCTGTGTGAGGAAAATACTTGTCTTTTTGTTTGCCCATGGGTAGGCTAGATATTTGTTTCTGTTAGTTCGGATGGATGTTACAATTTTGCCAAGCTTGGGTAGTTTTTATTTTGGATATTTTGTGTGAATGGCTAATTTATAATTCGTATATCATTAATGTCATATCTCTCTTCTCTCCATTGTGTGTAAAATTCTAAAAAATGCTGATATACATTGTGATTGCTTACTCCTGCATATTCCTTAACAATTGTCAATTAGTCTCGTGATTTATGTCTATAATGCTATTGTCTGTTAAAATCACAGCTCTCCTTTGACCTGGTATGCATAAATGTTTTTTGATGAGAGATGTCATTATCTGTTTTACATCTGTCTCTTACTACTTATGCATTTTAGAGTTAATATCTGGGTCTTTATTGGTTCTCCCATATCTCTATGCTTAAACTTCAGTCAACATATACTGCTATATTGCCCTTTGCCAATGATTGACAAAAAGGGGGAGAACAACTCCCACTATGGAAAAAATTATGTGTATCTCTTAATTGATGGTGGTATAGGTGTTAGGGGGAGCAGTTGCAAGAAGACAGGGGGAGCAGCTACTATCGAATGATACAGTCGCGTGTGTGTGTGAGCTCAATAACTTTGTAAAATTGTGTAAAGTTCATGTACACATAATTTAGGGTGTTGGTCTAGATGTTGTTCTAGGACATAGGGTGTTTTGTCATGTAGGGGAGATTGAAAGTGCCCTAGTTTGTCAATTTGCGTGAGTGTTGAGTCAGCAAGACAAGTGAGCCCCATATGATGATTGTTCACGCGTCTGCCTCAACAGGATGTGTGCCCGAACTTGTCAAAGGTAAACATTAGCCTCACATCCCATGTCCCAAAACACCAGGTAAATAAAACCCTTAAAAATGGATAGAACAACTTAGGGTTTAAGGTGAGAAAACTATTTTGCAAAATCAGGAAAATCTTTAAGTTTTCTACTTTTTTCGCTTTATCGACACCTGGTTCGGTGAAATCAAACCCTGTTGTCGATGTCCTTGAAACTCACTCGATATTATCAAATTGAGGACTTCAGATGTCTAGCAACTATAGAAAATTTTGGACTGAATTATCGATTAATCGATGGAGTGTTCGATCTCATTGAATTTTAAATCTCAAGTCCATCGAGATGACTCGATAAAATCGATATATGGTCAGTTGTGTCTAATATACCGTTAAGGAAAATCATGTGATTCTCGATTCATCGAAGAGAGCCTCAATATCCTCAAAATTCAAATCTCGATGATATTGATAGACCTTCGATGATATCGGATTGGGACACTAAACTATCCAACAAGTTTTTAGGTAAAATACTTCACGTATCGAGGATCACTTGATAAAATTAATATTCAAATATCGATCATATTGAGACAAGGTTGATGTCATCGAAATAAGATAAAAATCATCCAGCAAGCTTATAGGAAAATTCCATGAAATTTTTGATGAATCGACACCATCATCGATACCATCGATATTCAAATTCCGATGATATCGAAGGATGCTCGATCATATCATATACCTGTTAAGTTTCAAAGGCATCTGCTCTCTTATTTTCAAATGTCGAGGAATCGAACCTTGTTTCGATGAAATCGGAGTTCAAAATCCGATGACATCGAAGCATGTTTGATTCCCTCAACCAGTTGGCAAAAAGGTGCAAAAGTGATTGATAGATTGAGTTCGTATCATCGAGCAGCCATTAGATGCAATCGAGAGTATACGCTCGATGATATCGAACCTCGCTCGATGATATCGAACTCTGTAAAAAATATGACTGGTTTTATCCGTTGGAACTTTTTGCCTATTTAATGAGAGCTTACCTTTGGTTGTTTGTAGAGAAAATAAAGAGTGCTTTTAAGTGTTTAAAGCCAGATCATATACCTTAAGCCTTTTCTCTCATAGGAGTTCATCCTCCAATCCACCCTCATCATTGATATTCAATAGAGTGGATTGGGAAATGAACTTTCGCATTTAAGGATCTTACAGCTACCATCTTAATGAAAAATCATTAAGCTGGGATATCTTGAATGCATAGATGATTGGAATCACTGTCTCCTTCATAGGAAAATATTTAATAGAGTAGAATTCCATCATAACCTTGACCCAACCCGTTACCTTACATTGGAACATCATCTATGTTGTGGTTCAAGGGAGCTAAAGATTCTTCATCATCAAAGGAGGAGATCTTCATCAACATGCTTAATGGGGCTCATTTACTTATTTGTAAGTCATTAGAGTCCAGAGAACCCTTGTGATCATTCCTTTTGTAGGATTGGGTTAAAGGTGCTTCTCACCCCTTTCAAATCCTCATAGGAGGCCTCCGACGGGAGTGTACGTGGGGGTGCTTTGCGTTGACCTTTGTTCTGTGGAGAGCATAAACTTAGGTCATTGTGTAGGTCTTTGACCTATGTGGTCTAAAACCTGGGTGCTGTGTGTTGACCCTTACTCATAGGAGCATAAACTATCAGGTTCCATGTGTGGATCCTTGGCCTATGTGGCCCAAAATTTGGGTGCTATGTGTTGACCCTTGTTCCTGTGTGGGGCATGAACTTATGTCGTGGAGTCATATTAGAGTCAGCCTAGAGTAGTTTGTACTGGTTTGAGGTGAACCTGATTTGAAACCTCCGTTAGTGAGATCCGGTATACTCAAGAGTCGAGTGCGTCCACCGGAAGTGGAGTAGGCACGTAGTCGAACCACTATAAAAATGACTGTGTTTGAGATTACCATTTACTTCTACTATTTGTGTGATTTCTCTGATTATTTTTATATTGCATATGCAAATGATTTTTTGGAACTAAGTAGAATCACATCTCACACACAGTCACATCCATCATGAACTATGTTATGCATCTTGTTTATCTTTTGCATAGTTTTGTTATTGGATCCTCTATTTGGCTTGGAAGCCATTAGAGTTATTTTGAAGAAATCCTGATACTTGCATATTTATTCAGGATAGGGTTGATAGGTTTTAAATTATCATAAAATATTAAAAAGTCCTATTCACCCCCCTCTAGGACATCTTGGCATATTCCTACTTCAACTTAAGTGGTCATTACCGTAATTTCAGGAATTAGTTTTGATTTCCACCTATTGTTCATGGATATGCATCCAACCAAGCTTGCCCTATTAGCGACACCGCATTCCAATTCCCTCACCCCACCATGCACTTAATCCCTCTAACCGAGGAACACAGGAACATCGATGAAGTCAACCATTATGAGGAAGAGGCTAACGAATGACAGAAGGGGCCCAACCTCCTTTGGCCTAACCAAATGAATTTGATTGACTTAGGGAACACTTCGAGAACTAGCTAAGGGCCATCCGAAATGAACTTTAGAAACAACATGGGGTAGAACTCCCGTCCACAAAATTTAGGGATCTTTGCCCATTCCCTGATGCTAAGGTACCTGCAAACTTCGAGGTACCCAAGTAATAGTGATACGATGACACGGGATGCCCAACTACACATTTAAAGGCTTTCTATGGTGAACTTGATGTCATGACAGAAGATGATGAGGCATTGATTCGTCTGTTCCAAAAATCCCTAAGGGCTGATGCATTAGATTGGTACAGTCTCTGGACTATCACAATATTAGAACATGGGAACAATTGTTCCACGCCTTTATAGATCGTTTCACGTACAATCTAAATGCAGCACCCCAAAGGTCAGACTTGGTAGCCCTTAGGCAAAGGAGCGACGAAACATTGTCTGCATACGTGGGGTGATGGAGAGTCATGGCCACACAAATGAAAACACCAATTGACGAAGAAGAACATATCTCTATGATCGTCCATTCGGCCAATCCAAACATATCGGGATATTTGATTTCATACTCGTATGCCATTTTTACTCAGTTAATTCGTGCAGGGGAACAGGTGGAGGCCGGAATAAGAACCGACATAATTGCACCCTGGCCCCACCAGTCTGCCTCTGTACAAAAAGTGAAACTTGAAGAAAAGGCAAGCAAATATGGAGTAAGAAATAAAGATATGGCCGTTCCTCGCCCAGCGGAAACTAACAATGCTATTGCCTCTGCACAAGGAATGCTAAGAACTCCTCTATAGGAACAACAATGCGAACCTCAGTAGTAGCAACCTAGGTGGAATCCGTGATACACAAACCAGAACAAGTAAATGGGTGTGGCATAAGTATCTAGGCAATTTACACCATTGGTCCAATCATACATGAACATTCTAGCCACACTCATCCAGATGCAGCTCTTAGTACCTCTCCAATGTAGACCCCCGCCAAACTCGTTGCCTCCAAATTACAAAGAAAATGAGTATTGTGCATTCCATCAAGGGCGGGGTTATGCCACAGAACATTGTTTCTCCTTGAAACATGCAATCCAAAATTTGATCGATCAAAACAAGATCACGGTTACACCCCCTGAAACAATTGCTACTAACAGCAATAATAAACTCCAAAATCCTCTGCCATAGCATCAAGCATGCCCTAACACTTCCAGCACTCACATTGTTAATGCCATCCAGGGAGAATATTCCCCCCATGTTTTCCAAGCATTCTTGGCCAAAAGTTATAATATGGAGTTTCGTCCACTCATTCTGCAAGGGGCATTACCCCCTCCTCTGTTGGTCCTTCAAGGGAAGGGCCCTGAACCTTATCCAAGTCATCCTCATCACATGGAACAAATATGGGTTCAACCATTGGTCCTATAAGGAAGAGCCCCTATGTCAACACATGCCAACAACCCCCACCTGTCATGAGCCCACCAGCCAGTCGTCCTTATGAGGAAGGCTCCATCACCCATGCCCAGTCATGTATCATACCATTTATCCATTGTTGCACAAGAACGACGTCCTCCCCCGTTCTACATGTCACACGAACTCGCTAGATCCGACTGGACAATCCAGGAAGGCCCTCCTAATACTCCTAGGGGTACTGTTGGCTTCTCAATTGAACCACACATATGTTATCATTAATCCTCTTCCTCCTCTGCTTCTTCAAGGAAGGATGGAGCTGGTCTCAGACAATAAGGCAATCCCCTGGCATTACCCAAAATGCTCTGAGGTAAGAAACATGTATCTTAATAGGAGATGCTTTCGAAAAGAAGGACTCAGAGGAGATCCCAATGGACCTTTGGCTGGAATGACACACAAGGCTAACACCACATACGATATAGCAACCTAGCCTAAAACCATCCCGGCCAAAATATTCGTTTGGGAACTCCTCTGTACATTGCAAGCATATAGGGAGATTTTTGATAAAACTCTGAATGATACGCATATCTCTTAAGAAGTTGCACTTAAAATGTTCGTGCACATGATAGGGTAACTCCTTGCGCCCCGAGCCATAACTTTCTCATATGACGAGTTGCCACCAGAAGGCTGCGACCATGCAAGGTCATTAAATGTAACCGTCCATCATGAGGACAATAGCATTCCACTAGTATTGATTGATAACAGTTCAAGTTTGAATGTTTACCCACTTCAGACGGACTAAATCCATCTATGTTCAGGCTAAGTAATATGAATGTGAGAGCATTCGACAATTTCCGAAGACAAATACAAGGAGAGGTTGAAATTGAACTGCAAATTGGCCTAGATACATCCACCATCTCTTTTTAGGTGTTGGACATCCCTTCATCATTCAATCGTCTCCTCAGTCGACCTTGGCTTCATGAAGTTGGGGCCATACCGTCAACTCTCCACTAGAGGGTCAAGTACATCTATGGGAATAAGGTGCTCTGCATTCTGACAGATCCTGAACCACTTTTTCCCACTGAAACAAATCTTTAGGGAGAGCCTAACATCCCAGTTATTAACGCATGGAAACCAGATAAAGACAAACCATATTACAACTTCCAATTTGAAGCAGTGGATCACGTCCTAGCAGTATGTCCTTTAAAATCAAACTATATTTTTACTCCAGCCGAGCATTAAATCCTGAACTACTGACTTGAACAGCAAGATGCCACCAAGGTAATTGAGGTTCAAGAAAGAGTAGGAAAGGTGGGACTGGGATAAAGTCTCCTTCACCAGAAGAACCAGAGGAGGCAGATACCGAAAGGAGGCAGAAGGGCCAAGAGAGGAGCCATCCCTCCCATTTCACACCAATCCAATTTGTTAAAGCTGAAATCATCCATCAAGTCAAAATCCAGAGTCCGACCCACCAGGTCACAACAATACTCTCACCCTCACTGAGTTGCCTAAGCAATAACTGGGGCGTGAGCTACCTTCTCTTGATTGGACAACAACGATGGTCCCACCAAAGCGACAATAACCCGAAGAGCTCCATGACACATGGAATGAAGGAAGGTCCAATGAATCTAATACTGAGTTCGAACCTAGCCCTCGTAACATCATGATGATTGGGCACAATAGAGAAAATCAGCCCACTACATCCTAAAACCCTGCCTCTCGAGGGGAGAGAGCGTAGGGCTCCAACTGGTTCACCACCTCCATGACATTTGAATCGGCCGGTCAATCTTCTTAGAGTACCGGTCTGGAAAAAAACATCCTTGTAAATAGACATTTGCACCCTGGGCAAGACCAGGATAGACATTGGTATGAAACGCCTGCTTGCTCGGTGTTCGATAAAATTAAAACACCAAAAAATCTAAAAAACCTTCAAAAACCTAAAAATAATAGAAAACCCTTAAAAATAAAAATATAATAGAAAATCCATAAAACTAAAAAATAAAAGAAAATTTATAAAAACTAAAAACATCAAAAAAATTTTAAAATACCAAATAATCAGAAAACTTTTCAAAAACCACAAGTAATAAGTGCTAGACTCATTTGAAGAGCTGCACGAAGACAAAGTTGACATCTATGACTTTGACATAGAGCTGGACTTCGAACTCATGAGTTTAGAAGAGGTCAAGGACAAGGGAAATGATGATCCGACTCCCGAACTTGAGGATCTCGTCAATAAGTTCGATTCAAAAGCCAACGTAGCACCTAACAATTTTGAGGTGATTAATCTTGAAACCCCTGAGAATCCTCGGGAAATACACATTGGAAAATCTTTATCTCCGAGCAACAGGAAGAGGATGAACAAGTTTTTAAAACCATGGTTGTCAAACTTTACCTTCTCCTACGAAATATGCCTGGACTCAATGAAGATCTGGTGGTACATCGTCTACCCACGAAGCCCGAACTCAAGCCGGTTAAGTAAAAGCTAAGGAGAATGTGACCAGAGTTGATCCTAAAAATATGGGAAGAAGTAATTTAGCAATACAACGCCAATTTCCTGGTAGTATTTAATCATCCGGAATGGCTTGCCAACATTGTTCCCATTCCTAAGAAAGACGGTAAGGTTCGGATGTGCATCGACTTCTGCGACCTCAATAAAGCTAGTCCGAAGGACGATTTTCCACTACCCCACTATAACATCTCAGAAAAATCCATATAAAGACCCGAGTACCACCTTAGGAAGAAATACCTAAGGACCGTATCCTGTCGTAATTTAGACAAAAATTAATTAAGTACTAAACTAAATAATTGGTGGATTTAGCTTGGGCCACCATTTTCACAAACATGAAGGCCTAAAAGCATTAATACCACTGACTCAACATGACATAAAGACGGAGGAAAAATCCCAAGAGCCCGTCGCTCTCGGGGGTATATTGAAACCCCATATCAGACCTAGACCGCATGTCGAGAATTCAATGACTACGAAACTATAGGATTATGTCTATCCTATTGGGCTTGATAACCATCGCGGGAATCAAGCCCAGATGGTGTCCAAAAATGCACAGCTTGAGCGCTGAATGAAGTGTGTGAGAAATGCGAATAACTTTCGAAAATGTATTGAAACTTAAGTGAATTGGGCCATTCGCTCACACGTGAAATTAAGGATTTCGGACCATCAGTTTTTGACCAAACTTCACCCATGGAAAATGAAAATTTTCCTACACATATCCGTATAACTGTGGCTCCGATCGAGTAAGTATGACCGTTGATCTGACACGGGTCCTCCACAGTCGATCAACTTATTTGATCACACCAAAATCACATCCTGGCATAGACCCATTGTCAAAGAACATACCCTATGATGTAGGTGTGTAGTGGGCCTCCCTGTGAGCCATGTTTTGTCAAAAACAGCTGCCCAAAGGGTATAACCCGTGTATATAGTGGCCCTGGGGCCATTTGCATCACTTCTGGGCTTATATATAGCCCTTATATCACCCCACCCCTCTCATATACGAATTTTCCCAAAACCTTAAGGGAGAGAGAGAGACAGAAAAGAAGAGAAAAGAGGAAAGAGAGAAGAAGGATTTTTGGTGATTGATGTTGTAATTCTCTCCCACTACTCCATGCACTGAATTACCTTCCCGTTACACTACACTGAATTTTGACTACAATTTTGGTTGAGAAACCCTAACCCTAATATTATCATAGAGATCTGGGCTGATTAATTATCAAACTAGCTAGCCATATACGTTATTTAGGTACCCGACGTTCTGTTTTCGGGAACGTAGAATTCAAACTAAGTCTGAATCGAGTATTTCGACGAAAGGTGCAGACTATAAACATTTAGGTTATGGTTTTCAATGCTTTCAATGTCAGTTAATGACATATGTCTGACTTGATTGCTGCCATATTGCCTTAGATACGCCATTTTCGATGTAAT
This sequence comes from Magnolia sinica, assembly GCF_029962835.1. NCBI lineage: Eukaryota > Viridiplantae > Streptophyta > Magnoliopsida > Magnoliales > Magnoliaceae > Magnolia > Magnolia sinica. The sequence goes on from NC_080581.1 coordinate 42,758,368, forward strand.
ATACATGTATGAGCTATGTTGAACAAAAGGTGTATCTCATGTGTTTATTGAAATATTTAAATGAACTTGTAAATATGATTTTTGTTTTCCATGACTACTAATCTAGGATTCATTGTTGCCATATGCATGCTAACCTCTCTGCATAAGGATTTGCTAAAATATATATTGTAACTAACCTAGTCTACACATTTCATGAAGTATAGTCTATGTGTTTGATGAATTGCCCGAATGAGAAATTGATGATGATTTTTATTTATTAAGAGTATTAAGATAGGATTCTTAGTTACCTTATTCATATGTATGGCTTCTTTCATGAGATCATATTTACTGCTACGTAAATTTGGATAAAGTGCAAGTGTTTGATATTATGTTTAAGGTGTTTGATGAAATGCTCAAATGAGGAATTTATTCAGATTGTTTGTTAAATGTTGATTCTATTATCACATGTGTTTACTTCCTGCATTTGAGTAAGATTGGGGCTACAACCTAGCCCAGGCAATCGATAACAGTTCTTGTTCGAGTGGCCGAATTAGTCTTGCCACATTGGGTATACTTGATGACTCCGGGTCGCACGACGATTGTTGATAGTGATTAGGCCACGAGGGGCACTTATGCACTCCATGTCGATTAAGTCAGCGTGTGCGTGTCCCAATCAAACTTGCATAACAAATCGATCGGCCTATTGTGTGTTTACCATGTATGGACACTATTACTTGAATCTAAGGTACCCCTCTCCAATGTAAAGGCCCACTTTAACCATGGTACCATGATCCGCTAAGCCTCATGAGCCGGACATGGTGGTATGGGACACCGTGTTCGAGCTGTCAGCCTACCCTGGGGTGGCGAGCCTCTCCGTAGTGACCAGTGAGCAACTAAGACTCGTGAGCCGAGCATGGTGATATGGGACACCGTGTTCGAACTATCGGCCTATACCGAAGTGATTAGCCACCCCATAGTGACCGCGAGTATAAACTTTTGAATTTGCCTATTAACTGCTTTTCATTAGGAGTGATGACCTTACAACTTGCCTATCGTATGTGCTTGACTGGGAGTGATGAACCTAGATGGATCCTTCGGTTCGGGTCAATGATATAAAGGGAGGTACCCTAGCTTCCCAAATCTGCTGTATGAATAAACTTAATTAACTACTGGGCTAACATGACCATGCATTGCACTGCATTAGTTGGGATGTGATTTAAATGCATGGAAGTCGCATAAGAGGCAGTGATGTCATATGTGAAATTGGGTGTCAGAGTCGATTGTTGAGGGAGCTTTGATACGAGGGCATGCATTATTACTTGCACTCCATTCTTGTATTAACAAGAGTAGCTAGGAAGTGATTGTTATGTTGCTTTATCATTACTGCTTGATGGACTTGATAACATGTTAACTTTTGCCTTATAGTATCATTAAGTTGATCACTCACTCCCACCCTAGGACGGTGTTTTAAAACACTAACCAGACTTTGGTTTAAATGCAAGTGATGTTGAAGTTTATGCAACGGAGCAAGACTTCATGGATGAGGAGTTCTCCTACTGTCAGCTCTCGGGCAGGTCTATGTAGACCTCGTGCTGGCACACGGGGAACACTGGGACACTTGGCTTAGTTAGACATCTTACAGTTCCACATTTTGTATATTTTGAAATAATACATGTACATATTCAGCCCGGTTACATATTCATACTCTGGGGGTTGTGAAACACTTACATACTTACATATATATACTTCAGACTTCCACTTGCTTAATTAAATTATCTCTGGAGTGTGATATGCTATTTTAGTATAATCCCACTCATGTTTAACTCATTCATATGGATGAAATCTGAACATCGTTATCCATATTGTATAAGTGATGTGCTGGATCTCGAGAATAGAGCCTTGCTCGACCCTCGAAATTTAGGGCGTTACAAGTTGGTATCAGAGCATGATTTGGATTAAACTGACCTGGGTTATAGGTAACACGACACACTCTGACGCACTCTGACTTAGGAAGGGGGCGATGAAATTTAGAAACCGCATTAGGATCCCAAGGTTTCACCGACGGGTGAGACTGAACGTAGCTGAGTGGTCCACCACGTATTTTAGATCACGTGAATTGACCTTAGTCACCTTTAGGCCATTAGTCGATGAGTTAGAGTTGTACTTGATAATTTTGAACATAAAACGGGTCCAAATGGCATGAATACTTGTGCATTGGACCGGGAAAATGGACCCTACGAGCCTAGGGACCCGAATTATGAGACTTGGTGGGACCCAGGGGGCCCCACGCATCAAAATAAGACCTCGAGAGGGGGTGGCCATAGCCCCAGTGTGGAGCCACCGCCGGACACCCCAGAGGGGCGCGACGACACCGCCGACCTCCACAGACGGGTGCGGCGGCACCGCCGGGGCGGCGGCGCACCATCATCCGGCTGGCCCAAGTGGGTCCCTCCCATGTGTGGTGGGCCCCTTTTATCCCCCTAAACCTCTTCTTTGCTCATTTTACCCTATTCCTACCCCACAAACACCCTCAAACCCATCAACAACTCTCTTTCTCTCTCAAATCTCCTTCTCCATACATTCAAATCTCTCATTTCCCCTACATCCTACACCCTCCACCACTATTCCTCTAAATTACCCATTACATCTTCTCATTTCTCTTATTCTCACCTATTTGGGCATAAAAACCCCCTTTTTGTGTCTCATAACTTCCATACCTTCCAACCCACTTCATTTTCAAAGCCCTTCCATCTCAATGGCTCTCTTTAAGCTCATCACCACCATTTTCTCCATCTCAACAATCCTTTTCCTTATGGGGAAGAAGAGAGCGACCCCGGATGAGGCCGGGCATGGTCTTCAAGCCATTCTAAGAAGAAGATGAGTGCCGAGACAAGGGCAAGCACCGAGCAAAGGTCGAAATCAGACCTTGAGCCTCGAATCCTGATATAGAGGTCTTTACCGGCGAGCGTCGAACTCGGTAAGTTTCATGATCGCAAGGTTATGTTTGAAGCTCATGTTGATGAGAAGTTATTTAGGTTGTATCAAGTAATCGACCTCCTTCTGGAGATCGGGTGGGGTCCCATGTTTGAAGGTAAAACCCATGCTAGTGAAAACACTGTGCGAGCCTTCTACGCACACATACGGGACCCAACTCTCGAGCCCCTCTAGTTTACTATACCTTTGGGGAGACATGAAGCCAGAGTCGATGTGGATGTCATGACCTGTATCATGGGAATAGAGCGTGATGTGGTACATGCCAGCGAGACTAATCTTGCTAGTGGACGAGAGAGAGATCGCCGCACACATTTCCTTTGTGGCTGACTGGTTAATTGGAGGTGAGGAAATAGCCTCGCATTGACACGTATGACGGAAGATTTCTGCCTGCTCCACCACATATGCACGTACACCGTGTATCCTAGGTGGAGTAACCGTACAGAATGCACTTGATTTATGGTGGACTTCTTGTACAGAGTTGGACAGGGAGAAAAGGTATGCCTGCCTACTCTCATCTTATCTCAGATAATCAATACTGTATGATCTACTCGGGGGATGCATCCCTCCCATTTGGTTGACTCATCTGCAAGATCCCCCACAACTTCAGCTTCAGGCTTCATATGGATAATCTTATGCCTATCCACTTCATCAATGAGACTACACAACAATATGGGAATAGGCCCTAGGCAATGCCAAGCCAGAATCAATGAGTACAGGGATGAGATAGAAGAAGAGGAAGGTAGTGAAGAAGAGGGAAGCAACAGAGAGGAGGGACAGGAAGAAGAAGAAGAGGCCCAGGACTCAGACGGGGGACCTCCTATTGCTCCTGAGGACCACCATGATCGGGCTGCCCTAGAGGCCCGCAGGGCTAAGATTGAGGAAAATCAAGCCTATTTAAAGCAGAAGATCGAGGAGAACCAGGCCTACCTGAAGCAAAAGTTAAAGAGAATGTCTCGCACCCTAAAGACCCTCCTGTGTTATATGCAGGATAAGGGTGCACCTCCGCCTTCACCGGAATTGGAGGACTAGTTGTATATTTGTAGTTGTTTCCTTACTTTATAATAGCCTTCGATAAGCTTAGTTTGAATGTTAGGTTAGTAAGTGTTAAAGTTTTTTGTTAATTATCTTACATGCATCCTCTGTCATAGTTCATGTAAAAGCTACATCATATGTATTGTGACAAATTTTGTTAAATGAAATGCATGAAGCTTCTTTTGTTTAGAAATGTGTGTAATGTTTGGAAAAAGTGGATGATGTTATCCTAATCATATAAACGTTGCACCCTATGTTTTATATAGGGAATGCCTCCTAAAACCACTCGGAATATGACACGTCACCTACTTGGTAGATCGATTGATGGGGCCCCTCCCCTGAGCGATAGCCACACGGACCTTAGTTTGGGCCCGGGTATCGAGACAATGCCGGATTCACAATCAGACACTGGCCCCACAAATGGGCCAACACTAAGTGCATCACTGGTTCTGGGTCAGAACTGTGCGTCTTCGTCGATGCCACACATGCCTCAGGCGGCCACTCCCCCTGATTAGTTAGAGCAGATGAAGCTCCTAATGCAACAACAACAAGTTTTGGCCACTATAGCGGGGGCCATTGCACAAAATAAGAATGTGGACCAGCCTATGCCACCCGTGCAGCCTACTGGAACTATGACTACAAGCAGCCTATTTGAGCACTTTCAGCGCCTCTGTCCTCCCACTTTTACGGGTACTCATAGACCCGAGGAGGCTGAGTACTGGTTGGATCGCATACCCAAGATGTTGAAGCCGTTGCAATGTACTGAATGGTCTCGGAATATGACGATTCCAGTTAGGAATGAAAGAGCACTAAAGTACCTTTCAGATGACCAAAATTTGACCCAATTCGACATCAAACGAGGGAGTTATGAGCATCTCCGTTGGATCTCGTAATTTGGAAAGATTAACAATCTAAATTGAAAAATGACGATCAAAGAATTTCGACGTGCTTTTGGGATATCGAACGGTCTCCAAATTAGCCAATTCTGTTCCCATTTGGAAGCTTGAAAAGTTACCATTCCAATGACCTGAAATAGTCTAAATTTGAACTCTGAAGAGAGAGAGAGAGTAATGAGGTTTACTATTGAAGAAGGAGATGAAGGAAAATTTAGGATTGACGCCTGCGATCCCACTTACGGATGCCCAAATGATCTCGGAATACCATGATTCTAGTCAGGAATGAAAAAGCACTAAAGTACCTTTCAGATGATGGAAAATCTACCCAATCCTACATCAAATGGAGTTATAGGCGTCTTCGTTGGATCGCACAATTTGAAAAGATTAACAATCCATATTGAAAATGACAATCGAAGAGTTCTAACGTGCTTTTGGGATATCAAAAGGTCTCTGAATTAGGCAATTCCGGCCCCATTTGGAAGCTCGACAAGTTACCATTCCAATAAGCTGGAAATAGTATAAATCTGAACTCTGAGTAGAGAGTTATGAGGGTTACTATTGGATAAGGAGATGATAAAAACATTTAGGACTGACAACTGCGATCCCACATATGGATGCCCAAATGGTCTCGAAATTCGACGATTCCAGTAAGGAATGAAAGAGCACTAAAGTACCTTTTAGATTACCAAAAATTAACCCAATCCGACATCAAATGATGGAGTTATGGGTGTCTCCGTTGGATCGCATGATTTAGAAAGATTAACAATCCATATTGAAAAATGATGATCGAAGAGTTCCAACGTGCTTTTGAGATATCAAACGGTCTCCGAATTAGGCAATTCTGGTCCAGTTTGGAAGCTTGTCAAGTTACCATTCCAATGAGCTTAAAATAGACTAAATTCGACCTTTGAAGAGAGAGTTATGAGGGTTACTATTGGACAAGGAGATGAAGGAAAAATTTAGGACCGACGACTGCGATCCCCCATACGGATGCCCAATTGGTCTTAGAATATGACGATTCCAATAAGGAATGAAAGAGCACTAAAGTACCTTTCAGTTGACCAAAATTTGTCCCACTCTAACATCAAGCGAGGGAGTTATGAGCGTCTCCGTTAGATCGCTCAATTTGGAAATATTAACAATCCAAATTGAAAAATGACGATCAAATAGTTCCAATGTGCTTTTGGGATATCAAACGATCTCCGAATTAGGCAATTCTAGTTCCATTTGGAAGCTTGATAGGCTACCATTCCAATGACCTGAAATAGTCTAAATTCGACCTCTGAAGAGAGAGTAATGAGGGTTACTATTGGAGAAGGAGATGAAGGAAACATTTAGGAACGACGACTACGATCCCACTTACGGATGCTCAAATGGTCTCGGAATACGATGATTCCAGTTAGGAATGAAAGAGCTCTAAAGTACCTTTCAGATGACCAAAAATTGACCCAATTTGACATCAAATGATGGAGTTATGGGCGTCTCCATTGGATCACTTGATTTGGAAAGATTAACAATCCATATTAAAAAATGGTTGTCGAAGGGTTTCAACGTTCTTTTGGGATATCGAATGGTCTCTGAATTCGGCAATTTGGTCTCATTTGGAAGCTTGACAAGTTACCATTCCAATGACCTGAAATAGTCTAAATTCGACCTCTGAAGAGAGAGTAATGAGGGTTACTATTGGAGAAGGAGATGAAGGAAACATTTAGGACCGACGACTACGATCCCACTTACGGATGCTCAAATGGTCTCGGAATACGATGATTCCAGTTAGGAATGAAAGAGCTCTAAAGTACCTTTCAGATGACCAAAAATTGACCCAATTTGACATCAAATGATGCAGTTATGGGCGTCTCCATTGGATCACTTGATTTGGAAAGATTGACAATCCATATTAAAAAATGGTTGTCGAAGGGTTTCAACGTTCTTTTGGGATATCGAATGGTCTCTGAATTCGGCAATTTGGTCTCATTTGGAAGCTTGACAAGTTACCATTCCAATGACCTGAAATAATCTAAATTCAACCTCTGAAGAGAGAGTAATGAGGGTTACTATTGGAGATGGAGATGAAGGAAACATTCAGGACCAATGACTGCAATCTTACTTACGGATGCCCAAATGGTGGTCGAAATACAACAATTCTAGTCTGGAATGAAAGAGCACTAAAGTACCTTTTAGATGACCAAAAATTGACCCAATCCGACATCAAACAAGGGAGTTATGAGTGTCTCTGTTGGATCGATAGTTTTGGAAAGATTAACAATCCATATTGAAAAATGACAATCGAAGAGTTCCAATGTGCTTTTGGGATATCGAACAATCTCTGAATTAGGCAATTCAGGTCCCATTTGGAAGCTTGACAAGTTACCATTCCAGTGACCTGAAATAGTCTAAATTCGACCTCTGAAGAGAGAGTAGTGAGGGTTACAATTGGAGAAGGAGATGATGGAAACATTCAGAACTAACGACTGCGATCACACTCATGGATGACCAAATGGTCTCGAAATACGATGATTCTAGTCAGGAATGAGAGAGCACTAAAGTAACTATCACATGACCAAAAATCTACCTAATCTGACATCAAATGATGGAGTTATAGGCATCTCCATTGGATCATGCAATTTAGAAAGATTAGCAATCCATATTGAAAAATGTTGGTTGAAGAGCTCCAACGTGCTTTTGGGATATTGAACGGTATCTGAATTCGAAATTCTGGACCCATTTGGAGGCTTTACAAGTTACCATTCCATTGACCTGAAATAGTCTAAATTTGACCTCTGAAGAGAGAGTTATGAGGGTTACTACTGGATAAGGAGATGAAGGAAAAATTTAGGACCGACGACTGCAATCCCACTTACGTATGCCTAAATGGTCTCTGAATACGACGATTCTAGATAGGAATGAAAGAGCAGTAAAGTACCTTTCAGATGGCCAAAAATCGACGCAATCCGACATCAAATGATGGAGTTATGGGCGTCTTTGTTGGATTACGCAATTTGAAAAGATTAACAATCCATATTGAAAAATGACGATCGAAGAGTTCTAATGTGCTTTTGGGATATCGAACGATCTTTGAATTAGGCAATTCTGGTCCCATTTGGAAGCTTGACAAGTTACTATTCCAATGACATGAAATTGTCTAAATTTGACCTCTGAAGAGAGAGTTATGAAGGTTACTATTGGACAAGGAGATATGGAAAGATACAAGACCGATGACTGCGATCCCACTTACAATTGCGCAAATGGTCTCAGAATATGATGATTCCAGTCAGGAATGAAAAAGCACTAAAAGAACCTTTCAGGTGACTAAAAATTGACCCAATCCGACATCAAATGATGGAGTTATCGGCGTCTCCGTTGGATCACGCGATTTGGAAGGATTAATAATCTACATTGAAAAATGATGATCGAAGAGTTCCAACGTGCTTTTGGGATATCGAACGGTCTTTGAATGAGGCAATTCTGGTCCCATTTGGAAGCTAAACAAGTGACCATTTGAATGACCTGAAATTGTCTAAATTCGACCTTTGAAGAGAGAGTTATGAAGGTTACTATTGGACAAGGAGATGAAGGAAACATTCAGGACCGACGACTGCGATCCCACTTACAGATTCCCAAATGGTCTCGGAATAGGACGATTCCAGTTAGGAATGAAAGCGCACAAAAGTACCATTCAAATGACCAAAAATCTACCCAATCCAACATCGAATGATGAAGTTATAGGCATCTCCATTGGATCGCTCAATTTAAAAAGATTAACAATCCATATTTGAAAATGACGATCGAAGAGTTCCAACGTGCTTTTGGGATATCGAACGGTCTTTGAATTAGACAAATCTAATCCCATTTAGAAACTTGACAAGTTACCATTCCAATGAGTTGATATAGTCTAAAGTCGAACTCTGAATAGAGATTTATGATGGTTACTATTAGACAAGAAAATGTCAGAAACATTGAGGGCCGATGGCTACGATCCTACTTATAGTTGCCCAAATGGTCTCGGAATATGACGATTCCAGTCGAGAATGAAAGAGCACTAAAGTATCTTTCAGATGACCAAAAAGTGACCAATCCGACATCAAATGATGGAGTCATGTTCTTCTTCGTTGGATCATGCTATTTGGAAAGATTAACAATCCATATTGAAAAATGACGATCGAAGAGTTCCAATGTGCTTTTATTCTATCGAACGGTCTCTGAATTAAACAATTCTGGTGCCATTTGGAAGCTTGACAAGTTAACATTCCAATGACCCAAAATAGTCTAAATTCGACCGCTGAAGAGAGGTTATGAGGGTTACTATTGGACAAGGAGATGAAGGAAACATAAAGGACCGACAACTGCATTCCCAATTACGGATGCCCAAAAGGTCTCAGAATACGATGATCTAGTTAGGAATGAAAGAGCACTAAAGTACCTTTTAGATGACTAAAAATTGACCCAATCTGACATCAAACGATGGAGTTATGGGTGTCTCTATTGGATCATGTGATTTGGAAAGATTAACAATTCATATTGAAAGTTGAGGATCGAAGAGTTCTAATGTGCTTTTAGGATATCGAACAGTCTTTGAATTAGGCAATTTTGGTCCCATTTGGAAGCTTGACAAGTTATCATTCCAATGACTTGAAATAGTCTAAATTCGACCTCTGAAGAGAGAGTTATGAGGGTTACTATTAAACAAGGAGATGAAGGAAACATTCAGGACCGACAACTGCGATCCCACTTACGTATGCCTAAATGGTCTCGAAATACGACATTCCAGACATGAATGAAAGAGCACTAAAGTACCTTTTAGATGGCTAAAAGTTGACTTAATCCGATATCAAATGATGGAGTTATGGGCGTCTCCATTAGATCGCACGATTTGTAAAGATTAACAATCCATATTGAAAAATGATGATCGAAGAGTTCCAACGTGCTTTTGGGATATCGAACGGTCTCTGAATTAGGCAATTTTGGTCCCATTTGGAAGCTTGACAAGTTACCATTCCAATGAATTGAAATAGTCTAAATTCGACCTCTGAAGAGAGAGTTATGAGGGTTACTATTAGACAAGGAGATGGAGGAAACATATAGGACCGACGAATGCGATCCCACTTACGGAAGCGTAAATGGTCTCGGAATAAGACCGTTCTAGTCAGGAATGGAAGAGCTCTAAAGTACCTTTCAGATGACCAAAAATTGACCCAATCTGACATCAAACGAGGGAGTTATGAGAGTCTCTGTTCAATCGTACGTTAAGGAAAGATTAACAATCCACTTGGAAAAATGATGATCAAAGAGGTCTAACGTGCTTTTGGGATATCGAACGGTCTCTGAATTAGGCAATTCCGGTCCCATTTGGATGTTTGAAAAGTTACCATTCCAATGACCTGAAATAGTCTAAATTTGACCTCTGAAGTGAAGTTATAAGGGTTACTATTGGACAAGGAGATGAAGGAAACATACTGGACCGACGACCGCGATCCCACTTCCAGATGCGCAAATGGTTTCGGAATACGATGATTCCAGGTAGGAATGAAAGAGCACTAAAGTACCTTTTAGATGACCAAAAATTGAACCAATCCGACTACAAATGATGGAGTTATGGGCGTCTCCATTGGATCGCGTGATTTGGAAAGATTAACAATCCATATTGAAAAAAGACGATTGAAGAGTTCCAACATGCTAAATCGAACGATCTCTGAATTAGGCTATTTTGGTCCCATTTGGAAGCTTGACAAGTTACCATTCCAATGACCTGAAATTGACTAAATTTGACATCTGAAGAGAGTTATGAAGGTTACGATTGGACAAGGAGATGATGAAAACATTCATGACCAATGACTGCAATCCTTCTAACGGGTGCCCAAATGGTCTCGGAATATGATGATTCCAGTCAGGAATGAATGCACACTAAAGTACCTTTCAGATGACCAAAAATCTACCCAATCTGACATCAAATGATGGAGTTATAGTTGTCTCCATTGGATTGCTCAATTTGGAAAGATTAACAATCCATATTGAAAAATGACGATCGAAGAGTTCCAATGTGCTTTTGGGATATCGAACGGTCTCTGAATTAGGCAATTGTAGTCCCATTTGGAAGCTTGACAAGTTACCATTGTAATGAGCTGGATATAGTCTAAATTCGAACTCTGAACAGAGATTTACAAGGGTTACTATTGGATAAGGGGATGACAAAAACATTAAGGACCAACGACTACGATCCCACTTATGGTTGTCCAAATGGTCTCAGAATACGACGATTCCAATCAGGAATGAAAGAGCACAAAAGTACCTTTCATATCACCAAAAAATGACCCAATCCGACATTAAATGATAGAGTTATGGGCGTCTCCATTGGATCGTGCGATTTGAAAAGATTAACAATCCATATTGAAAAATGACGATGGAAGAGTTACAACATACTTTTAGTATATCGAACAGTCTCTGAATTATGCAGTTTTGGTCCCATTTGGAAGCTTGAAAGTTACCATTCCAATGACCTGAAATAGTCTAAATACGACCTTTGAAGATAGAGTTATGAAGGTTACTATTGGACAAGGAGATGAAGGAAACATTCTGGATCGACGACTGTGATCCCACTTACGGATGCCCAAATGCTCTCGGAATACGATGATTCCAGTTAGGAATGAAAGTGCACTAAAGTACCTTTCGATGACCAAAAATTGAACCAATCGGACATTAAATGATGGAGTTATAGGCATATCCATTGGTTGTGCCATTTGGAAAGATTAACAATCCATTTTGAAAAATGACGATCGAAGAGTTCCAACATGCTTTTGGGATATCAAACGGTCTCTGAATTAGGCAATTCTGTCCCCATTTGGAAGCTTTACAAGTTTAAATTCCAATGACCTAAAATAGTCTAAATTTGACCTCTTCTTTTTTTTTTTTTACACACGCACACACACCCCACACACTCACGCTAGTGGAATTTCACCACTTATGGGTACTCGAACCCTTGACTGAGAGTTGAAACTCTTGAGATTCTACCACCCGGGTAAGAGTAAGGACCCTGTAAATTCGACCTTTGAAGAGAGAGTTATCAAGGTTACTATTGGATAAGGAGATGAAGGAAACATTCTGGACTGATGACTATGATCCCACTTATGGATGCCCAAATGGTCTCGAAATACGACGATTCCAGTCAGGAATGAAAGAGCACTAAAGTACCTTTCAGATGACTAAAAATAGTCCTAATCTGACATCAAATGATGGTGTTATGGGCGTCTCCGTTGGATCGCGCGGTTTGGAAAGCTTAACAATCCATTGTAAAAAATGACGATCGAAGAGATCCAACATGCTTTTGGGATATTGAATGGTCTCTGATTTAGGCAATTCTGGTCCCATTTAGAAGCTTAACAAGTTACCATTCCAATGACCAGAAATAGTCTAAATTCGACCTCTGAAGAGAGAGTTATCAACGTTACTATTGGACAAGGAGATGAAGGAAACGGTCAGGACCGACGACTGCGATCCCACTTATGGATGCCCAAATGCTCTAGGAATACAACGATTCAAGTCAGGAATGAAAGAGAACTAAAGTACCTTTTAGATGACCAAAAATCTACCCAATCCGACTTCAAATGATGGAGTTATAAGCGTCTCCGTTGGTTTGCACAATTTGGAAAGATTTACAATCTATATTGAAAAATGACGATCGAAGAGTTCCAACGTGCTTTTGGGATATCGAAGGGTCTCTGAATTAGGCAATTCTGGTCCCATTTGGAAGCTTAACAAGTTATCATTCCAATGAGCTGGAAATAGTCTAATTTCGAACTCTAAAGAGATAGTTATGAGGGTTACTATTGAACAACGAGATGACAGAAACATTTAAGATAGACAACTACGATCCCACTTATGGATGCCGAATTGGTCTCGGAATACGACGATTCCAATAAGGAATGAAGGAGAACTAAAGTGCCTTTCAGATTACCAAAAATTGACCTAGTTAGACATTAAACGATGGAGTTATGGTCGTCTCCGATGGATCGCGCGATTTGGAAGGATTAACAATCCATATTGAAAAATGACAATCGAAGAGTTCCAACATGCTTTTGGGATATCGAACAGTCTCCAAATTAGTCAATTATGGTCCAATTTGCAAGCTTGTTAAGTTTTCATTCCAATGACCTGAAATAGTCTAAATTCGACCTCGTAAGAGAGAGTTATGAGGGTTACTATTAGATAAGGAGATGAAGGAAAAATTCAGGACCGACGACTGCGATCCAAGTTACGGATGCCCAAATGGACTCGGAATACGATGATTCCAGTCAGGAATGAAAGAGCACTAAAGTACCTTTCAAATGGCCAAAAATTGACCCAATCCGACATCAAACGATGGAGTTATGGACATCTCCGTTAGATCACGTGATTTGGATAGATAAACAATCTAGATTGAAAAATGACGATTGAAGAGTTTCAACATGCTTTTGGGATATCGAACGGTCTTTGAATAAGGAAATTTTGGTCCCATTTGGAAGCTTGACAAGTTACCATTCCAATGACCAGAAGTAGTCTATATTCGACCTTTAAAGAGAGAGTTATGAGGGTTACTATTAGACAAGGAGAAGAAGGAAACATTTAGGACCGACGACTGTGATCCCACTTACGGATGCTTAAATGGTCTCGGAATACGATGATTCCAGTTAGAATGAAAGAGCAATAAAGTACCTTTCAGATGACCAAAAATTGACCCAATCTGACATCGAACTTAGGAGTTATGAGTGTCTCTATTCGATCGCGCATTTAGGAAAGATTAACAATCGATATTGAAAAATGACGATCGAAGAGTTGCATTGTGCTTTTGGGATATCGAACGGTCTTTCAATTTGGCAATTCTGGTCCCATTTAGAAGCTTAAAGAGTTACCATTCCAATGACCTGAAATAGTTTAAATTCAAGCTCTGAAGAGAGAGTTTTGAGGGTTTGAATTGGACAAGGAGATGAAGAAAACATACAAGACCGACGACTGCGATCCCACTTCCGAATGTGCAAATGGTCTCAGAATACAATGATTCCAGTCAGGAACGAAAGTACACTAAAGTATCTTTCAGATGATAAAAAATCTACCCAATCCGACATCAAATGATGGAGTTATGAGTGTCTCCAATGGATCGCGTGATTTGGAAAGATTAACAATCCATATTAAAAAATGACGATCGAAGAGTTCCAACGTGCTTTTGGGATATCGAACAATCTCTAAATTTGGCAATTTTGGTCCCATTTGGAAGCTTGAAAAGTTACCATTCTAATGACCTGAAATTGTCTAAATTCAACCTCCGAAGAGAGAGTTATGAAGGTTACTATTGGACAAGGAGATGAAGGAAACATTCAGGACCAATGACTGTGATCACACTTACAGATGCCTAAATGGTCTCGGAATAAGATGATTCCAGTCAGGAATGAAAGCGCAGTAAAGTACCTTTCAGACAACCATAAATTGACCCAATCCGACATTAAATGAAGGAGTTATAGGCATCTCCGTTGGATCCCTCGATTTGGAAAGATTAACAATCCATATTTAAAAATGACGATCGAATAGTTTCAACGTGCCTTTGGGATATTGAACGGTCTCTGAATTAGGAAGTTGTAGTCCCATTTGGAAGCTTGACAAGTTACCATTCCAATGAGCTCAAAATAGTCTAAATTCAACCTCCGAAGAGAGAGTTATGAGGGTTACTATTGGACAAGGAGATGACGGAAAAATTCTGGACCGACGACTGCGATCCCACTTACGGATGCCCAAATGGTCTCAGAATACGACTATTCCAGTCAGGAATGAAAGAGCACTAAAGTACCTTTCGGATGACCAAAATTTGACCCAATCCAACATCAAACGAGGGAGTTATGAGTGTCTCTGTTAGATCGCGTAATTTGGAATGATTAAAAATCCAAATTGAAAAATGATGATCGAAGAGTTCCAACGTGCTTTTGGGATATCGAACGATCTTTGAATTAGCCAAATCTGTACCCATTTGGAAGCTTGACAAGTTACCATTCCAATGACTTGAAATAGTTTAAATTCGACCAGTGAAGAGAGAGTTATGATGGTTACTATTGGAGAAGGAGATGAAGGAAACACTTAGAACCCACGACTGCGATCTAACTTATGGATGCCCAAATGGTCTCAGAATACGATGATTCCAGTCAGGAATGAAAGTGCACTAAAGTACCTTTTAGATGACCAAAATTTGACCAAATTCGACATCAAACGAGGGAGTTATTAGCATCTCCGTTGGATCTCACAAATTGGAAAGATTAACAATAAAATTTGAAAAATGACGATCGAAGAGTTCTAATGTGCTTTTTAGATATCGAACGGTCTCCGAATTAGGGAATTCTGGTCCCATTAGGAAGCTTGATAAGTTACCATTCCAATGACCTGAAATAGTCTAAAATTGACCTCTGAAGAGAGAGTAATGAGGGTTACTATTGGAGAAGGAGATGAAGGAAGCATTCAGGACCGACGACTGTGATCCCACTTATGGATGTTCAAATGGTCTTGTAATATGACGATTGTAGACAGGAATGAAAGAGCACTAAAGTACCTTTCAGATGGCCAAAAATTGACCCAATCCGACATCAAATGATGGAGTTATGGGCGTCATCGTTGGATCACGTGATTTGGAAAGATTAACAATCCATTTTGAAAAATGATGATCAAAGAGTTCCAGCGTGCTTTTGGGATAGTGAACGGTCTCCGAATTAGGCAAATTTTGTCCCATTTGGAAGCTTGACAGGTTACCATTCCAATGACCGGAAATAGTCTAAATTCGACCCCTGAAGAGAGAGTTATGAGGGTTATTATTGGATAAGGAGATGAAGGAAACACACAGGACTGACAACCGCGATCCCACTTATGGTTGTCCAAATGGTCAGGAATGAAAGAGCACTAAAGTACCTTTCAGATGACCAAAAAACAACCCAATCTGACATCAAAAGAGGGAGTTATGGGCGTCTTTGTTGGATCGCGCGATTTGGAAAGATTAACAATCCATATTGAAAAATGAGGATCGAAGAGCTCTAACGTGCTTCTGGGATATCGAACGGTCTCTGAATTAGGCAATTCTGGTCCCATTTGGAAGATTGACAAGTTACCATTCCAATGACTTGAAATTGTCTAAATTCGACCTCTAAAGAGAGAGTTATGAGGGTTACTATTGGACAAGGAGATGAAGGAAACGTACAGGACCGACGACTGTGATCCTACTTATGGATGCCTAAATGGTGCGTCGGAATACGACGATTCCAGTCAACAATGAAAGATCACTAAAGTACCTTTCAGATGACCAAAGTTTGACCAAATCTGACATCAAATGAGGGAGTTAAGAGCGTCTCTGTTGGATCGCACAATTTGGAAAGAATAACAATCCAAATTGAAAAATGACGATCGCAGAGTTCCAACATGCTTTTGGGATATCGAACAGTCTCCGAATTAGGCAATTCTGGTCCCATTTGAAAGCTTGACAAGTTACCATTCCAATGTCCTGAAATAGTCTAAATTTGACCTCTGAAGAGAGAGTAATGAGGGTTACTATTGGAGAAGGAGATGAAGGAAACATTAAGGGCTGATGAATGCTATCCCACTTACGGATGCCTAAATGGTCTCTGAATACGATGATTCCAGATAGGAATGAAAGTGCACGAAAGTACCTTTCAGATGGCCAAAAATTGACCCAATCCAACATCGAAAGATGGAGTTATGGGCGTCTCCACTGGTTCGTGTGATTTGGAAAGATTAACAATCCATATTGAAAAATGACGACCGAAGCGTTCCAACGTGCTTTTGAGATATTGAATGGTCTCTCAATTAGCCAATTTCAGTCCCATTTGGAGGCTTAACGAGTTACCATTCCAATGACCTGAAATAGTCTAAATTCGACCTCTGAAGGGAGAGTTTTGACAGTTACTATTAGACAAGGAGATGAAGGAAACATACAGGATTGACGAATGCGATCCCACTTACGGAACCCCAAATGGTCTTAGAATAAGATGATTCCAGTCAAGAATGAAAGAGCACTAAGGTACCTTTCAGATGACCAAAAATTGACCCAATCTGACATCAAATGAGGGAGTTATGAGCATCTCTATTCAATTGCGCGTTTAGGAAAGATTAACAATCCATATGAAAAAATGACGATCGAAGAGGTCCAACGTGCTTTTGGGATATCGAACGGTCTCAGAATTAGGCAATTCTGGTCCCATTTGGAAGCTAGAAAAGTTGCCATTCCAATGACCTGAAATAGTCTAAATTTGACCTCTGAAGAGAGAGTTATAAGGGTTACTATTGGACAAGGAGATGAAGGAAACATACAGGATTAAAGACTACGATCCCACTTCCGGATGAGCAAATGGTTTCAGAATATGATGATTCCAGTCAGGAATGAAAGAGCACTAAAGTACCATTTAGATGACCAAAAATTGCACCATTCTGACTTCAAATGATGGAGTTATGGGCGTCTCCGTTGGATCGTGCGATTTGGAAAGATTAACAATCCATATTGAAAAATGATGATTGAAGAGTTCCAACGTGCTTTTGGGACATCGAACGGTCTCTGAATTAGGCAATTTTGGTCCCATTTGGAAGCTTGACAAGTTACCATTCCAATGATATGAAATTGTCTAAATTCGACCTCTGAAGAGAGAGTTATGAAGGTTACTATTGGACAAGGAGATGATGGAAACATTCATGACCAACGACTGCGATCCCTCTTATGGATGCCCAAATGGTCTCGGAATACAACGATTCCAGTCAGGAATGAAAGCGCACTAAAGTACCATTCAGATGATAAAAAATCTACCCAATCTGACTTCAAATGTTGGAGTTATAGCCGTCTCCATTGGATCGCTCAATTTGGAAAGATTTACAATCCATATTGAAAAATGACGATCGAAGAGATCCAACGTGCATTTGGGATATCAAACGGTCTCTAAATTAGGCAATTGTAATCCCATTTGGAAGCTTGACAAGTTACCATTCCAATGAGCTGGATATAGTCTAAATTCGAACTCTGAAGAGAGATTTACGTGGGTTACTATTGGACAAGGGGATGACAGAAACATTGAGGACCGATGATTGCAATCCCACTTTTGGTTGCCCAAATGGTCTTGGAATATGACGATTCCATTTAGGAATGAAAGAGCACAAAAGTACCTTTTAGAGCACCAAAAAACAACCCAATCTGACATCGAACGATGGAGTTATGGGCATCTCCATTGGATCGTGCGATTTGAAAAGATTAACAATCCATATTGAAAAATGACGATCGAATAGTTACAATGTGCTTTTGGTATATCGAATGGTCTCTAAATTATGCAGTTCTGGTCCCATTTGGAAGCTTGACTGGTTACCATTCCGATGACTTGAAATAGTCTAAATACGACCTCTGAAGTGAGAGTTATGAAGGTTACTATTAGACAAGGAGATGAAAAAAACATTCAGGATCGACTACTGCGATCCCACTTATGGATGCCCAAATGGTCTCGAAATACGATGATTCCAATTTGGAATGAAAGTGCACTAAAGTACCTTTCAGATTACCAAAAATCGAACCAATCGGACATTAAATGATGGAGTTACAGGCATCTCCGTTGGATCACGCAATTTGGAAAGATTAACAATCCATATTGAAAAATGACGATCGAAGAGTTCCAACGTGCTTTTGGGATATCGAACAGTCTCTGAATTAGGCAATTCTGTTGCCATTTGGAAGCTTTACAAGTTTCCATTCCAATGACCTGAAATAGTCTAAATTCGACCTCTTTTTTTTTCACACCATAAAAACCAAGGGTATATGGCAGGACAACCTTACACCATAAAAACCAAGGGTTTATGGCAGGACAACCTTACTAGAACGATTTGTATATCAAAAACTCAAACTGATACAGAGAAATAAAGAAATAAATAGCAAGGAAAGAAATCTACGCTATTATAACATTCCCACACTTGCATAAAAGAAATTACAACATTCTCCACAATGCAAAAAGGGAAATTACAATCATACACTAAAAGAAATAAACATTCAATCTACAAGACCAGAAATTATAGTGGTTCGCTTGTGTGTACACCAACTTTTTAGAAAAACAGCCACACAACTACTCCACTCCTAATATCCTTACATAGTGGATATTAGTGTTCACTATGAAAATAGATTTTTCAAGGTTCACCTAAAACCCTCACAATTGTGTCATTCAAGTGGGCTTACACAATTTAAAAACCCCACACTCTGAGTTTTCTGGATCACCTCAGACAAACCAAAACAGAGAGATTTTTCTGTCACAATCTCAATGAAACCAAAATACAAAAATTTACAATAATGTAAAATACCTAGATATTCTCTTTTTGATGAAGCCCGGAAGAACCAAATCGGAGTAGAAGTTCAATGTCCAAACTCACTTAAGAAATGGTTCTAGATTCTAAATTGATTTTAAATTAAATCAATTTGAGCTAGCTCTATTTGATTTTGATTCCAAGCAAAGGGCAAGACTCAATCCCTTCTTCAAATGTGATTGGAATAAAGAATACAAAATCAAATATAATAAAGCTAAATTAAGAGAATATTAAATGAGCATAATATAGCTTAAAAAGATCACTAACTTATCTCTCAGAGTGGCATGTTGATTTACCTTGAATTGAATGAAAAACTCTAAAATTTGTGCTTTATTTATAGGTGAAGAAATCACGTTCACGACTGGTCCTAAGGACACTACGACTGGTCGTAGGACCAATAGATTTTTAAAATTTTGAACGCGATAAGATAAATCCGTTCCATGACTGGTCATAGGCACTACACGATCAGTCGAGGGACCTCCACGACTGGTCGTGACCTGTCCATGACTGGTCATGTGGAACCAGATTTAGTTGCTGGACTTTGAGTCGAGGCTGCAGGACTAGTCGAGAACGAGTCGAGCACTGTTCACACAACCGGTCGAGCAGTCTCCAGGATTGGTCGAGGCTTAGCAAAAAATTCTGAAAATTTGCAACAAACTTAGGACTGGTCGAGGAATTTCTTGGACTGGTCGAGCCAGTACTAGGACTAGTCGAACAGAGTCTAAGACTAGTCGAGAAACAGTCTATTCACTTATAAAATGATCTAATTGAATTATGTATTCAAAATGACCTACCCTATGGATAATCTAGGGTCATTCATACCTTAAACATGATGTATAAACATTAAAACTTCTTTTTCTTCAGTTGATGGTTGTTCTTTGAAGTTCACGAAGCTTGAGATCTTGTAATAGGATGAAGCTTGAACTTAAGTCTCTTGAAGCTTGAAATTGACTAACATTGAAGCTTGAACTTGAGTATCAAAATCTAGGAACATTGTCTTAACTTGTACGAAGCTTTGAAAATCTTGAACTGTTGAAGCTTGAAATCTTGAATTCACGATTGAGGTTGTACATGAACATGAACAAATAATCTTGCCTTTGAAGCTTTTGAACTAAAGACCCTTGTCCTTGAAAGATGCACATACTTCATTATGTAAATGAGCTACACAAGACACAAATTCCAAGAGAGGTTTTGGCACTACAAAATTTGACAATTATAGGAGCTAGAAACCATAGCACTTATAATCTCCCCCTTTGTCAAATTTGTGACAAAACACACCCCATACAAACATAAGCATTATTCACACAAAGAATCATGCATTATTAATATAAACTAGTTACAACCAGGTTAAAGAATCATACACCAGTTATAAACAGGATAAAGCATTAATTCTCATTAATTAATTTGCATCAATTCCTCCAAAAATACTCCCCCTTACTTAACTCCCCTTCACCAAAATAGAATCATTCACAATCCATAAACCACATCCATATACAATCCACATGTCATATACCAATATACCACAATCACCATATATTAAGCATGCCAAAATTCTCCCCCCTTTTGTCACAATATGACAAAGGAAGGAATAAAAAAACTAGAAGTGGAATTATATAATGAAGGAAGAGTAAGAAGAGTATCGAGGAATAAATGATCAAGATAGTATCTAAGCAAGTCATATTCATGCAAGTCATATTCAAACATAATTAACCAAGTTCAACCAAGATTATATAAGTCAAGTCATATAAGTCAAGTATAACCTCACAAGACAAAAGAAATCCAAGTATCATGAAAGTTATTACAAACCAAGATTAGAAAATACTAATCAGATCCTGAAGAGGGAGCAGGAATAGATGGATCAATCTAATGTAAACCCTTATTAATGCGCCTCATATATTTACGCATATAAGTAAATTATGAATCCTGGGTTACACGTATCTGAGCCACCTATTCCTCAAGAGAATTCAACCTTTCAGTAAAATCAGAAGGCTGATAATCAAGGTCAGCCTCAGAATCTGATCCGATCTCATCAAAGATATTGTTCATGTTAATGTCTTCTTGAGGTAAATCGCCATTTTCTTCATTTTACAGCGTCAGCTCCACTAACACCCACATTGACTTGACCATCAGTTAGCCTCAAATTCATTTTATTTATATTTAAGTTGTTGAAGATTAGGTGTTGAATGAGAGCCTCTCCAACAGGCATAGTCACTAACATATGGGTGGCCAACACAGTCATAAGATATGCAAAAGGGATATCACTGTGTCTAGGATGGAGACGGAATTGTATGATGGAATGAGATTAACAATCCATTTTGAAAAATGACGATCAAAGAGTTCCAACGTGCTTTTGGGATATCGAACGGTCTCTGAATTAGTCAATTCTGGTCTAATTTGGAAGCATGTCAAGTTACCATTCCAATGAACTTAAAATAGTCTATAAATGACCTCCGAAGAGAGAGTTATGAAGGTTACTATTGGAAAAGGAGATGAAGAAAACATTCAGGACCGATGACTGTGATCCCACTTACGAATGCCCAAATGCTCTAGGAATACGATGATTCCAGTCAGGAATGTAAGAGCACTAAAGTGCCTTTTCCGATTATCAAAAATCTACCCAATCCGACATCAAATGATGGAGTTATAAGCATCTCCATTGGATCACGCAATTTGGAAAGATTAACAATCCATATTAAAAATTGATGATCGAAGAGTTGCAACGTGCTTTCGGATATTGAACGGTCTCTAAATTAGGCAATTCTGGTCCCATTTGGAAGCTTGACAAGTTACCATTCCAATGAGCTGGAAATAGTCTAAATTCGAACTTTGAAGAGACAGTTATGAGGGTTACTATTGGACAAGGAGATGACGGAAACATTTAGGACCGATGACTGCTATATCATTTATGGATGCCCAAATGGTCTCGGAATACGACGATTACAGTCAGGAATGATAGAACACTAAAGTACCTTTTAGATTACCAAAAATTGACCCAATCTGACATCAAACGATGGTATTATGTGTGTCTCTGTTGGATCGCGTGATTTGGAAACATTAACAATCCAAATTGAAAAATGACGATCGAAGAGTTCCAACGTGCTTTTGGGATATCAAACTATCTCCGAATGAGTCAAATCTGCTCCCATTTGGAAGCTTGACATGTTGCGATTCCAATGACCTGAAAAAATCTAAATTTGACCTCTAAAGAGAGTAATGAAGGCTATTAGTGGAGGAGATGGAGGAAACATTCAGGACCGACGACTGCGATTCCACTTACAGATGCCTAAATGGTCTCGGAATACGACGATTCCAGTAAGGAATGAAAGAGCACTAAACTACCTTTCAGATGGCCAAAAATCGGCCCAATCCGACATCAGATGATGAAGTTATGGGCGTCTCCATTGGATCACATGATTTAGAAAGAATAACAATCCATATTGAAAAATGACGTTCGAAGAGTTCCAACGTGCTTTTGAGATATGAAATGGTCTCCGAATTAGGCAATTTTGGTCCCATTAGGAAGCTTGACAAGTTACCATTCCAATGACCTAAAATTGTCTAAATTTGACCTCTAAAGAGAGAGATATGAAGGTTACTATTAGACAAGGAGATGAAGGAAACATTCAGGACCGATGCTTGCGATCCAACTTACGAATGCCCAAATGGTCTCGAAATTCAACGATCCAAGTCAGGAATGAAAGCGCACTAAAGTACTTTTAAGATGACCAAAAATCTACCCAATTCGACATCAAATGATGTAGTTATATGCGTCTCCATTGGATCGCTCAATTTGGAAAGATTTACAATCCATATTGAAAAATGACAATCGAAGAGTTCCAATGTGCTTTTAGGATATCAAACAGTCTCTAAATTGGGCAATTCTCATCCCATTTGGAAGCTTGACAAGTTACCATTCCAATGAGCTTGATATAGGCGAAATTCAAACTCTGAAGAGAGATTTATGAGGGATACTCTTGGACAAGGAGATGTCGAAAACATTGAGGACTGACGACTGTAATCCCACTTATGGTTGCCCAAATGGTCTCGAAATACGACGATTCCATTCAGGAATGAAAGAGCACTAAAGTACCTTTCAGATGAGCAAAAAGTGGTCCAATTCGACATCAAACGATGGAGTTATGGTCTTCTCGTTGGATCACGCGATTTGGAAAGATTAGCAATCCATATTGAAAAATGACGATCGAAGAGTTCCAACGTGCTTTTAGGATATCGAACGGTCTCTGAATTTGGATATTCTGGTCCCATTTGGAAGCTTGACAAGTTAACATTCCAATGACCTGAAATAGTCTAAATTGGACCTCTGAAGTGAGAGTTATGATGGTTACTATTGGACAATGAGATGAAGGCAGCATACAGGACTGACGACTGTGTTCCCACTTATGGATGCCCAAATGGTCTCAGAATACGATGATTCCAGTCAGGAATGAAAGAGCACTAAACTACCTTTCAGATGACCAAAACTCGACCCAATCCGACATCAAACGATGGAGTTATGGGCGTCTCCGTTAGATCACGTGATTTTGAAACTTTAATAGTCCATATTGAAAAATGACGATCAAAGAGTTCCAACGTGCTTTTGGGATATCGAACGGTCTCTGAATTAGGCAATTCTGGTCCCATTTGGAAGCTTGACAAGTTACCATTCCAAAGACTTGAAATAGTCTAAATTCAACCGCTGAAGAGAGAGTTATGAGGGTTACTATTGGCCAAGGAGATGAAGGAAATATACAGGACTGACGACAACGATCCCACGTATGGATGCCCAAATGGTCTCGGAATACGACGATTTCAGTCTGGACTGAAAGAGCACAAAAGTACCTTTCGGATTACTAAAAATTGACCCATATGACATCAAATGTTGGAGTTATGGGCGACTCTAATGGATCACATGATTTGGAATGATTAACAACCCATATTGAAAAATAACAATTGAAGAGTTCCAACGTGCTTTTGGGATATCGATCAGTCCCTGAATTAGGCAATTCTAGTCCTATTTGAAAGCTTGACAAGTTATCATTCTAATGACCTGAAATAGTCTAAATTCGACCTCTGAAGAGAGAGTTATGAAGGTTACCATTGGACTAGGAGATGAAGGAAACATTCAGGACAGACGACTATGATCTTAATTACGGATGCCTAAATGGTCTAGGAATACAATGATTCTAGTCAGGAATGAAAGTACACTAAAGTACCATTCAGATGACCAAAAATCAACCCAATCGGACATCAAATGATGGAGTTACAGTCATCTCCTTTAGATCATGCAATTTGGAAAGATTAACAATCCATTTTGAAAAATGACGATCGAAGAACTCCAACGTGCTTTTTGGATATCGAACGGTCTCAGAATTAGGCAACTCTGGAACCATTTGGAAGCATTACAAGGTTCCAATGACCTGAAATATTCTAAATTCGACCTCCGAAGAGTGAATTATCAAGGTTACTATTGGATAAGGAGATAAAGGAAACATTTAGGACCGACGACTACGATCCCACTTACTGATGCCGAAATGGTCTCGAAATCCAACGATTCCAATAAGGATTGAAAAATCACTAAAGTAGCTTTCAGATGACCAAAAATTGACCCAATCTGACATCAAACGAGGGAGTTATGAGCATCCCCATTGGATCGCGCTATTTGGAAAGATTAACAATCCAAATTGAAAAATGATGATCAATGAGTTCCAACGTGCTTTTGGGATATCGAACGATCTCCGAATTAGGCAATTCTGGTCCCATTTGGACGCTAGACAAATTACCGTTCTAATGACCTGAAATAGTCTAAATTCAACCTCTGAAGTGAGAGTAATGAGGGTTATTAGTGGAGAAGGAGATGATGGAAATATTAAGAACCGAAGACTGTGATTCCACTTACGGATGCCCAAATGGTATCAGAATATGATGATTCAAATCAGGAACGAAAGAGCACTAAAGTACCTTTCAAATGACCAAAATTTGACCCAATCCATCATCAAATGAGGGATTTAAGGGCATTTCTTTTGGATCACACAATTTGGAAAGATTAATAATCCAAATTGAAAAATGATGATAAAAGAGTTACAACGTGCTTTCGGGATATCGAATGATCTCCGAATGAACCAATTCTGGTCCCATTTGGAAGCTTGACAAGTTACCATTCCAATGACCTAAAATAGTCTAAATTTGACCTCTGAAGAGAGAGTAATGAGGGTTATTAGTGGAGAAGGAGATAAAGGAAACATTCAGGACCGACAACTGTGATCCCACTTACAGAAGCCCAAATGATCTCAAAATACAATGATTCCAGTCAGGAATGAAAGAGCACTAAACTACCTTTCAGATGGCCAAAAATCGACCCAATTCGACATCAAATGATGGGGTTATGGGCGTCTATGTTGGATCACGTGATTCGAAAAGATTAACAATCCATATTGAAAAAGGACGTTTGAAGAGTTCCAACATGCCTTTGGGATATGAAATGGTCTCCGAAGTAGGCAATTTTGGTCCCATTTGGAAGCTTGACAACTAACCATTTCAATGACCTGAATTTGTCTAAATTCAACCTTTGAAGAGAGAGATATGAAGGTTACTATTAGACACGGAGCAGAAGGAAACAATTAGGACCGATGACTGTGATCCCACTTACGGATGCCCAAATGGTCTCGGAATACGATGATTCTAGTTAGGAATGAAAGCGCACTAAAATTCCTTTCAGATGACCAAAAATCCACCCAATCCGACATCAAATGATGGAGTTATAGGCATGTTCGTTGGATCGGTCAATTTGGAAAGATTAGCAATCCATATTGAAAATTGACGATCGAAGAGTTCCAACGTGCTTTTTTTGATATCGAACGGTCTCTAAATTAGGCAATTCTAGTCCCATTTGGAAGCTTGACAAGTTACCATTCCGATGACCTGAAATAGTCAAAATTTGACCACTAAAGAGAGAGTTATGAGGGTTATATTGGCCAAGGAGATGAAGGAAATATACAGGACCGATGACTGCGATCCCACTTATGGATGCCCAAATGGTCTCGGAATACGACGATTTCAATCTAGAATGAAAGAGCACTAAAGTACCTTTCAGATGACCAAAAATTGACCCAATCTGACATCAAACGATGGAGTTATGGGCGTCTCCATTAGATCGCGGGATTTTAAAACTTTAATAGTCCATATTGAAAAATGACGATCAAAGAGTTCCAACGTGCTTTTGGGATATCGAACGGTCTCTGAATTAGGAAATTCTGGTCCCATTTGGAAGCTTGACAAGTTACCATTCCAATGACCTGAAATATTCTAAATTCGACATCTGAAGAAAGAGTTATGAAGGTTACTATTGGACTAGGAGATGAAGGAAACGTTCTGGACCGACGACTGTGATCCCACTTACGGATGCCTAAATGGTCTCGGAATACGACGATTCCAGTCAGGAATGAAAAAGCACTAAAGTACCTTTCAAATTACCAAAAATTGACCTAATCTGGCATCAAACGATGGTGTTATTTGTGTCTCCATTGGATCATGTGATTTGGAAAGATTAACAATCCATATTGAAAAATAACGATCGAAGAGTTCCAACGTGCTTTTAGGATATCGGACGGTCCCCGAATTAGTCAATTCTGTTCCAATTTGGAAGCTTGTCAAGTTACCATTCCAATGAGATCAAAATAGTCTAAAATTGACCTCCAAAGAGAGAGTTAAGAGGGTTACTATTGGACAAGGAGATGAAGGAAAAATTTAGGACCGACGACTGTGATCCTACTTACGGATGCCCAAATGGCCTCGGAATACGATGATTCCAATCAAGAATGAAAGAACACTAAAGTACCTTTAAAATGATCAAAATTTAACCCAATCCGACATCAAACGAGGCAGTTATAAGCATCTCCATTGGATCACGCAATTTGGAAAGATTAATAATCCAAATTGAAAAATGTCAATTGAAGAGTTCCAACGTGCGTTTGGGATATCCAACGATCTCCGAATGAGCTAGTTCTGGTCCTATTTAGAAGCTTGACATGTTACCATTCCAATGACCTAAAATAGTCTAAATTTGACCTTTGAAGAGGTAGTAATGAGGGTTATTAGTGGAGAAGGAGATGAAGGAAACACAAAGGACCAACGACTACGATTCCACTTACGGATGTCCAAATGGTCTCGGAATACGACGATTCTAGTAAGGAATGAAAGAGCACTAAACTACCTTTCAGATGGCCAAAAAATGACCCAATCCGACATTAAACGATGGAGTTATGGGCGACTCCATTGGATCGTGAGATTTGGAAAGATTAACAATCCATATTGAAAAATGACGATCGAAGAGTTCCAACGTGGTTTTGGGATATCAAACGGTCTCCAAATTAGGCAATTTTGGTCCCATTTGGAAACTTGACAAGTTACCATTCCAATGACCTGAAATTGTCTAAATTCGACCTCTGAAGAGAGAGTTATGAGGGTAACTATTGGACAAGGAGATGAAAGAAACGTTTAGGACCAACGATTGCGATGCCACTTTCGGATGCCCAAATGGTCTCGGAATACGACGATTCCAGCCAGGAATGCAAGTGCACTAAAGTACCTTTCAGATGAGCAAAAATTGACCCAATAGGACACCAAATGATGAAGTTATAGGCTTCTCTGTTGAATCACTCAATTTGGAAAGATTAACAATCCATTTTGAAAAATGACGATCAAAGGGTTCCAACGAGCTTTTGGGATATTGAACAGTCTCCAAATTAGTCAATTATGGTCCAATTTGGAAGCTTGTCAAGTTGCCATTCCAATGATCTCAAAATAGTCTAAAAATGACTTCCGAAGAGAGAATTATGAAGGTTACTATTGGACAAGGAGATGAAGGAAACATTCAGGACTGATGACTGTGATCCCACTTACGGATGCCCAAATGCTCTAGGAATACGACAATTCCAATAAGGAATGAAAGAGCACTAAAGTACCTTTTCGATGACCAAAAATCTACCCAATCCGACATCTAATGATGGAGTTATATGTGTCTCCATTGGATCACATAATTTGGAAAGATTAACAATCCATATTGAAAGATGACGATCGAAGAGTTCCAACGTGCTTTCGGATATCGAACAGTCTCTGAATTAGGAAATTTTGGTCCCATTTGTAAGCTTTACAAGTTACCATTCCAATGAGGTGGAAATAGTCTAAATTCAAACTCTGAAGAGATAGTTATGAGGTTACTATTGGACAAGGAGATGACGGAAACATTTAAGACCGACGACTGCTATCCCACTTATGGATGCCTAAATGGTCTCGGAATACGACGATTCTTGTCAGGAATGATAGAACACTAAAGTACCTTTCAGATTACCAAAAATTGACCAAATCTGACATTAAATGATGGTGTTATGTGCCTCTCCATTGGATCACTTGATTTGGAAAGATTAACAATCCATATTGAAAAATGACGATCGAAGAGTTCCAACGTGCTTTTGGGATATCGAACGGTCTCTGAATTAGGCAATTCTTGTCCCATTTGGAAGCTTGACAAGTTACCATTCCAATGAGCTTGAAATAATCTATATTCAAACTCTGAAGAGAGATTTATGAGGGTTACTCTTGGACTAGGAGGTGAAGGAAACGTTCAGGACCGACGACTGTGATCCCACTTACGGATGCCCAAATGGTCTCGGAATAAGACAATTCCAGTTGGGAATAAAAGAGCACTAAAGTACCTTTCAAATGACCAAAAAGTGACCCAATCTGACATCAAACAATGTAGTTATCGTCTTCTCCATTGGATCATGCGATTTAGAAAGATTAAAAATCCATATTGAAAAATGACGATCGAAGAGTTCCAACGTGCTTTTGGATATCAAACGATCTTTGAATTAGGCAATTCTGGTCCCATTTAGAAGCTTGACAAGTTACCATTCCAATGACCTGAAATAGTCTAAATTCAATGGCCGAAGAGAGAGTTATGAGAGTTACTATTGGCCAAGGAGATGAAGAAAACATACAGGATCGATGACTGCGATCCCACTTACGGATGCCCAAATGGTCTCGGAATACGATGATTTCCATTTGGGCTGAAA
This sequence comes from Magnolia sinica, assembly GCF_029962835.1. NCBI lineage: Eukaryota > Viridiplantae > Streptophyta > Magnoliopsida > Magnoliales > Magnoliaceae > Magnolia > Magnolia sinica. The sequence goes on from NC_080581.1 coordinate 42,787,682, forward strand.
GAGCACAAAAGTACCTTTCAGATTACCAAAAATCGACCCCATATGACATCAAACAATGGAGTTATGGGCGACTCTGATGGATTGCGTGATTTGGAATGATTTACAACCCATATTGAAAAATGACGATCGAAGATTTTCAACGTGCTTTGGGGATATCAAACGGTCTCTGAATTAGGCAATTCTGGTCCCATTTGGATGCTTCACAAGTTACCAATCCAATGACCTGAAATAGTGTAAATTTGACCTTTGAAGAGAGAGTTATGAAAGTTACCATTGGACTAGGAGATGAAGGAAACATTCAGGACAGATGACTGCGATCCCAATTACGGATGCCCAAATAGTCTCGGAATACGATGATTCCAATCTGGAATGAAAAAGCACTAAAGTACCTTTTAGATGACAAAAAATTGACCCAATCGGACGTCAAATGACAGAGTTACAATCATCTTCGTTGCATCGCGCAAATTGGAAAGATTAACAATCCATTTTGAAAAATGATGATCGAAGAGCTCCAACATGCTTTTGGGATATCGAACGGTCTCTGAATTAGGCAACTCTGGACCCATTTGGAAGCTTTACAAGTTACCATTCCAATGACTTGAAATAGTCTAAGTTCAACCTCCAAAGAGAGAGTTATGAAGGTTACTATTAGATAAGGAGATGAAGGAAACATTCAGGACCGATGACTGCGATCCCAGTTAAGGATGTCCAAATATTCTCAGAATCCGATGATTCTAGAAAGGAATGAAAGATAACTAAAGTTGCTTTCAGATGGCCAAAAATTGACCCAATTTGACAATAAACGAGGGAGTTACGAGCATCTCCATTGGCTAGTGCTATTTGGAAAGATTAACAATCCAAATTGAAAAATTACGATCGAAGAGTTCCAATGTGCTTTTGGGATATCGAACGGTCTCTGAATTAGGCTATTCTGTTCCCATTTGGAAACTTGACAAGTTAACATTCGAATGACTTGAAATAGTCTAATTCAACCACTGAAGAGAGAGTTATGAGGGTTACTATTGGACAATGAGATGAAGGCAACATGCAGGACTAATGACTACGTTTCCACTTACGGATGGCCAAATGGTCTCGGAATACGACGATTCCAGTCAGGAATGAAAGAGCACTAAACTACCCTTCGGATGACCAAAAATCGACCCAATCCAACATCAAACGATCGAGTTATGGGCAACTCCATTGTATTGCGTGATTTGGAAAGTTTAACAATCCATATTGAAAAATGACGATTGAAGAGTTCCAACATGCTTTTAAGATATCGAACGATCTCTGAATTAGGCAATTCTGGTCCCATTTGGAAGCTTGACAAGTTACCATTCCAATGACCTAAAATAGTCTGAAGTCGACGGTTGAAGAGAGAGTTATGAGGGTTACTATTGGCCAAGGAGATGAAGGAAACATATAGGACCGACGACTGCGATCCCACTTACGGATGCCCAAATGGTCTCGGAATACGATGATTTCAGTCTGGACTAAAAGAGCACAAAAGTACCATTCAAATTACCAAAAATTGACCCCATATGACATCAAACGATGGAGTTATGGGCGACTCTGATGGATTGCGCGATTTGGAATGATTTACAACCCACATTGAAAATTGACGATGGAAGAGTTCCAACGTGCTTTTGTGATATCGAACAGTCTCTGAATTAGGCAATTCTGGTCCCATTTGGAAGCTAGACAAGTTACCATTCCAATGACCTGAAATAGTGTAAATTCAACCTTTGAAGAGAGAGTTATGAAGGTTACCATTGGACTAGGAGATGAAGGAAACATTCAGGACAGACGACTGCGATCCCAATTAAGGATGCCAAATAGTCTCAGAATACCACGATTCCAGTCTGGAATGAAAGAGCACTAAAGTACCTTTCAGATGGCAAAAAATCTACCTAATCGAACATCAAATGATGGAGTTACTGTCATCTCCGTTGCATCGCGCAATTTGGAAAGATTAACAATCCATTTTGAAAAACGACGATCGAAGAGCTCTAATGTGCTTTTGGGATATCAAACGGTCTTTGAATTAGGCAACTCTGGTCCCATTTGGAAGCTTTACAAGTCACCATTCCAATGCCCTGAATAGTCTAAGTTCAACCTCCGAAGAGAGAGTTATTATGGTTACTATTGGATAAGGAGATGAAGGAAACATTCAAGACCGGCAACTGTGATGCCACTTACGGATGCCCGAATGGTCTCGGAATCCAATGATTCCAGTAAGGAATGATAGATAACTAAAGTAGCTTTTAGATGACCAAAAATTGACCCAATTTGACATCAAACGAGGGAGTTGTGAGCGTCTCTGTTGGATCACGCTATTTGGAAAGATTAACAATCAAAATTGAAAAATGATGATCGAAGAGTTCCAACGTGCTTTTGGGATATCGAACGGTCTCCGAATTAGGCAATTCTGGACCCATTTGGAAACTTGACAAGTTGCCATTCTAATGACCTGAAATAGTCGAAATTCGACCTCTAGAGAGAGTATGAGGGTTATTAGTGGAGAAGGAGATGATGGAAACATTCTGTACCAACGACTGTGATCCCACTTTGGGATGCCCAAATGGTATCGGAATACGACGATTCAAATCAGGAACAAAAGAGCACTAAAGTACCTTTCAGATGACCAAAATTTGACCCAATTCGACATCAAATGTGGGAGTTATGCGCGTCTTTGTTGGATCGCACAATTTGGAAGGATTAACAATCTAAATTGAAACATGACGATCGAAGAGTTACAACGTGCTTTTAGGATATCGAACGACCTCCGAATGAACTAATTCTGGTACCATTTGGAGGCTTGCCAGGTTACCATTCCAATGACCTAAAATAGTCTAAATTCGACCTCTGAAGAGAGTAATGAGGGTTATTAGTGGAGAAGGAGATAAATGAAACATTCAAGACTGACGACTGGGATCCCACTTACGAATGCCCAAATGGTCTTGGAATACGACGATTCCAGTCAGGAATGAAAGAGCACTAAACTACCTTACAGATGGCCACAAACTGACCCAATTCGACATCAAACGATGGGGTTATGGGCATCTCTGTTGGATTTTGTGATTTGGAAAGATTAACAATCTATATTGAAAAAGGACATTTGAAGAGTTTCAATGTGCTTTTGGGATATGAAACGGTCTCCGAATTAGGCAATTTCGGTCCCATTTGGAAGCTTGACATGTTACCATTCCAATGACCTGAAATTATCTAAATTCGACCTCTTAAGAGAGAGATATGAATGTTGCTAGGAGACAAGGAGTTGAAAGAAACAATCAGGACTGACGACTGCGAACCCACTTACGTATGCCCATATTGTCTCAGAATACGATGATTCCAGTTAGGAATGAAAGTACATTAAAGTACCTTTCAGATGACCAAAAATCTACCCAATCCAACATCAAATGATAGAGTTATAGGCGTCTCCGTGTGATCGCTCAATTTGAAAAGATTAGCAGTTCATATTGAAAAATGATGATTGAAGAATTTCAACGTGCTTTTGGGATATCGAACGGTATCTGAATTAGGCAATTCTAGTCCCATTTGGAAGCTTGACAAGTTACCATTCCAATGAGGTTGATATAGTTTAAATTCATACTTTGAAGAGAGATTTATGAGGGTTACTCTTGGACAAGGAGATGTCAGAAATATTGAGGACCGACAACTATGATCCCACTTATGGTTGCCCAAATGGTCTCGAAATTCGACGATTCCAACCAAGAATGAAAGAGCACTAAAGTACCTTTTAGATGACCAAAAATTGACCCAATCCAACATCAAACGATGGAGTTATGGGCTTCTCTATTGGATCACGCTATTTCAAAATTTTAATAATCCATATTGAAAAATGACGATCGAAGAGTTCCAATGTGCTTTAGGGATATCAAATGGTCTCTGAATTAGGCAATTCTTGTCCCATTGAGAAGCTTGAGAAGTTAGCATTCCAATGACCAAAAACAGTTTAAATTCGACGGCTGAAGAGAGAGTTATGAGGGCTACTATTGGACAAGGAGATGAAGGCAACATACAAGACTGACAACTTCGTTCCCACTTACAGATGCCTAAATGGTCTCGGAATACGATGATTCCAGTCAGGAATGAGAGAGCACTAAACTACGTTTCAGATGACAAAAAAATTGACCTAATCCAATATCAAACGATGGAGTTTTGGGCATCTCCATTGGATCGCATGCTTTGGAAAGTTTAACAATCCATATTGAAAATGATGATCGAAGAGTTCCAACGTGCTTTTGGGATATTGAATGGTCTCTGAATTAGGCAATTCTAGTCCCATTTGGAAACTTGACAAGTTACCATTCCAATGATCTGAATTATTCTAAATTCAACCTCTGAAGAGAGAGTTATGAAGGTTACTATTGGATAAGGAGATGAAGGAAACATTTAGGACCGATTGTTGCGATCCCACTTACGGATGCCCAAATGGTCTCGGAATACGATGACTCTAGCCAGGAATGAAAGTGCTCTAAAGTACCCTTCAAATGACCAAAAGCTTATCGAATTAGACATCAAATGATGGTGTGATAGGCATCTCCGTTGGATCGTGCAATTTGGAAAGATTAATAATCCATTTTGAAAAATGACGATTGAAGAGTTCGAACGTGCTTTTGGGATATCAAACGGTCTCTAAATTAGGAAACTCTAGTCCCATTTGGAAGCTTTACAAGTTACCATTCTAATGACCTGAAATAGTCTAAATTCGACCTATGAAGAGAGAGTCATGAAGGTTACTATTGGACAAGGAGATGAAGGAAACATTAAGGACCGACGTTGCGATCCCACTTACAGATGCCCAAATGGTCTTGGAATACGACGATTCCAGACAGGAGTGAAAGAGCACTAAAGTACCATTCAGATGACCAAAGATTAACCCAATCCGACATCAAAGGATGGAGTTATCAGCATTTTCACTGGAAAATGCAATTTAGAAAGATTAATAATCCATATTGAAAAGTGATGATTGAAGAGTTCCAACATGCTTTAAGGATATCGAACGGTCTTTGAATTAGGCAATTCTGGTCCCATTTGGAAGCTTGACAAGTTAACATTCCAATAACGTGAAATAGTCTAAATTCGACCACTGAAGAGAGAATTATGAGGGTTACTATTGGACAAGGAGATGAAGGAAATATACCGAACCGATAACTGTGATCCCACTTACGGATGCCCAAATGGTCTCAGAATACGAGGATTAACAATCCAAATTGAAAAATGACGATCGAAGAGTTCCGACGTGCTTTTGGGATATCGAACGGTCTCTGAATTAGGAAATTTTGGTCACATTTGGAAGCTTGACAAGTTACCATTCCAATGACCTGAAATAGTCTAAAGTCGACCTCTGAAGAGAGAGTAATGAGGGTTATTAGTGGAGAAGGAGATGAAGGGAACATTTAGGAGCGACGACTACGATCTCACTTATGGATGCCCAATTGGTCTCAAAATACGACAATTCCATTCAGGATTGAAAGGGCACTAAACTACCTTTCAGATGGCCAAAAATCGACCCAATCCGACATCAAACGATGTAGTTATGGGCGTCTCCATTAGATCACGCGATTTTGAACAATTAATAATCCATATTAACAAATGACGATTGAAAAGTTCCAATGTGCTTTCGAGATATCGACCGGTCTCTGAATTAGGCATTCTGATCCAATTTGGAAGCTTGACAAGTTGCCATTCCAATGACTGAAATTGTCTAAATTTGACCTCTGTAGAGAGAGTTATGAAGGTTACTTTGGACAAGGAGATGAAGGAAACTTTCAGGACGAATGACTGCGATCCCACTTACGGATGCCCAAATGGTCTCGGAATACGACGATTCCAGTCAGGAATGAAAGTGCACTCAAATACATTTCAGATGACCAAAAATTGACCCAATCGGACATCAAATGATGAAGTAACAGGCACCTCCGTTTGATTGCACAATTTGAAAAGATTGACAATCCATTTTGAAAAATGATGAATGAAGAGTTCCAACATGCTTTTAGGATATCAAATGGTCTCTGAATTAGGTAACTCTGGTCCCATTTGGAAGCTTTATAAGTTACCATTCCAATGACCTAAAATAGTCTAAATTCAACCTCAAAAGAGAGAGTTATCAAAGTAACTATTGGGGAAGGAGATGAAGGAAACATTTAGGACCGACGATTGCGGTCCCAATTACTGATGCCCAATTGGTCTCAGAATACGACGATTCTAGTTAGGAATGAAAGTGCACTAAAGTACCTTTCAGATGTCCAAAAATTGACCCAATAGGACATCAAATGATGGAGTTACGGGCATCTCTGTTGGATCACGCAATTTGGAAAGATTAACAATCCATTTTGAAAAATGACGATCGAAGAGTTCCAACGTGCTTTTGGCTTATTGAACGGTCTCTTACTTAGTCAATTCTGGTCCAATTAGGAAGCTTGTCAAGTTACCATTCCAATGAGCTAAAAATTATCTAAGAATGACCTCCAAAGAGAGAGTTATGAAGGTTACTATTGGACAAGGAGATGAAGGAAACATTTAGGACCGACGACTATGATCCCACTTACGGATGCCCAAATGCTCTAGGAATACAACGATTCTAGTCAGGAATCAAAGTGCACTAAAGTACATTTTCGATGACCAAAAATCTATCCAATCTGACATCAAATGATGGAGTTATAAGCGTTTCCGTTCGATCGCACAATTTGAAAAGATTAACAATCCATATTGAAAAATGATGATCGAAGAGTTCCAACGTGCTTTCAGATATCGAATGGTCTCTAAATTAGGCAATTCTGATACCATTTGGAAGCTTGACAAGTTACCATTCTAATGAGCTGGAAATAATCTAAATTTAAACTCTAGAGAGACAGTTACGAGGGTTACTATTGGATGAGTAGATCATGGAAACATTTAGGACCAACGACTGCTATCCCACTTTTGAATGGCCAAATGGTCTCGGAATACGATGGTTACAGTCAGGAATGAAAGAGCACTAAGGTACCTTTTAGATTACCAGAAATTGACCCAATCCGACATCAAACGATGGTGTTATGTGCATCTCCATTGGATCGCATGATTTGGAAAGATTAACAATCCATATTGAAAAATGACAATCGAAGGGTTCCAACATGCTTTTGGGATATCGAACGATCTCTGAATTAGTCAATTTTGGTCCAATTTGGAAGCTTGTCAAATTACCATTCTAATGAGCTCAAAATAGTCTAAAAATGACCTCCGAAGAGAGAGTTATGAGGGTTACTATTGGACAAGGAGATAAAGGAAAAATTCAGGACTGACAGCCATGATCCCACTTACGGATGCCCAAATGGTATTGGAATACGATGATTCCAATCAGGAATTAAAGAGCACTAATGTACCTTTCAGATGACCTAAATTTGACCCAATCCGACATCAAACGAGGGAGTTATGAGCGTCTCCATTAGATCGTGCAATTTGGAAAGATTAACAATCCAAATTGAAAAATGACGATTAAAGTGATCCAACGTGCTTTTGGGATATCGAACGATCTCTGAATGAGCTAATTCTGGTCCCATTTGGAAGCTTGACAAGTTACCATTCCAATGACCTGAAATAGTCAAAATTCGACCTCTGAAGAGATAGTAATAAGGGTTATTAGTGGAGAAGGAGATGAAGGAAACATTCAGGATCGACGACTACGATCCCACTTACGGATGCTCAAATGGTCTCGGAATACGATGATTCCAGTCAGGAATAAAAGTGCACTAACATACCTTTCAGATGACCCAAAATCGACCCAATCAGACATCAAATGATGGAGTTACAGTCATCTCCGTTGGGTCATGCAATTTGGAAAGATTAACGATCCATTTTGAAAAATGATGATCGAAGAGCTCCAACGTGATTTTTGGATATCGAACGGTCTCGGAATTAGGCAAATCTAGTCCCATTTGGAAGCTTTACAAGTTATCATTTCAATGACCTGAAATATTCTAAATTCGACCTCCGAAGAGAGAATTATCAAGGTTACTATTGTACAAGGAGATGAAGGAAACATTTAGGACCTACGACTATGATGCCACTTACTGATGCCGAAATGGTCTCAGAATCCAACGATTCCAGTAAGGAATGAAAAATCACTAAAGTAGCTTTCAAATGACCAAAAATTGACCCAATCTGACATCAAACGAGGGAGTTATGAGCATCCCCATTGGATCACGCTATTTGGAAAGATTAAGAATCCAAATTGAAAAATGATGATCGATGAGTTCCAACGTGCTTTTGGGATATCGAACGATCTCCGAATTAGGCAATTCTAGTCCCATTTGGATGCTTAACAAGTTACCATTCTAATGACCTGAAATAGTCTAAATTCGACCTCTGAAGTGAGAGTAATGAGGGTTATTAGTTGAGAAGGAGATGATGGAAATATTAAGAACCGACGACTGTGATTCCACTTAGGGATGCCCGAATGGTATCAGAATATGATGATTCAAATCAGGAACGAAAGAGCACTAAAGTACCTTTCAAATGACCAAAATTTAACCCAATCCAACATCAAATGAAGGATTTATGAGCGTCTCTATTGGATCACACAATTTGGAAAGATTAACAATCCAAATTGAAAAATGACAATAAAAGAGTTACAACGTGCTTTTGGGATATCGAACGATCTCCGAATGAACCAATTCTGGTCCCATTTGGAAGGTTGACAAGTTACCATTCCAATGACCTGAAATAGTCAAAATTTGACCTCTGAGGAGAGAGTAATAAGGGTTATTAGTGGAGAAGGAGATAAAGGAAATATTCAGGACTGACAACTGTGATCCCACTTACGGAAGCCCAAATGATCTCTAAATACAACGATTCCAGTCAGGAATGAAAGAGCACTAAACTACCTTTCAGATGGCAAAAAATTGACCCAATTCGACATCAAACGATGGGGTTATGGGCGTCTCTATTGGATTGCGTGATTCGAAAAGATTAACAATCCATATTGAAAAAGGCGTTCGAAGAGTTCCAATGTGCTTTTGGGATATGAAACTTCGAATTAGGCAATTTTGGTCCCATTTGGAAGCTTGGCAACTTACCATTTCAATGACCTAAATTTGTCTAAATTCGACCTCTGAAGAGAGAGATATGAAGGTTACTATTAGACACGGAGATGAAGGAAACAATCAGGATCGACGACTGCGATCCCACTTACGAATGCCCAAATGGTCCCGGAATACGACGATTCCAGTTAGGAATGAAAGTGCACTAAAGTACCTTTCAGATGACCAAAAATCTACCCAATCCGACATCAAATGGAGTTATAGGTGTCTCCGTTGGATCATAGAATTTGGAAAGATTAACAATCCATATTCAAAAAAGACGATCGAAGAGTTCCAACGTGCTTTTAGGATATCGAACGATCTCTGAATTAGGAAATTCTAGTCCCATTTGGAAGCTTGACAAGTTACCATTCCAATGACCTGAAATAGTCAAAATTTGACCACTAAAGAGAGAGTTATGAGGGTTATATTTGCCAAGGAGATGAAGGAAATGTACAGGACCGACGACTACGATCCCACTTATGGATGCCCAAGTGGTCTCGGAATATGACGATTTCAATCTAGAATGAAAGAGCAATAAAGTACCTTTCAGATTACCAAAAATTGACACAATATGAAATCAAAAGATGGAGTTATGGGCAACTCTGAAGGATCGCATGATTTGGAAAGATTTACAATCCATATTGAAAAATGACGATCGAAGAGTTCCAACGTGCTTTTGGGATATCGAACGGTCTCTGAATTTGGCAATTCTGGTCCCGTTTGGAAGTTTGACAAGTTACCATTCCAATGACCTGAAATACTCTAAATTCGACATCTGAAGAGAGAGTTATGAAGGTTACTATTGGACTGGGAGATGAAGGAAACGTTTTGGACTGATGACTGTGATCCCACTTACTGATGTTTAAATGGTCTCGGAATACGATGATTCCAGTCAGGAATGAAAAAGCACAAAAGTACCTTTCAGATTACCAAAAATTGACTTAATCTAGCTTCAAACGATGGTGTTATTTGCGTCTCCATTGGATCGCGTGATTTGGAAAGATTAACAATCCATATTGAAAAATGACGATCAAAGAGTTCCAACGTGCTTTTAAGATATCGAACGGTCCCCGAATTAGTCAATTCTGTTCCAATTTGGAAGCTTGTCAAGTTACCATTCCAATGAGATCAAAATAGTCTAAAACTGACCTTTGAAGAGAGAGTTAGGAGGGTTACAATTGGACAAGGAGATGAAGGAAAAATTTAGGACCGACGACTGTGATCCCACTTACAGATGCCCAAATGGTCTCGGAATACGACGATTCCAATCAAGAATGAAAGAGCACTAAAGTACCTTTCAGATGATCAAAATTTAACCCAATCCGATATCAAACGAGGCAGTTATGAGCGTCTCCATTGGATCACGCAATTTGGAAAGATTAACAATCCAAATTAAAAAATGTCGAACGAAGAGTTCCAACGTGCTTTTAGGATATCCAACGATCTCCGAATGAGCCAGTTCTGGTCCCATTTAGAAGCTTGATATGTTACCATTCCAATGACCTGAAATAGTCTAAATTTGACCTCTGAAGAGGTAGTAATGAGGGTTATTAGTGGAGAAGGAGATGAAGGAAACAAAAAGGACCAATGACTACGATTCCACTTACGGATGCCCAAATGGTCTCGGAATACGACGATTCTAGTAAGGACTGAAAGAGCACTAAAATACCTTTCAGATGGCCAAAAATTGACCCAATCCGACATTAAACGATGGAGTTATGGGCATCTTCATTGGAAAGATTAACAATCCATATTGAAAAATAACGATCGAAGAGTTCCAACGTGGTTTTGAGATATCAAACGGTCTCCGAATTAGGCAAATTTGGTACCATTTGAAAGCTTGACAAGTTACCATTCCAATGACCTGAAATTGTCTAAATTCGACCTCTGAAGAGAAAGTTATGAGGGTTACTGTTGGACAAGGAGATGAAGGAAACATTCAGGACCAACGATTGTGATGCCACTTTCGGATGCCCAAATGGTCTCGGAATGCAACGATTCCAGTCAGAAATGAAAGTGCACTAAAGTACCTTTCAGATGACCAAAAATCGACCCAATCGGACATCAAATGATGGAGTTACAGGCTTCTCCGTTGAATTGCTCAATTTGGAAAGATTAGCAATCCATTTTGAAAAATGACGATCAAAGGGTTCCAACGTGCTTTTAGGATATCGAACGGTCTCTGAATTAGTCAATTCTGGACCACATTGGAAGCTTGTCAAGTTACCATTCCAATGATCTCAAAATAGTCTAAAAATGACCTCCGAAGAGAGAATTATGAAGGTTACTATTGGACAAGGAGATGAAGGAAACATTTAGGACTGATGACTGTGATCCCACTTACGGATGCCCAAATGCACTAGGAATACGACAATTCGAATAAGGAATGAAAGAGTACTAAAGTACCTTTCCGATGACCAGAAATCTACCCAATCCAACATCAAATGATAGAGTTATAAGCGTCTCCATTAGATCATGCAATTTGGAAATATTAACAATCCATATTGAAAGATGACGATCGAAGAGTTCCAATGTGCTTTCAGATATCGAACGGTCTCTGAATTAGGAAATTTTGGTCCCATTTGGAAGCTTGACAAGTTCCCATTCCAATGAGCTGGAAATAGTCTAAATTTGAACTCTAAAGAGACAGTTATGAGGGTTATTATTGGACAAGGAGATGACAGAAACATTTAGGACCGACGAGTGCTATCCCACTTATGGATGGTTAAATGGTCTCGGAATACGACGATTCTTATCAGGAATGATAGAGCACTAAAGTACCTTTCAAATTACCAAAAATTGACCAAATCTGAATTCAAAAGATGGTGTTATGTGCCTCTCCATTGGATCACTTGATTTGGAACGATTAACAGTCCATATTGAAAAATGACGATCGAAGAGTTCCAACGTGCTTTTAGGATATCGAATGGTCTCTGAATTAGGCAATTCTTGTCCCATTTGGAAGCTTGACAAGTTACCATTCCAATGAGCTTGAAATAATCTAAATTTAAACTCTGAAGAGAGATTTATGAGGGTTACTCTTGGACTAGGAGATGGAGGAAACGTTCAGGACCGACGACTGCTATCCCACTTACGGATGCCCAAACGATCTCAGAATTGGACGATTCCAGTTGGGAATGAAAGAGCACTAAAGTACCTTTCAGATGACCAAAAAGTGACCCAATTCGACATCAAACAATGGAGTTATGGTCTTCTCCATTGGATCGCGTGATTTGGAAAGATTAACAATCCATATTGAAAAATGACGATCGAAGAGTTCCAACGTGCTTTTGGGATATTGAACGGTCTTTGAATTAGGTGATTTTGGTCTCATTTGGAAGCTTGACAAGTTAACATTTGAATGTCCTGAAATAGTCTAAATTCGACCACTGAAGAGAGAGTTATGAGGGTTACTATTGGACAATGAGATGAAGGCAACATGCAGGATTGACGACGGCGTTCCCACTTATGGATGCCTAAATGGTCTCGGAATACGACGATTCCAGTCAGGAATACAAGAGCACTAAACTACCTTTCAGATGACCAAAAAGTAACCCAAGCCAACATCAAACGATTGAGTTATGAGCCTCTCAATTGGATCGCGTGATTTGGAAAGTTTAACAATCCATATTGAAAAATGACGATCGAAGAGTTCCAACGTGCTTTTGGGATATCAAACGGTCTCTGAATTAGGCAATTCTGGTCTCATTTGGAAGCTTGACAAGTTACCATTCCAATGACCTGAAATAGTCTAAATTCAATGGCTGAAGAGAGAGTTATGAGGGTTACTATTGGCCAAGGAGATGAAGGAAACATACAAGACCGATGACTGCGATCCCACTTATGGATGCCCAAATGGTCTCGTAATACGACGATTTCCGTTTGGACTGAATGAGCACAAAAGTACCTTTTAGATTACCAAAAATTGACCCCATATGACATCAAGCGATGGAGTAATGGGTGACTCTGATGGATTGCGTGATTTGGAATGATTTACAACCCATATTGAAAAATGACAATAAAAGATTTCCAACGTGCTTTTGGGATATCGAACAGTCTCTGAATTAGGCAATTCTGGTCCCATTTGGATGCTTGACAAGTTACCAATCCAATGACCTGAAATAGTGTAAATTCAACCTTTGACGAGAGAGTTATGAAGGTTACCATTGGACTAGGAGATGAAGGAAATATTCAGGATAGACGACTGCGATCCCAATTACGGATGCCTAAATAGTCTTGGAATACGATGATTCCAGTCTGGAATGAAAAAGAACTAAAGTACCTTTTAGATGAGGAAAACTTGACCCAATCAGACATCAAATGATGAAGTTATAATCATCTCCATTGCATTACGCAATTTGGAAAGATTAACAATCCATTTTGAAAAATGATGATCGAAGAGCTCCAACATGCTTTTGGGATATCGAATGGTCTCTGAATTAGGCAACTCTGGCTCCATTTGGAAGCTTTACAAGTTACCATTCCAATGACCTGAAATAGTCTAAGTTCAACCTCCAAAGAGAGAGTTATGAAAGTTATTATTGGACAAGGAGATGAAGGAAACATTCAGGACCGATGACTGCGATCCCAGTTACGGATGCCCAAATAGTCTCGGAATCCGATGATTCTAGTAAGGAATGAAAGATAACTAAAGTTGCTTTCAGATGACCAAAAATTGACCCAATTTGACATCAAACGAGGGAGTTATGAGCGTCTCTGTTGGATCGCGCTCTTTGGAAAGATTAACAATCCAAATTGAAAAATGATGATCGAAGAGTTCCAACGTGCTTTTGGGATATCGAACGGTCTCTGAATTAAGCTATTCTAGTCCCATTTGGAAGCTTGACAAGTTAACATTCGAATGACTGAAATAGTCTAAATTTGACAATTGAAGAGAGGGTTATGAGGGTTACTATTGGACAATGAGATGAAGGCAACATGCAGGACTAACAACTGTGTTCCCTCTTATGGATGCCCAAATGGTCTCAGAATACGATGATTCCAGTCAGGAATAAAAGAGCACTAAACTACCTTTCAGATGACCAAAAATCGACCCAATCCAACATCAAACGATCGAGTTGTGGGCATCTCCATTGGATCGCGTGATTTGAAAAGTTTAACAATCCATATTGAAAAATGACGATTGAATAGTTCCAACATGCTTTTAGGATATCGAAAGATCTCTGAATAAGGCATTCTTGTCCCATTTGGAAGCTTGACAAGTTACCATTCCAATGACCTAAAATAGTTTAATGTCGACGGCTGAAGAGAGAGTTTTGAGGGTTACTATTGGTCAAGGAGATGAAGGAAACATACAGGACCGACGACTGCGATCCCACTTACGGATTTCCAAATGGTCTCGGAATACGACGATTTTAGTCTGGACTGAATGAGCACAGAAGTACCATTTAGATTACCAAAAATTGACCCCATATGACATCAAACGATGGAGTTATGGGCGACTCTGATGGATTGCATGATTTGGAATGATTTACAACCCATATTGAAAAATGACGATCGAAGAGTTCCAACGTGCTTTTGGGATATCGAACGGTCTCTGAATTAGGCAATTCTAGTCCCATTTGGAAGCTGGACAAGTTACCATTCCAAAGACCTGAAATAGTGTAAATTCGACCTTTGAAGAGAGAGTTATGAAGGTTACCACTGGACTAGGAGATGAAGGAAACATTCAGGATAGACGACTGCGATCCCAATTACGGATGCCCAAATAGTCTCGGAATACGACGATTCCAGTCTGGAATGAAAGAGCACTAAAGTACCTTTCAGATGATGAAAAATCTACCCAATCGGACATCAAATGATGGAGTTACAATCATCTCCGTTGCATCGCGCAATTTGGAAAGATTAACAATCCATTTTGAAAAATGATGATCGAAGAGCTCCAACGTGCTTTAGAGATATTGAACGATCTCTAAATTAGGCAACTTTGGTCCCATTTGGAAGCTTTACAAGTTACCAGTCCAATGCCCTGAAATAATCTAAGTTCAACCTCCGAAGAGGGAGTTATGAAGGTTACTATTGGACAAGGAGATTAAGGAAACATCCAGGATCGACGACTGCGATCCCACTTACGAATGCCCAAATGGTCTCATAATCTGATGATTCCAATAAGGAATGAAAGATAACTAAAGTAGCTTTTAGATGACCAAAAATTGACCCAATTTGACATCAAACGAGGGAGTTATGAGCATCTCTGTTGGATCGCGCAATTTAGAAAGATTAACAATCCAAATTGAAAAATGATGATTGAAGAGTTCCAACGTGCTTTTGGTATATCGAAAGGTCTCCGAATTGGGCAATTCTGGACCCATTTAGAAGCATGACAAGTTGCCATTCTAATGACCTAAAATAGTCTTAATTCGACCTCTGAAAAGAGAGTAATGAGGGTTATTAGTGGAGAAGGAGATGATGGAAACATTTTGGACCAACGTCTGTGATCCCACTTAGGGATGCCCAAATGGTATCGGAATACAACGATTCAAATCAGGAATGAAAGAGCACTAAAGTACCTTTCAGATGACCAAAATTTGACCTAATCCGACACCAAATGTGGGAGTTATGAGCGTCTCTGTTGGATCACACAATTTGGAAGGATTAACAATCCAAATTGAAACATGACGATCGAAGAGTTATAACATGCTTTTAGGATATCGAACGACCTTCGAATGAACCAATTCTGGTCCCAATTGGAAGCTTGACAAGTTACCATTCTAATGACCTAAAATAGTCTAAATTTGACCTCTGAAGAGAGAGTATTGAGGGTTATTAGTGGAGAAGGAGATAAAGGAAACATTCAGGACTGATGACTGGGATCCCACTTACGGATGCCCAAATGGTCTCAGAATATGACGGTTCCAGTCAGGAATGAAAGAGCACTAAACTACCTTTCAGATGGCCAAAAACTGACCCAATTCGACATCAAATGATCGGGTTATGGGCATCTCTGTTGGATTTTGTGATTTGGAAAGATTAACAATCCATATTGAAAAAGGACGTTCGAAGAGTTCCAACGTGCTTTTGGGATATGAAATGGTCTCCGAAGTAGGCAATTTTGGTCCCATTTGGAAGCTTGACAAGTTACATTCCAATGACCTAAAATTATCTAAATTCGACCTGTTAAGAGAGAGATATGAAGGTTACTATGAGACAAGGAGATGAAGGAAACAAATAGGACCGACGACTGCAATCCCACTTACGTTTGCCCATATTGTCTCGGAATATGACAATTCCAGTTAGGAATGAAAATGCATTAAAGTACCTTTCATATGACAAAAAATCTACCCAATCTGACATCAAATAATGGAGTTATAGGCGTCTCTGTGGGATCGCTCAATTTGGAAAGATTAGCAGTCCATATTGAAAAATGACGATTGAAGAGTTCCAACGTGCTTTTGGGATATCGAACGGTATCTGAATTAGGCAATTCTAGTCCCATTTGGAAGCTTGACAAGTTACCATTCCAATGAGGTTGATATAGTCTAAATTCAAACTTTGAAGAGAGATTTATGAGGGTTACTCTTGGACAAGGAGATGTCAGAAATATTGAGGACCGACAACTGTGATCCCACTTATGGTTGCCCAAATGGTCACGAAATTCGACGATTCCAGTCAGGAATGAAAGAGCACTAAAGTACCTTTTAGATGACCAAAAATCGACCCAATCTAACATCAAACGATGGATTTATGGGCTTCTCCGTTAGATCACGCTATTTGGAAATTTTAACAATCCATATTGAAAAATGACGATCGAAGAGTTCCAATGTGCTTTAGGGATATCAAACAGTCTCTGAATTAGGCAATTCTTATCCCAATGTGAAGCTTGAGAAGTTAGCATTCCAATGACCTGAAATAGTCTAAATTCGACCGCTAAAGAGAGAGTTATGAGGGTTACTATTGGACAAGGAGATGAAGGCAACATACAGGACTGACAACTTCGTTCCCACTTATAGATGCCTAAATAGTCTCTGAATATGACGATTCCAGTCAGGAAGGAAAGAGCACTAAACTACCTTTCAGATGACAAAAAATTGACCTAATCCGATATCAAACGATGGAGTTATGGGCATCTCTGTTGGATCGCATGATTTGGAAAGTTTAACAATCCATATTGAAAAATGGTGATCGAAGAGTTCCAACGTGCTTTTGGGATATCGAATGGTCTTTGAATTAGGCAATTCTAGTCCCATTTGGAAGCTTGACAAGTTACCATTCCAATGATCTGAATTATTCTAAATTCAACCTCTAAAGAGAGAGTTATGAAGGTTACTATTGGATAAGGAGATGAAGGAAACATTCAGGACCGACGATTGCGATCCCACTTACGGATGCCCAAATGGTCTTGGAATACGATGATTCTAGTCAGGAATGAAAGTGCTCTAAAGTACCCTTCAAATGACCAAAAGCCTACCAGATCAGACATCAAATGATGGTGTGACAGGCATCTCCGTTGGATCGCACAATTTGGAAAGATTAATAATCCATTTTGAAAAATGACGATCGAAGAGTTCGAATGTGCATTTGGGATATCAAACAGTCTCTAAATTAGGAAACTCTAGTCCCATTTGGAAGCTTTACAAGTTAACATTCTATTGACCTGAAATAGTCTAAATTCGACCTCTGAAGAGAGAGTTATGAAGGTTAGTATTGGACAAGGAGATGAAGGAAACATGTAGGACCGACGCTGCGATCCCACTTACAGTTTCCCAAATGGTCTCGGAATACGATGATTCCAGACAGGAGTGAAAGAGCACTAAAGTACCATTCAGATGACCAAAGATTGACCCAATCCAACATCAAAGGATGGAGTTATAGGCATTTTCATTGGAATGCGCTATTTAGAAAGATTAACAGTCCATATTGAAAAGTGACGATTGAAGAGTTCCAACATGCTTTAAGGATATCGAACGATCTCTGAATTAGGCAATTCTGGTCCCATTTGGAAGCTTGACAAGTTAACATTCCAATAACGTGAAATAGTTTAAATTCGACCACTGAAGAGAGAGTAATGAGGGTTACTATTGGACAAGGAGATGAAGGAAATATACTAGATTGACAACTGCGATCCCACTTACGGATGCCCAAATGGTCTCGGAATACGATAATTTCTGTCAGGAATTGGAGATCACTAAAGTACCATTCAGATGACCAAAAATTGACCCAATATGACATCAAATGATGGAGTTATGGGCAACTCCGATGGATCGCGCAATTTGGAAAGATTAACAATCCGTATTGAAAAATAACGATCGAAGAGTTTCGACGTGCTTTTGGGATATCGAACGGTCTCTGAATTAGGCAATTCTGGTCCCATTTGGAAGCTTGACAAGTTACTATTCTAATGACCTGAAATAGTCTAAAGTCGACCTCTGAAGAGAGAGTAATGAGGGTTATTAGTGGAGAAGGAGATGAAGGGAACATTCAGGAGCGACGACTACGATCCCACTTACGGATGCTCAAATGCTCTCAGAATACGATGATTCCATTTAGGATTGAAAGGGCACTAAACTACCTTTCAGATGGCCAAAAATTGACCCAATCTGACATCAAACGATGGAGTTATGGGCGTCTCCATTGGATCACGCGATTTTGAACGATTAACAATCCATATTAAAAAATGATAATCGAAAAGTTCCAACGTGCTTTCGGGATATCGACCGGTCTTTGAATTAGGCATTCTATCCCATTTGGAAGCTTGAAAAGTTACCATTCCAATGACCTGAAATTGTCTAAATTTGACCTTTGTAGAGAGAGTTATGAAGGTTACTATTGGACAAGGAGATGAACGAAACATTCAGGACCGACGACTGTGATCCCACTTACGGATGCCCAAATGGTGTCAGAATATGACGATTCCTGTTAGGAATGAAAGTGCACTAAAATACATTTCATATGACCAAAAATTGACCCAATCAGACATCAAATGATGAAGTTACAGGCACCTCCGTTTGATTGCACAATTTGGAAAGATTAACAATCCATTTTGAAAAATGATGAACGAAGAGTTCCAACGTGCTTTTAGGATATCAAATGGTCTCTGAATTAGGCAACTCTGGTCCCATTTGGAAACTTTACAAGTTACCATTCCAATGACTTGAAATAGTCTAAATTCAACCTCTGAAGAGAGAGTTATCAAGGTAACTAATGGGTAAGGAGATGAAGGAGAAGGAAACATTCAGGACCGACGACTGCAGTCCCAATTACTGATGCCCAATTGGTCTCAGAATATGATGATTCCAGTCAGGAATGAAAGCTCACTAAAGTACCTTTTAGATGTCCAAAAATTGACCCAATAGGACATCAAATGATGGAGTTACGGGCATCTCCGTTGGATCACGCAATTTGGAAAGATTAACAATCCATTTTGAAAAATAATGATCAAAGAGTTCCAATGTGCTTTTGGCTTATCGAATGGTCTATGAATTAGTCAATTCTGGTCCAATTTGGAAGCTTGTCAAGTTACCATTCCAATGAGTTAAAAATTATCTAAAAATGACCTCCAAAGAGAGAGTTATGAAGGTTACCATTGGACAAGGAGATGAAGGAAACATTCAGGACCAATGACTATGATCCCACTTACGGATGCCTAAATGCTCTAAGAATACGACGATTCCAATCAGGAATGAAAGAGCACTAAATTACCTTTTCGATGACCAAAAATCTACCCAATCCGACATCAAATGATGGAGTTATAAGTGTCTCCGTTCGATCACGCAATTTGGAAAGATTAACAATCCATACTGAAAGATGATGATCGAAAAGTTCCAACGTGCTTTCGGATATCGAATGGTCTCTAAATTAAGCAATTCTGATACCATTTGGAAGCTTATCAAGTTACCATTCCAATGAGCTGGAAATAGTCTAATTTCAAACTCTAAAGAGACAGTTATGAGGGTTACTATTGGACAAGGAGATCATGAAAACATTTAGGATTGACGACTGCTATCCCACTTATGAATGGCCAAATGGTCTCGGAATACGATGGTTCTAGTCAGGAATGAAAGAGCACTAAAGTACCCTTTAGATTACTAAAAATCAACCCAATCCAACGTCAAACGATGGTGTTATGTGCATCTCCATTGGATCGCACGATTTGGAAAGGTTAACAATCCATATTGAAAAATGACAATCGAAGGGTTCCAACATGCTTATGGGATATCGAACGGTCTCTGCATTAGTCAATTTGGTCCAATTTGGAAGCTTGTCAAATTACCATTCAGCTCAAAATAGTCTAAAAATGACCTCCGAAGAGAGAGTTATGAGGGTTACTATTGGACAAGGAGATAAAGGAAAAATTCAGGACCGACGACTACGATCCCACTTATGGATGCCCAAATGGTATCGGAATATGACGATTCCAATTAGGAATGAAAGAGCACTAATGTACCTTTAGATGGCCTAAATTTGACCCAATCCGACATCAAACGAGGGAGTTATGAGCATCTTCATTAGATCGTGCAATTTGGAAAGATTAACAATCCAAATTGAAAAATGACGATCAAAGTGATCCAACATGCTTTTGGGATATCGAACGATCTCTGAATGAGCCAATTCTGGTCCCATTTGGAAGCTTGACAAGTTACTATTCCAATGACCTGAATAGTCTAAATTTGACCTCTGAAGAGAGAGTAATAAGGGTTATTAGTGGAGAAGGAGATGAAGGAAACATTCAGGATCGACGACTACGATCCCAGTTATGGATGCCAAAATGGTCTCAGAATACGATGATTCCAGTTAAGAATGAAAGAGCACTAAACTACCTTTCAGATGGCTAAAAATTGACCCAATCAGACATCAAATGATGGATTTATGGGCGTCTCCATTGGATCGCGCGATTTGGAAAGATTAACAATCCCTATTGAAATAAACAATTGAAGAGTTCCAACGTGCTTTTGGGATATGAAACGGTCTCCGAATTAGGCAATTTTAGTCCCATTTGGAAGCTTGACAAGTTACCATTCCAATGACCTAAAATTTTCTAAATTCGACCTCTGAAGAGAGACTTATGAGGGTTACTATTGGACAAGGAGATGAAGGAGACATACAGGACCGATGTATGCGATCCCACTTATGGATGCCCAAATGGTCTAGGAATACGACGATTCCAATCAGGAATGAAAGAGCACTAAAGTACCTTTTCGATGACAAAAGAATGACCTAATCCCACATCAAGGTTACTATTGGACAAGGAGATGAAGGAAACATTCAGGACCAAAGACTGCGACCCACTTACGGATGCCCAAATGGTTTTGGAATACGACGATTCCAGTCAGGAATGAAAGTGCACTAAAGTACCTTTCAGATTACCAAAATTGACCCAATCGGACATCAACTGATGGAGTTACAGGCATCTCCGTTGGATCGCTCATTTTGGAAAGATTAACAATCCATTTTGAAAAATGATGATCGAAGAGTTTCAACATGCTTTTGGGATATCTAACGGTCTCCGAATTAGTCAATTCTACTCCAATTTGGAAGCTTGTCAAGTTACCATTCCAATGAGCTCAAAATAGTCTAAAAATGACCTCCAAAGAGAGAGTTATGAAGGTTACTATCGGACAAGGAGATGAAGGAAACATTCAGGACTAAAAATGGCGATCCCACTTACGGATGCACAAATGATCTAGGAATACGATGATTCCAGTCAGGATTGAAAGAGCACTAAAGTACCTTTCCGATGACCAAAAATCTACCCAATCTGACATCAAATGATGGAGTCATAAGCGTCTCCGTTGGAACACACAATTTTTAAAGATTAACAATCCCTATTGAAAAATGATGATTGAAGAGTTCCAACGTGCTTTCAGATATCGAACAGTCTCTGAATTAGGCAATTCTGGTCCCATTTGGAAGCTTGAGAAGCTACCATTCCAATGAGTTGGAAATAGTCTAAATTCGAACTCTGAAGAGACAGTTATGAGGGTTATTATTGGACAAGGAGATGACGGAAACATTTAGGACCGACGACTGCTATCCCACTTATGGATGCCCAAATGGTATCAGAATACGATGATTCCAGTAAGGAATGATAGAGCACTAAAGTACCTTTTAGAATACTAAAAATTGACCCAATCCGACATCAAACGATGGTGTTATGTGCATCTCCATTGGATCGGGTGATTTGGAAAGAATAACAATCCATGTTGGAAAATGATGATCGAAGAGTTCCAACGTGCTTTTGGGATATTGAACGGTCTCTAAATTAGTCAATTCTGGTCCAATTTGGAAGCTTGTCAAGTTACCATTCCAATGAGCCCAAAATAGACTAAAATTGACCTCTGAAGAGAGAGTTATGAGGGGTAAGTAGAAGGAAAAATTCAGGACCAACGACCGCGATCCCACTTATGGATGCCCAAATGGTCTCGGAATATGACAATTCCCATCAGGAATGAAAGAGCACTAAAGTACCTTTCAGATGATCAAAATTTGACCAAATCCAACATCAAATAAGGGATTTATGAGTGTCTCTGATGGATCACGCAATTTGGAAAGATTAACAATCCAGATTGAAAAATGATGAATGAAGATTTCCAACGTGCTTTTGGGATATCGAACGATCTCTGAATGAGCCAATTCTAGTCCCATTTGGAAGCTTGACAAGTTACCATTCCAATGACCTGAAATAGTCTAAATTTGACCTCTGAAGAGAGAGTAATGAGGGTTACTATTGGAGAAGGAGATGAAGGAAACATTTAGGACCGATGACTATGATCCAACTTACGGATGCCCAAATGGTCTCGGAATACGATGATTCTAGTCAGGAATGAAAGAACACTAAACTTCCTCTTAGATGGCCAAAAATGGACCCAATCCGACATCAACCGATAGAGTTATGGGCGTCTCTAATGGATCGCACGATTGGGAAAGATTAACAATCCATATTGAAAAATGACGATCCAAGAGTTCTAACATGCTTTTCGGATATCGAACGGTCTCCATATTACGCAATTTTGGTCCCATTTGGAAGCTTGACAAGTTACCATTCCAATGACCTGAAATTGTCTAAATTTGACCTCTAAAGAGAGAGGTATGAAGGTTACTACTAGACAAGGAGATGAAGGAAACATTCAGGACAGATGACTGCGATCCCACTTAAGGATGCCCAAATGGTCTCGGAATATGATGATCTAAGTCAGGAATGAAAACGCACTAAAGTACCTTTCAGATGACCAAAAAGTGACCCAATCCAACATCAAACGATGGACTTATGGTCTTCTAAATTGGATCACACGTTTAGAAAGATTAACAATCCATATTGAAAAATGACGATCGAAGATTTCCAACGTGCTTTTGGGATATCGAAGGTCTCTGAATTATGTAATTCTGTTCCCATTTAGAAGCTGGACAAGTTAACATTCCAATGACCTGAAATACTCTATATTCGACCGCTAAAGAGAGAGTTATGAGGGTTACTATTGGACAAGGAGATGAAGGCAACATAAAAGACCGACGACTGCATTCCCACTTATAGATGCCCAAATAGTCTCGGAATACGATGATTCCAGTAAGGAATGAAAGAGCACTAAACTACCTTTCAGATGACCAAAAATTGACCCAATCTGACATCAAATGATGGAGTTATGGGCATCTTCGTTGGATTGCATTATTTGGAAAGTTCTAGTGCCATTTCTGAATTAGGCAATTCTAGTGCCATTTGAAAGATTGAAAAGTTACCATTCCAATGACCTGAAATATTCTAAATTCGATTGCTGAAGAGAGAGTTATGAGGGTTACAATTGGACAAGGAGATGAAGGAAACATTCAGGACCGACGAATACGACGATTCCAGTCAGGAATGAAATAACACTAAAGTACCTTTCAGATGACAAAAAATTGACCTAATCTGAACTCAAATGATGGAGTTATGGGCAACTGTGTTGGATCGTGCGATTTAGAAAATTAACAATCCATATTGAAAAATGACAATCGAAGAGTTCCAACGTGCTTTTGGGATATCGAACGCTCTCTGATTTAGGCAATTCTGGTCCCATTTGGAAGCTTGACAAGTTACCATTCCAATGACCTGAAATAGTCTAAATTCGACCTATGAAAAGAGAATTATGAAGGTTACTATTGGACAAGGAGAAGAAGGAAACATTCTGGACCGACCACTGTGATCCCACTTACGGATGCCCAAATGGTCTCAGAATATGACGCTTCCAGTCAAAAAAGAAAGCGCACTAAAGTACCTTTCGGATGAGTAAATATCTACCCAATCCGATATCAAAGGATGGAGTTATAGGCGTCCCTGTTGGATCACTCAATTTGCAGAGATTAACAATCCATATTGAAAAATGATGATGGAAGAGTTCCAACGTGCTTTTGGGATATCGAACGGTCTCTGAATTAGGCTATTCTAGTCCTATTTAGAATCTTGACAAGTTACCATTCTAATGAGTTGGATATAGTTTAAATTCAAACTATGAAGAGAGATTTATGAGGGTTACTATTGGACAAGGAGATGTCAAAAATATTGAGGAATGACGACTGCGATCCCACTTTTGGTTGGCCAAATGGTTTCTGAATATAACGATTCCAATCAGGAATGAAAGAGCTCTAAAGTACCTTTCAGATGACCAAAAATTGACCCAATCCGACATCAAATTTTGGATTTATGGGCTTCTTCGTTGGATCAAAGTTTAACAATCCATATTGAAAAATGACGATCGAAGAGTTTCAAGATGCTCTTGGGGTATCGAACGGTCTCTGAATTAGGCAATTCTGGTCCCATTTGGAAGCTTGACAAGTTACCATTCCAATGACCTGAAATAGTCTAAATTTGACTGCTGAAGAGAGTTATGAGGGTTACTATTGGCCAAGGAGATGAAGGAAACATACAGGACCGACGACTGCGATCCCACTTACGGATGCCCAAATGGTCTCGGAATATGATGAATTCCGTCTGGAATGAAAGAGCACTACAGTACCTTTCAGATTACCAAAAATTGACCCCATATGACATCAAACGATGGAGATATAGGTGACTCTGATGCATCGTGCAATTTGGAAAGATTTACAACCCATATTGAAATATGACGATCGAAGAGTTCCAACGTTCTTTTGGGATATCGAACGGTCTCTGAATTAGGCAATTCTGGACCCATTTCGAAGCTTGATAAGTTACCATTCCAATCACCTAAAATAGTTTAAATTCGACCTCTGAAGAAAGAGTTATGAAGGTTACCATTGGACTAGGAGATGAAGGAAACATTCAGGACAGACGACTGTGATCCTACTTACGGATGCCCAAATGATCTCGGAATACGACGATTCCAGTCAGGATTGAAAGTGCACTAGAGTACCTTTCAGATGACAAAAAATCGACCCAATCAGACATCAAATGAGGGAGTTACAGTCATCTCTATTGGATCACGCAATTTGGAAAGATTAACAATCCATTTTGAAAAATGACAATCGAAGACCTCCAACTTGCTTTTGGGATATCGAACAGTCTCTGAATTAGGCAACTCTGGTCCCATTTGGAAGCTTTACAAGTTATCATTCCAATGACCTGAAATAGTCTAAATTCGACCTTTGAAGAGAGAGTTATCAAGGTTACTATTAGACAAGGAGATGAAGGAAACATTTAGGACCAACGACTGCGATCCTACTTATGGATGCCGAAATGGTCTTGGAATCTGACGATTCCAGTCAGGAATGAAAGAGCACTAAAGTACCTTTCAGATGACAAAAAGTTGACCCAATCTGACATCAAAGGATGCCCAAATGGTCTCGGAATACGACGATTCCAGTCAGGAATGAAAGATCATTAAACTACCTTTCAGATGGCCAAAAATCGACCCAATCCGACATTAAACGATAGAGTTATGGGCATCTTGATGGATTGTGCGATTGGGAAAGATTAACAATCCATATTGAAAAATGACGATCGAAGAGTTCCAGCTTGCTTTTGCGATACTGAACGGTCTCCGAATTAGACAATTTTGGTCTCATTTGGAAGCTTGACAAGTTACCATTCCAATGACCTGAAATAGTTTAAATTCAATCTCTGAAGAGAGAGTTATGAGGGTTACTATTGGATAAGGAGATGAAGGAAATATAACAGACCGACGACTGTGATCCCACTTATGGATGCCTAACTGGTCTCGGAATAAGACGATTCCAGTCAGGAACGAAAGAGCACTAAAGTACCTTTTAGATGACTAAAAATTGGCCCAATTCGACATCAAATGAGGGAGTTATGAGCGCCTTTGTTCGACCACGCGTTTAGGAAAGAGTAATATTCCTTATTGAAAAATGATGATCGAAGACATCCAACGTGTGTTAGGATATCGAACAGTCTCTGAATTAGGCAATTCTAGTCCCATTTGAAAGATTGAAAAGTTTCCATTCCAATGACCTGAAATAGTCTAAATTCGACTGCTGAAGAAAGAGTTATGAGGGTTACTATTGGACAAGGAGATGAAGGAAACATACAGGACCGACGACTGTGATCCCACTTAAGGATGCACAAATGGTCTAGGAATGCGACGATTCCAGTCATGAATGAAATAACACTAAAGTACCTTTCAGATGACCAAAAATTGGCCCAATCCGACATCAATTGATGGAGTTATGGGTGTCTACGTTGGATTGCACGATTTGGAAAGATTAACAATCCTTATTGAAAAATGATGATCGAAGAGTTCCAATGTGCTTTTGGGATATCGAACGCTCTCTGAATTAGGCAATTCTGGTCCCATTTGGAAGCATGACAAGTTATCATTCCAATTACCTAAAATAGACTAAATTAGACCTATGAAGAGAGAGTTATGAAGGTTACTATTGGACAAGAAAAAGAAGGAAACATTCTAGACCGACCACTACGATCCCACTTATGGAGGCCCAAATGGTCTCGGAATAAGACGATTCCAGTAAGGAATGAAAGCACACTAAAGTACCTTTCACATGACCAAAAATCTACCCAATCCAACATTAAATGATGAAGTTATAGGCGTCTCTGTTGGATTGATCAATTTGGAGTGATTAACAATCCATGTTGAAAAAATGACGATCGAAGAATTCCAACGTGCTTTTGAGATATTGAATGATCTTTGAATTAGGTAATTCTAGTCCCATTCGGAAGCTTGACAAGTTACCATTCCAATGAGTTGGATATAGTCTAAATATAAACCATAAAGAGAGATTTATGAGGTTACTATTAGACAAGGAGATGTCAAAAATATTGAGGACTGATGACTGCGAACCCACTTATGGTTGGCCGAATGGTTTCTGAATACAGCGATTCCAGTCAGGAATGAAAGAGCACTAAAGTAACTTTCAGATGACAAAAAATTGACCCAATCCAACATCAAATGATGGAGTTATGGGCTTCTCTGTTGGATCGCACGATTTAGAAAGATTAATAATCCATATTGAAAAATGACGATCGAAGAGTTCCAACGTGCTTTTGGGATATGGAACGGTCTCTAAATTAGGCAATTCTGGCCCCATTTGGAAGCTTGACAAGTTATCATTCCAATTACCTGAAATAGTACAAATTCAACCACTGAAGAGAGAGTTATGAGGGTTACTATTGGACATGGAGATGAAGGCAACATACAGGACTGACGACTGCGTTCCCACTTACGGATGCCCAAATGGTCTCGAAATATGATGATTCCAGTGAGGAATGAAAGATCACTAAACTACCTTTTGATGACCAAAAATTGACCCAATCCGACATCAAATGATGGAGTTATGGGGACTCCATTGGATCGGCTGATTTGGAAAGTTTAACATTCTATATTGAAAAATGATGATCGAAGAGTTCCAACGTGTTATTGGGATATCGAACAGTCTCTGAATTAGGCAATTCTAGTCCCATTTGGAAGCTTGACAAGTTACCATTCCAATGAATTGGAAATAGTCTAAATTCAAACTCTGAAGAGACAGTTATGAGGGTTACTATTGGACAAGGGGATGATGGAAACATTGAGGACTGAGGACTACGATCCCACTTATGGTTGCCCAAATGGTCTCGGAATACGACGATTCTAGTCAGGAATGAAAGAACACTAACATACCTTTTAGATGACCAAAAATCACCCCAATCCGACATCAAACGATGGAGTTATGGGGTTCTCCATTGGATCGTGCGACTTGAAAAGATTAACAATCCATATTGAAAAATAACGATCGAAGATTCCAACGTGCTTTTGGGATATCGAACGGTCTCTGAATTAGGCAACTTTAGTCCCATTTGGAAGCTTGACGAGTTACCATTCCAACGACTTGAAATTGTCTAAATTTGACCTCTTAAGAGAGAGTTATGAGGGTTACTATTGGACAAGGAAATGAAGGAAACATATAGGACCGATGTATGGGATCCCACTTACGGATGCCCAACTGGTCTAGGAATACGACAATTCCAGTCAGGAATGAAAGAGCACTAAAGTACCTTTTGGATGACCAAAAATAGACCTAATCCCACATCAAACGAGGATGTTATGAATGTCTCTGTTAGATTGTGTGTTTAGGAAAGATTAACAATCCATATTGAAAAATGACGATTGGAGAGTTCCAACTTTCTTTTGGGATAACGAACGATCTCTGAATTAGGCAATTCTGGTCGCATTTGGAAGCTTGACAAGTTACCATTCTAATGACCTAAAATAGTCTAAATTTCACCTATGAAGAGTGAGTAATGAGGGTTACTATTGGAGAAGGAGTTGATGGAAATGTTCTAGACCGACGACTGCGATCCCACTTACGGATGCCCAAATGGGCTCGGAATACGATGATTCTAGTCAGGAATGAAAATGCACTAGAGTACCTTTCAGATGACCAAAAATCGACCCAATCCGACATGAAACGATGGAGTTATGGACGTCTCGTTGGATCGCGCAATTTGAAAAGATTAACAATCCACATTGAAAAATGACAATCGAAGAGTTCCAACGTGCTTTTGGGATATCGAATGGTCTCCGAATTAGTCAATTCTGGTCCCATTTGGAAGCTTAACAAGTTACCATTCCAATGACCTGAAATAGTCTAAATTCCACCTCTGAAGAGAGAGTAATGAGGGTTTTTATTGGAGAAGGAGATGACAGAAACATTCAGGACGGACGACTGTGATCCCACTTACGGATGCCCAAGTGGTCTCGGAATACAACGATTCCAATCAGGAATGAAAGAGCGCTAGATTACCTTTCAGATGACCAAAAATTAACCCAATCTGACATCAAACGATGGAGTTATGGGTGTCTCGTTGGATCGCGCAATTTGGAAAGATAACAATTCACATTGAAAAATGACTATCAAAGAGTTCCAACATGCTTTTGAGACATTGAACGGTCTCCAAATTAGTCAATTCTGGTCCCATTTGGAGGCTTGACAAGATACCATTCCAATGACCTGAAATAGTCTAAATTCCACCTCTAAAGAGAGAGTAATGAGGGTTACTTTGGAGAAGGTGATGAAAGAAACATAGAGGACCGACGACTGCGATCTCACTTATGGATGCCCAAATGGTCTCAGAATACGACGATTCCAGTCAGGAATGAGAGAGCACTAAAGTACCTTTTAGATTACGAAAATCGACCCAATTTGACATCAAATGATGGAGTTATGGGTGTCTCCGTTGGATCTCGTGATTTGGAAAGATTGATAATCCATATTGAAAAATGACGATCGAAGAGTTCTAACGTGCTTTTGGGATATTGAACAGTCTCCGATTTAGCCAGTTCTGGTCCAACTTGGAAGCTTGTCAATTTACCATTCCAATGTGCTCAAAATAGTCTAAATTCAGTCTCTGAAGAGAGAGTTATGAGGGTTACTAGTGGACAAGGAGATGAAGGAAAAGTTCAGGACCGACGACTGTGATCTCACTTATGGATCCCCAAATGGTCTCGGAAGACGATGAATCTAGTAAGGAATGTAAAAGCACTAAAGTAACTCTCAAATGACCAAAATTTGACCCAATCTGACCTCAAATGAGGGAGTTATGCGCATCTCCATTGGATCACACAATTTGGAAAGATTAACAATCCATATTGAAAATGACGATCGAAGAGTTCCAACGTGCTTTTGGGATATTGAACGGTCTCTGAATTATGCAATTTTGGTCCCATCACAAAGCTTGAAAAGTTACCATTCCAACGACCTGAAATTGTCTAAATTTGACCTTAAAAGAGAGAGTTTTGAAGGTTACTATTGGATAAGGAGATGAAGGAAACATTCAGGACCGACGACCATAATCCCACTTATGGATGCCAAATGGTCACGGAATACGACGATTCCTGCCAGTATTGAAAGAGCACTAAAGTACCTTTCAGATGACCAAAAATTGACCCAATCCAACATCAAACGATGGAGTTATGGGCGTCTCCATTAGATTACGCGATTTGGAAAGATTTACAATCCATATTGAAAAATGACGATCGAAGAGTTCCACGTGCTTTTGGGATATCGAACGGTCTCTGAATTATACAATTATGGTCCCATCTCGAAGCTTGTCAAGTTAACATTCCAATGACCTGAAATAGTCTAAATTCGACCTCTAAAGAGAGAGTTATGAAGGTTAACATTGGATAAGGAGTTGACGGAAACATTCAGGACCAACGACTGTAATCCCACTTATGGATGCCTAAATGGTCTTGGAATATGACGATTCCGATCAGGAATGAAAGAGCACTAAAGTACTTTTCAGATTACCAAAATCGACCCAATCCGACATCAAACGATGGAGTTATGGGTGTCTCCGTTGGATCGCGTGATTTGGAAAGATTGACAATCCATATTGAAAAATGATGATCGAAGAGTTCCAACGTGCTTTTGGGATATCAATTGGTCTCTGAATTATGCAATTCTGGTCCCATCTTGAAGCTTGACAAGTTACCATTCCAATGACCTGAAATTGTCTGAATTCGACCTTTGAAGAGAGAATTATGAAGGTTACTATTGGACAAGGAGATGAAGGAAACATTCAGGACCAACGACTGCGATCCCAGTTTCTGAAGCCCAAATGGTCTTGGAATACGATGATTCCAGTCAGGAATGAAAAAGCACTAAAGTACCTTTCAATGACCAAAATTTAACCCAATCCAACATCAAACAAGGGATTAATGAGCATCTCCTTTAGATCAAGCAATTTGGAAAGATTAACAATCCATATTGAAAAATGACGATCGAAGAGTTCCAATGTGCTTTTAGGATATCGATTGGTCTTTGAATTATGTAATTCTGGTCCCATTTGGAAGCTTTACAAATTACCATTCCAATGACCTGAAATAGTCTAAATTTGACCTCCGAAGAGAGTTATCAAGGTTTCTATTGGACAAGGAGATGAAGGAAACATTCAGGACCGACAACTGCGATCCCACTTATGGATGCCCAAATGGTCACGGAATACGACGATTCTAGTCAGTATTGAAAGAACACTAAAGTACCTTTCAGATGATAAAAAATTGACCCAATCCGACATCAAATGATAGAGTTATGGGCGTCTCCATTGGATCGCGTGATTTAGAAAGATTTACAATTTATATTGAAAAATGACGATCGAAGAGTTCCAACGTGCTTTTGGTATATCGAACGGTCTCGGAATTATGTAATTCTGGTCCCATTTCAAAGCTTGACAACTTACCATTCCAATGACCTGAAACAGTCTAAATTCGACCTCTGAAGAGAGAGTTATGAAGGTTGCTATTGGAAGAGGAGATGACAGAAACATTCAGGACAGACAACTGTGATCCCACTTATAGATGCCTAAATGGTCGTACAGTACAACGATTCCAATCAGGAATGAAAGAACAGTAAAGTACCTTTCAGATTACCAAAAATTGACCCAATCCAACGTCAAACGATGGAGTTATGGGCGTCTTTGTTGGATCATGCGATTTGGAAAGATTGACAATCCATATTGAAAAATGATGATCAAAGAGTTCCAATGTGCTTTTCGGATGTTGAATGGTCTCTGAATTAGCCAATTATGGTCCAATTTAGAAGCTTGTCACGTTACCATTCCAATGAGCTCAAAATAGTCTAAATTCAATCTCTGAAGAGCGAGTTATGAGGGTTACTATTGGACAAGGAGATGAAGGAAAAATTCACGACCGTCGACTGTGATCTCACTTACGGATGCCCAAATGGTCTCAGAATACAATGATTCTAATTACAAATGAAAGAACACTAAAGTACCTTTCAGATGACCAAAATTTGACCAAATCCAACCTCAAACAAGGGAGTTATGAGCGTCTCCGTTGGATTGCGCAATTTGGAAAGATTAGCAATCCAAATTGAAAAATGACGATTGAAGAGTTCCAACGTGCTTTTGGGATATCGAACGGTCTCTAAGTTAGCCAATTCAGGTCTTATTTAGATGCTTGACAAGTTACCATTCCAAGGACCTGAAATAGTACAAATTTGACCTCTTAAGAGAGTGTAATGAGGGTTACTATTGGAGAAGGAGATGAAGGAAACATTCTGGACCGACGACTATGATCCCACTTCCGGATGCCCAATTGGTCTCAAAATACGACGATTCCAGTTTGGAATGAAAGAGCACTAAAGTACCTTTCAAATGACCAAAAATTAACCCAATCCGACATCAAATGATGGAGTTATGGGTGTCTCCATTAGATCGCTCTATTTGGAAAGATTAACAATCCTTATTGAAAAATGACGATCGAAGAGTTACAACGTGCATTTGGGATATGAAACAGTCTCTAAATTAGGCAATTCTGGTCCTATTTGGAAGCTTGACAAGTTACCTTCCAATGACCTGAAATAGTCTAAATTTGACCTTTGAAGAAAGAGTTACGAGATTTACTATTAGATAAGGAGATGAAGGAGACATACAGGACCGATGACTACGATCTCACTTACAGATGCCCAAATGGTCTCGAAATATTACGATTCTAGTCCGGAATGAAAGAGCACTAAAGTACCTTGCAGATGACCAAAAATTGATCCAATCCGAATTCAAAGGAGATAGTTATGAGCGTCTCTATTGGATTGCCTGTTTAAGAAAGTTAACAAACCATATTAAAAAATGACAATCGAAGAGTTCCAATGTGCTTTTGGGATATCAAACGGTCTCTGAATTAGGCAATTCTAGTCCTATTTGGAAGCTCGACAAGTTACCATTCTAGTGACCTAAAAAAAATCTAAATTCGACCTCTGAAGAGAGAGTAATGAGGGTTACTTTTGGAGAAGAAGATGATGGAAACATTTAGGACCGACGACTGCGATCCCACTTATGGATGCCTAAATGGTTTAGGAATACGACGATTCCAGTCAGGAATGAAAAAGCACTAAAGTACTTTTCAAATGACCAAAAATCAACCCAATCTGACATCAAATGATGGAGTTATTGGCGTCTCCGTTGGATCGCATGATTTAAAAAGATTAACAATC
Organism: Magnolia sinica; assembly: GCF_029962835.1. Lineage (NCBI taxonomy): Eukaryota > Viridiplantae > Streptophyta > Magnoliopsida > Magnoliales > Magnoliaceae > Magnolia > Magnolia sinica. The sequence goes on from NC_080581.1 coordinate 42,821,143, forward strand.
CATATTGAAAAATGACGATTGAAGTGTTCCAACGTGCTTTTGGGATATCAAACGGTCTTTGAATTAGCCAATTCTGGTCCCATTTGGAAGCTTGACAAGTTCCATTCCAATGACCTGAAATAGTCTAAATTCGACCTCTGAAGAGAGAGTTATGATGGTTACCAATGGACAAGGAGATGAAGGAAACGTACAGGACCGATGACTGTGATCCTACTTGCGGATGCCCAAATGGTCTCGGAATAAGACGATTCCTTTCAGGATGAAAGAGCACTAAAGTACCTTTCAGATGATAAAAAATTGACCCAATCTGACATCAAACGAGGGAGTTATGAGCGTCTCTATTGGATCTCACATTTTGGAAATATCAACATTCCATATTGAAAAATGATGATCGAAGAGTTCCAACGTGCTTTTGGGATATCGAACGGTCTCTAAATTAGGCAATTCTTGTCCCATTTGGAAGCTTGACAAGTTACCATTCCAATGACGTGAAATAGTCTGAATTCGACCTCTGAAGAGAGAGTTATGAAGGTTACAATTGGATAAGGAGATTAAGAAAACATTCAGGACCGACAACTGTGGTCCCACTTACGGATGCCCAAATGGTTTCGAAATACGACGATTCCAGTCAGGAATGAAAGTGCACTAAAGAACCTTTCAGATGACCAAAAATTGACCTAATCTGACATTAAATGATAGAGTTATAGGCGTCTCCGTTGGATCACGTAATTTGGAAAGATTAGCATTCCATTTTGAAAGTTGACGATCGAAGAGTTCCAACGTGCTTCTGGGATATCGAACGATCTCTGAATTTGGCAGTTCTGGTCCCATTTGGAAGTTTGACAAGCTACCATTACAATGACTTGAAATAGTCTAAATTCCACCTCTGAAGAGAGAGTTATGTGGGTTACAATTGGATAAGGAGATGATGGAAATATACAGGACCAATGACTGTGATCCCACTTACGGATGCCCAAATGGTCTCAGAATACGACGATTTCAGCTAGGAATGAAAGAGCACTAAAGTACCTTTCATATGACCAAAAATTAGCCTAATTCGACATCAAATGATGGAATTATTGGCGTCTCTGATGGATCACGCGATTTAGAAGGACTGAGAATCCATATTAAAAAATGACGATCAAAGAGTTCCAACGTGCTTTTGGGATATTGAACGGTCTCTGAATTAGGCAATTCTGGTCTCATTAGGAAGCTTGACAAGTTACCATTCTAATGACCCAAAATAGTCTAAATTCGACCTATGAAGAGAGAGTTATGAAGGTTAATATTGGACAAGGAGATGAAGGAAACAATCAGGACTGACAACTGCGATCCCACTTACGGATGCCCAAATGGTCTTGGAATACGATGATTCTAGTCAGGAATGAAAGAGCACAAAAGTACCTTTCAAATGATGAAAATTTGACCTAATCCGACGTTAAATGAGGGAGTTATGAGCGTCTCCATTGGATCACGCAATTTGGAAAGAATAACAGTCCATTTTGAAAAATGATGATCGAAGTGTTCCAACGTGCTTTTGGGATATCGAGCAGTCTCTGAATTATGCAATTCTGGTCCCATTTGAAAGCTTTACAAGTTACTATTCCAATCCCTAAAATAGTCTAAATTTGACCTCTGAAGAGAGAGTTATGAGGTTTACTATTGGACAAGGAGATGATGGAAACATACGGGACCAACGACAGTTATCCCACTTACGGATGCCCAAATGGTCTCTGAATACGATGATTCTAGTCAGGAATGAAAGAACACTAAAGTACCTTTCAGATGACCAAAAATTGACCCAATCCGACATCAAACGATGGAGTTATGGGTGTCTCCGTTGGATTACACGTCATGGAAAGATTAGAAATCCATATTGAAAAATGAGTATCGAAGAGTTCCAACGAGCTTTTGGGATATTGAATGGTCTCTGAATTAGGCAATTCTGGTCCCATTTGGAAGCTTGACAAGTTACCATTCCAATGACCTGAAATAATCTAAATTTGACCTCTGATGAGAGACTTATGAAGGTTATTATTGGACAAGGAGAAGAAGGAAACATACAGGATCGACGACTGCTATCCCACATACAGATGCCCAAGTGGTCTCGAAATATGACAATTCCAGTTAGGAATGAAAGTGCACTAAAATACCTTTCAGATGACAAAAAATCAACCCAATCCGACTTCAAACGAGGTATTATGAGTGTCTTTGTTGTATCGCACATTTAGAAAAAATTAACAATCTATATTGAAAAATGACGATTGAAGAGTTCCAACGTACTTTTGGGATGTCGAACGGTATCTGAATTAGACAATTCTAGTTTCATTTGGTAGCTTGACAAGTTACTATTCAAATGAGCTAGAAATAGTCTAAACTCGAACTTTGAAGAGAGAGTTGTGTAGGTTACTATTGGACAAGCAGATGACGGAAACTTTCAGGACCGACGACTACTATCCCACTTATGGATGCCTAAATGGTCTCAAAATACAATGATTCCAGTCAGGAATGAAAGAGCACTAAAGTAGCTTTCAGATTACCAAAAATCGACCCAATCTGACATCAAATGATGGAGTTATGGGCGTCTCCATTGGATCATGTGATTGGAAAGATTAACAATCCATATTAAAAAATGATGATTGAAGAGTTCCAATATGCCTTTGGGATATCGAACGGTCTACGAATTATTCAATTCTAATCCAATTTGGAAGGTTGTCAAGTTACCATTCCAATGAGCTCAAAATAGTCTAAATTCAACCTCTCAAGAGAGTTATGAGGGTTATTAATGGGCAAGGAGTTGAAGGAAAAATTCAGGACCGACGACTGCGATCCCAGTTTCTGAAGCCCAAATGGTCTCGGAATACGACGATTCCAATCAGGAATGAAAAACCACTAAAGTATCTTTCAATGACCAAAATTTAACCCAATCCAACATCAAATAAGGGATTAATGAGCATCTCCTTTAGATCAAACAATTTGGAAAGATTAACAATCTAAATTGAAAAATGATGATCGAACGATCTCTGAATTAGACAATTCTAGTCCCATTTGGAAGCTTGACACGTTACCATTCCAATGACTTGAAATAGTATAAATTCGACCTCTGAAGAGAGAATAATGAGGGTTACTTTTGGAGAAGGAGATGAGGGAAACATTTAGGACCGACGACTGTGATCCCACTTACGGATGCCCAAATGGTCTCGAAATACGATGATTCTAGTCAGGAATGAAAGAGCACTAAAGTACCTTTCAGATGACAAAAATTGACCCAATTCGACATCAAATGATGGAGTTATGGGCATCTCGATTGGATCGCGCGATTTGGAAAGATTAACAATCCATATTGAAAAATGACGATCGAAGAGTTCCAACGTGCTTTTGGGATATCTAATGATCTCTGACTTAGGCAATTCTGGTCCCATTTGGAAGCTTTACAAGTTACCATTCCAATGACCTGAAATAATCTAAATTCAACCTCTGAAGAGAGAGTTATGAGGGTTACCATTGGACAAGGAGATAATGGAAACATAGTGGACCGATGCTTATGATCCCACTTATGGATGCCAAAATGGTCTCGGAATAAGATGATTCCAGTCAGGAATGAAAGTGCACTAAAGTACCTTTCAGATGATCGAAAATTGACCCAACCTGACATTGAACGAGGGAGTTATGAGCGTCTCTATTGGATCTCACGTTTTGGAAATATCAACATTCCATATTGAAAAATGATGATCGAAGAGTTCCAACGTGCTTTTGGGATATCGAACGGTCTCTAAATTAGGCAATTCTTGTCCCATTTGGAAGCTTGACAAGTTACCATTCCAATGACGTGAAATAGTCTGAATTCGACCTCTGAAGAGAGAGTTATGAAGGTTACAATTGGATAAGGAGATTAAGAAAACATTCAGGACCGACAACTGTAGTCCCACTTACGGATGCCCAAATGATTTCGAAATACAACGATTCCAGTCAGGAATGAAAGTGCACTAAAGAACCTTTCAGATGACCAAAAATTGACCCAATCCGACAACAAATGATAGAGTTATAAGCATCTCCGTTGGATCGTACAATTTGAAAAGATTAACAGTCCATTTAGAAAAATGACAATCGAAGAGTTACAACGTTCTTTTAGGATATCGAACGGTCTCTGAGTTAGGCAGTTCTGGTCCCAATTGGAAGCTTTACAAGTTACCATTCCAATGACCTGAAATAGTCTAAATTCTACCTCTAAAGAGAGAGTTATGAGGGTTACAATTGGACAAGGAGATGAAGGAAACATACATGACCACCGACGACTGTGATCCCATTTATGGATGCCGAAATGGTGTCGGAGTACGACGGTTCTAGCCAGGAATGACAGAGAGCTAAAGTACCTTTCAGATGACTAAAAATCGACCCAATTCGACATTAAACAATGGAGTTATGGGCGTCTCCATTGGATCACTCGATTTAGAAAAATTACCCATCTATATTGAAAAATGACGATCGAAGAGTTCCAACGTGCTTTTGGGAAATCGAATGGTCTCTGAATTAGGCAATTATGGTCCCATTTGGAAGCTTGAGAAGTTACCATTCTAATGAGCTGGAAATAGTCTAAATTTGAACTTTGAAGAGAGAGTTATGCAGGTTACTATTGGACAAGGAGATGACAAAAACATTCAGGACCGACGACTACTATCCTACTTATAGATGCCTAAATTATCTCAGAATACGATGATTCTACTCAGGAATGAAAGAGCAGTAAAGTATCTTTCAGATTACCAAAAATTGACCTAATCCAACATCAAACGATGGAGTTATGGGCATCTCCGTTAGATCGCGTGATTTGAAAAGATTAACAATCCATATTGAAAAATGATGATTGAACAGTTCAAATGTACTTTTGGGATATCGAACAGTCTCCGAATTAGCCAATTCTGGCCCAATTTGGAAGCTTGTCAAGTTACCATTCCAATGAGCTCAAAATAGTCTAAATTTAACCTCTCAAGAGAGAGTTATGAGGGTTACTAATGGACATGGAGTTGAACAAAAAATTTAGGACCGACAACTGTGATCCCACTTGCCAAAGCCCAAATGGTCTTGGAATATGACGATTCCAATCAAGAATGAAAAAGCACTAAAGTTCCTTTCTGATGACTAAAATCTGACCCAATCCAACATTAAACAAGGGATTAATGAGCATCTCCGTTAGATTAAGCAATTTGGAAAGATTAACCATCCAAATTGAAAAATGACGATCAAAGAGTTCCAATGTGCTTTTGGGATATCAAACGGTCTCGGAATTAGCCAATTCTAGTCGCATTTGGAAGCTTGACAAGTAACTATTCCAATGACCTTAAAAGTCTAATTTCGACCTCCGAAAAGAGAATAATGAGCGTTACTATTGGACAAGGAGATAAAGGGAGCATTCTAGACCGACGATTGCGATCTCACTTACGGATGCCCAAGTGGTCTCGGAATATGATGATTCCAGTCAGGAATGAAAGAGCACTAAAGTAACTTTCAGATGACTAAAAATTAACCCAATCTCACATCAAACGATAGAGTTAAGGGCATCTCCATTGGATCGCACGATTTGTAAAGATTAACAATCCATATTGAAAAATGACGATCAAAGAGTTCCAACGTGCTTTTGGGATATTGAACGGTCTCTGAATTAGGCAATTTTGGTCTCATTTGGAAGCTTGACAACTTACCATTCCAATGATATGAAATAGTCTAAATTCGACCTCTGAAGAGAGAGTAATGAGATTGTTATTAGACAAAGAGATGGAGGAAACATATAGTACTGACGACTGCGATCCCACTTTTCGGATGCCCAAATGGTCTCGAAATAGGACGATTCCAGTCAGGAATGAAAGAGCACTAAACTACCATTCAAATGACCAAAAATCAACCCAATCCAACTTCAAACGAGGTAGTTATGAGCGTCTTTGTTGGATCGCGAGTTTAGGAAAGATTAACAATCCATATAGAAAAATGACAATTGAAGAGTTCCAACGTGCTTTTGGGATATCGAACGGTCTCCGAATTAGGCAATTCTGATCCCATTTGGAAGCTTGAAAGTTACCATTCTAATGACCTGAAATAGCCTAAATTCGACTTATGAAGAGAGAGTTATGAAGGTTAATATTGGACAAGGAGATGAAGGAAATATATAGGACCGACTACTGCGATCCCACTTACGGATGCCCAAATGGTCTCGGAATACGACGATTCTAGTCAAGAATGAAAGAGCACTAAAGTACCTTTTAAATGACCATTAATCGACCCAATCCGACATCAAACGATGGAGTTATGGGCATCTTTGTTGGATCACACGATTTGGAAAGATTAAGAATCCATATCGAAAAAAGACAATCAAAGTGTTCCAATGTGCTTTTGGGATATCGAACAGACTCTGAATTAGGTAATTCTCATCCCATTTGGAAGCTTTACAAGTTACCATTCCAATGACATGAAATGGTCTAAATTCGACCTCTAAAGAGAGAGTTATGATGGTTACTATTGGACAAGGAGATGAAGCAAAACATACAGGACTGATGACTGCAATCCCACTAACGGATGCCCAAACAGTCTCAGAAAATGATGATTGTAATTAGGAATGAAAGAGCGCTAAAGTACCTTACAGATGACCAAAAATTAAGCCAATCTGACATTAAATGAAGGAGTTATGGGCGTCTCTGATGGATCGTTTGATTTGGAAAGAATGAGAATCCATATTGAAAAATGACGATCGAAGAGTTCTAATGTGCTTTTGAGATATCGAACGGTCTCTAAATTAAGCAATTCTCGTCCCATTTGGAAGCTTGACAAGTTACCATTCCAATGATCTGAAATAGTCTAAATTCGACCTATGAAGACAGAGTTATGAACATTTAATATTGGACAAGGAGATGAGGGAAACATACAGGACCGACGACTACGATCCCACTTACGGATGCCCAATGGTCTAAGAATACAACGATTCAAGTCAAGAATGAAAGAGCACTAAAATACCTTTCAGATGACCAAAATTTGACCCAATCTGACACCAAATGAGGGAGTTATGAGCGTCTCTGTTGGATTGCGCAATTCGGAAAGAATAAAAATCCATTTTGAAAAATGATGATCTAAGAGTTCCAATGTGCTTTTGGGATATCGAACGGTCTCTAAATTATGCAATTCTGGTCCCATTTGAAAGCTTTATAAGTTACCATTCCAATGCCCTGAAATAGTCTAAATTCGACCTCTTAAGGGAGAGTTATGAGGGTTACTATTGGATAAGGAGATGAAGGAAACATATAGGACCGACGACAGTGATCCCACTTATGGATACTCAAATGGTCTCGAAATATGTGATTCCAGTCAGGAATGAAAGAGCACTTAAGTACCTTTCAGATGACTAAAACTCGACCCAATTCGACATCAAACGATGAAGTTATGGGCGTCTCCATTGGATCGCATGTTTTTGAAAGATTAACAATCCATATTGAAAATTGATGATCGAAGAGTTCCAACGTGCTTGTGGGATATCGAATGGTCTCTGAATTAGGCAATTCTGGTCCCATTTGGAAGGTTAACAAGTTACCATTCCAATGACCCGAAATATTTTAAATTCGACCTCTGAAGAGAGAGTTATGAAGGTTACAATTGGACAGGTAGATGAAGGAAACATTCAGGACTGACAATAGCGATCCCACTTATGGATGCCCAAATGGTCTCAGAATATGACGATTCCAGTCAGGAATGAAATTGCACTAATGTCACTTTCAGATGATGAAAAATCTATCCAATCCGACATCAAATGATGGAGTTATAAGCGTTTTCGTTGGATCGCGTAAATTGGAGAGATGAACAATCCATATTGAATAATGATGATCGAAGAGCTCCAACGTGCTTTTGGGATATCGAACGGTCTCTGAATTAGGCAATTTTGGTCCCATTTGGAAGCTTGACAAGTTACCATTTCGATGACCTAAAATTGTCTAAATTCGACCTCTGAAGAGAGAGTTATGAAGGTTACTATTGGACATGGAGATGATGGAAACATTCAGGACCGACGCTTGCGATCCCACTTACGGATGCCGAAATGGTCTCGGAATATGACGATTCCAATCAGGAATGAAAGAGCACTAAAGTACCTTTCATATGATAAAAAATTGACCCAATTGGACATCAAACGATGGAGTTATGGGCGTCTCTGTTAGATCGCGCGATTTGGAAAGATTAACAATCCATATTGAAAAATGACGATCGAAGAGTTCCAACGTGCTTTTGGGATATCGAACGGTCTCTTAATTAGGTAATTTTGGTTCCATTAGGAAGCGTTACAAGTTACCACTGTAATGACCTGAAATAGTCTAAATTCGACCTCCGAAGAGAGAGTCATGAGGGTTACTATTAGACAAAGAGATGAAGGAAACATCGACCCAATCTGACGCCTGCGATTCCACTTACGGATGCCCAAATGATCTTAGAAAATGATGATTCCAGTCAGGAATGAAAGAGCACTAAAGTACCTTTTAGATGACCAAAAATTGACCCAATCTGACATCAAACGATGGAGTTATGAGCGTCTTCGTTGGATCGCGTGATTTGGAAAGATTGATAATCCATATTGAAAAATGAGTATCGAAGAGTTCCAACGAGCTTTTGGGATATCGAAGGGTCTCTGAATTAAGCAATTCTAGTCATATTTGGAAGCTTGACAAGTTACCATTCTAATGACCTGAAATAGTCAAAATTAGAGCTCTGATGAGAGAGTTGTGAAGGTTACTATTGGACAAGGAGAAGAAGGAAACATACATGACCGACAACTGTGATCCCACTTTCGGATGCATAATGGTCTCGAAATCAGACGATTCCATTCGGTAATGAAATTGCCCTAAAATACCTTTCAGATGACCAAAAATCAACCCAATCCGACTCAGGTAGTTACGAGCGTCTCTGTTGGATCGCGCGTCTAGGAAAGATTAACAATCCATATTGAAAAATGATGATCGAAGAGTTCCAACATGCTTTTGGGATATCGAACGGTCTCTTAATTGGACAATTCTAGTCCTAATTGGAGGTTTGACAAGTTACCATTCCAATGACCTGAAATAGTCTAAATTCGACCTCTTTTGAAGAGCGAATTATGAGGGTTACTTTTGGAGAAGGAGATGACGGAAACATTCAGGACCGACGACCGCGATCCCACTTACGGATGCCCAAATCGTCTTGGAATACGATGATTCCAATCAAGAATGAAAAAGCACTAAGGTACCTTTAAGATGACAAAAAATTGACCCAAGCAGACATCAAATGATGGAGTTATGGGCATCTCCGTTGGATCACACAATTTGGAAAGATTTACAATCCAAATTGAAAAATGACGATTGAAGAGTTCCAATGTGCTTTTGGGATATCGAACGATCTCTGAATTAGGCAATTCTTGTCTTATTTGGAACTTTACAAGTTACCAATCCAATGACATGAAGTAATCTAAATTCGACCTCCGAAGAGTGAGTTATGAGGGTTACTATTGGATAAGGAGATGAAGGAAACATACAGGACTGACAACTGCGATCCCACTGACAGATAGGCAAATGATCTCAGAATACGACGATTACAATTAGGAATGAAAGAGTGCAAAAGTACCTTTCAGATGATGGAGTTACGGGCGTCTTCGATGGATCATGTGATTTTGAAAGATTAACAATCCATATTGAAAAATGGTGGTCGAAGAGTTCCAACGTGCTTTTGGGATATCAAACGGTCTATGAATTAGGCAATTTTGGTCCCATTTGGAAGCTTGACAAGTTACCATTCTAATGACCTGAAATAGTCTAAATTCGACCTCCGAAGAGAGAGTTATGAAGGTTAATAATGGACAAGGAGATGAAGGAAACATTCAGGATCGATGACTGCGATCCCACTTACAGATGACCAAATGGTCTCAAAATACGATGATTCCAGTCAGCAATGAAAGAGCACTAAAGTAACTTTCAGATGACAAAAAATCAACCCAGTTCGACATTAAAGGTTGGAGTTATAGGCGTCACTGTTGGATCATGTAATTTGGAAAGATTATAAAATCCATATTGAAAAATGATGATAGAAGAGTTCCAACGTGCTTTTGGCATATCGAACGGTCTTGGAATTAGGCAATTCTGATCCCATTTGGAAGCTTGACAGGTTACCATTCCAATGACCTAAAATAGTTTAAAATCTACCTCTGAAGAGAGAGTTATGAGGATTACAATTGGACAAGGAGATGAAGGAAACATACAGGACCGACGACTGTGATTCCACTTACGGATGCCAAAATGGTCTCGGAATACGATGATTCTAGTCAGGAATGAAAGTGCACTAAAGTACCTTTCAGATGACCAAAAATTGACCCAATTCGACATCAAACGATGGAGTCATGGGCATCTGCATCTCCGTTGGATCTCGCGTTTTGAAAAGATTAACAATCCATATTGAAAAATGACTATCGAAGAGTTCCAACATGCTTTTGGGATATCGAATGGTCTCTGAATTATGCAATTCTGATCCCATTTGGAAGCTTGGCAAGTTATCATTCCAATGACCTGAAATATTCTAAATTTGACCTCTAAAGAAAGATTTATGAAGGTTACTAATGGACAGGTAGATGAAGGAAACATTTAGGACTGACAACTATGATCCCACTTAGGGATGCCCAAATTGTCTCGGAATACGATGATTCTAGTCAGGAATGATAGAGCACTAATGTTCCTTTCAGATGATAAAAAAACTATCCAATCCGACTTTAAATGATGGAGTTATAGGCTTCTCCATTGGATCGCCTAATTTGGAGAGATTAACAATCCATATCGAAAACTGATGATCGAAGAGTTCCAATGTGCTTTTGGGATATCGAACGGTCTCTGAATTAGGCAATTTTGGTCCTATATGGAAGCTTGACAAGTTACCATTCAATGACCTAAAATCGTCAAAATTCAACCTCTGAAGAGAGAGTTATGAAGGTTACTAGTGGACAAGGAGATGTAGGAAATATTCAGGACCTACGACTACGATCCCACTTACGGATGCCTAAATAGTCTCAGAATACGATGATTCTAGTCAGGAATGAAAGTGCACTAAAGTACCTTTCAGATGACCAAAAATCAATCCAATCCGACATCAAACGATGGAGTTATGGGTGTCCCCATTGGATCGCGCATTTTGGAAAGATTAGAAATCTAAATTGAAAAATGACTATCAAAGAGTTTTAACATGCTTTTGGGATATCGAATGGTCTCTGAATTAGGCAATTTTGGTCCCATTTGGAAGATTGACAAGTTACCATTCCAATGACCTGAAATATTCTAAATTCGACCTCTTAAGAGAGAGTTATGAAGGTTACTATTGGAAAAGCAGATGAAGGAAACATTCAGGACCGATAATTGCGATCTCACTTACGTATGCCTAAATGGTCTTGGAATACGATGATTCCAGACAGGAATGAAAGAGCACTAAATACCTTTCAAATGATAAAAAATCTACCCAATCTGACATCAAATGATGGAGTTATAGGCGTATCTATTGGATCATGTAATTTAGAGAAATTAACAATCCATATTGAAAAATGATGATCGAAGAGTTCCAACGTGCTTTTGGGATATCGAACGGTCTCTGAATTAGGCAATTCCGGTCTCATCTGGAAGCTTGACAAGTTACCATTCCAATGACCTAAAATTGTCAAAATTTGACCTTTGAAGGGAGAGTTATGAAGGTTATATTAGTCAAGGAGATGAAGGAAACATTCAGGACCTACGACTGCAATGCCACTTACAGATGCTAAAATGGTCTCAAAATACGACGATTCTAGTTAGGAATGAAAGTGCACTTAAGTACCTTTCAGATGACCAAAAATTAACCCAATCCGACATCAAACGATGGAGTTATGGGTGTCTTCATTGTATCTCGTGATTTAGAAATATTAACAATCCATATTGAAAAATGATGATCAAAGAAATCCAATGTGCTTTTAGGATATCGAACGGTCTCTAAATTAGGCAATTCTGGTCCCATTTGGAAGCTTGACAAGTTACCATTCCAATGACTTGGAATATTCAAAATTTGACCTCTAATGAGAGAGTTATGAAGGTTACTATTGGACAAGGAGAAGAAGGAAACATACAAGACCGACGACTGCAATCCAACTTACGGATGCCCAAATGGTCTTGAAATAAGATGATTCTAGTTAGGAATGAAAGAGCACTAAAGTACCTTTCAGATGACCAAAAATTGACCCAATCTGAGGTAGTTATGAGCATCTCTGTTGAATTGTGTGTTTAGGAAAGATTAACAATCCATATTGAAAAATGACTATTGAAGAGTTGCAACGTGCTTTTGGGATATCGAAGGGTCTCTAAATGAGGCAATTCTAGTCCCAATTGGAAGCTTGACAAGTTACCATTCCAATGACCTGGAAATAGTCTAAATTTAACCTTTTAAGAGAGAGTTATGAAGGTTAATATTGGACAAGGAGATGATGGAAACATTCAGGATCGACGACTGCGATCCCACTTATGGATGCCGAAACGGTGTCGGAATGCAACGATTCCAGTCAAGAATGAAAGAGCACTAGTACCTTTCAGATGACCAAAAATCGACCCAAACGGACATCAAACGATGGAGTTATGGGCGTCTCCATTAGATTGCGCGATTTGGAAAGATTAACAATCCATATTGAAAAATGATGATCGAAGAGTTCCAACGTGCTTTTGGGATATCTAACGATCTCTGAATTAGGCAATTCTGGCCCCATTTGGAAGCTTTACAAGTTTCCATTCCAATGAGCAGAAATAGTGTAAATTCGACCTCTGAAGAGAGAGTTATGAGGGTTACTATTGGACAAGGAGATGAAGGAAACATACAGGACCGACAACTGTATCCCACTAACAGATGCGCAAATGGTCTCAGAATACGACGATTACAATCAGTAATGAAAGAGCGGAAAAGTACTTTCAGATGCCAAAAATTGCCCCAATTCGATATCAAAAGATGGAGTTATGGGCAAAGCCAATGGATCACGCGATTTGGAAAGATTAACAATCCATATTGAAAAATGGCAATCGAAGAGATCCATTGTGCTTTTGAGATATCTAATGGTGTTTAAATTAGGCAATTCTGGTCCCATTTGGAAGCTTGACAAGTTACAAATTCATTGACTTGAAATATTCTAAATTCGACCTCTGAAGAGAGAGTTATGAAGGTTAATATTGGACATGGAGATGATGGAAACATTAAGGACCAACGACTGTGATCCCACTTGCGGATGCCCAAATGGTTTCGGAATATGACGATTACAATCAGGAATGAAAGTGCATTAAAGTACCTTTTCAGACGACAAATCGACCCAATCTGACATCTAATGATGTAGTTATAGGCGTCTTCGCTGGATCGCGCAATTTGGAAAGATTAACAATCCATTTTGAAAAATGACGATCGAAGAGTTCTAACGTGCTTTTGGGATATCAAACGGAATCTGAATTAGGCGATTTTGGTTCCATTTGGAAGCTTTACAAGTTACCATTTTAATGACATGAAATAGTCTAAATTCGACCTCTGAAGAGAGAGTCATGAGGGTTACTATTGGACAAGGAGATGAAGGAAACATACATGAACGACGACCGCGATTCCACTTACAGATTCCCAAATGGTCTTGTAAAATAACAATTCTAGTCAGGAATGAAAGAGCACTTAAGTACCTTTCAGATGACAAAAAATCGACACAATACGACATTAAACGATGGAGTTATAAGTGTCTCCATTGGACCGCACAATTTAGAAAGATTAACAATCCATATTGAAAAATGATGATCAAAGAGTTCCAATGTGCTTTTGGGATATCGAACAGTCTCTGAATTAGGCAATTCTGGACCCATTTGGAATCTTTACAAGTTACCATTCCAATGAGCTAGATGTAGTCCAAATTTGAACTCTAAAGAGATTGTTATGAGCATTACAATTGGACAAGGAGATGAAGGAAACATTCAGGACCAACGACTGCGATCCTACTTATGGATGCCCATATGGTCTCGGAATACGACGATTCCTGTAAGGAATGAAAGAGCACTAAAGTACCTTTCAGATGACCAAAAATTGACCCAATCCGACATCAAATGATGGAGTTAAACGAGTCTCCGTTGGATCGCGCGATTTGGAAAGTTTAACAATCCATATTAAAAAATGACGATTGAAAAGTTCCAACGTGCTTTTAGGACATCGAACGATATCTGAATTAGGCAATTCTGGTCCCATTTGAAAGCTTGACAAGTTACCATTCCAGTGACCTGAAATGGTCTAAATTCGACCTCTAAAGAGAGAGTGATGAAGGTTACTATTGGATAAGGAGATGAATGAGACATTCAGGATCGACGACTACAATTCCACTTACGGATGCCCAAATGGTCTTGGTGGTAGTGCACAAGTGATTGCATTTAGTGCTTTTGCATTGACACTACTTTCACTTTTCTGAACTATGGTCCAAGTGAAATAATGTGAAACTTTTATTGATTTTGAACCATCGATACCAGTCACTTCAGTGGTAGGGGGTTCCATTCAGTCACTGTGGCTTACCACACACTCTCATCCATAGATTTAAGGAAAATCCTCATCCTGGCTTTCCAATAGGCATAATTAGAGCCATCAAATGGTGGAGGCCTAGTGACTAAGAGGCTATCAAAATTTGACATCTTATCAATAGCTTAGATCGATTAGCTCAGGAAATAAATCTAAATAGAAAGAGTTAGAACGAGCTATTAGGCTTTGATACCACTTGAAAAGGCCAAGTTATGTCTTTGAGGGGGGGGGGGGGGTGAAAAGGACAATGCCAAATTTAAAATAATAATAGCGAAATTAAATAATGAGATAGCCAAATAAAGGAAATCAATTCACAATGCTGAAATGAAAGACAACCTCAATAAACAAGTATTGAGAGGTTGATACAAATGCTATTCTAAGGACAACCTTACACCATAAAAACCAAGGGTTTATGGTAGGACAACCTTATTTCTAGAATGTTCTTCGTATCAACAACTCAAACTGAAGAGGAATAAATAAATAGCAAGGAATTGAAATAAATTGCAAGAATTTAAATCCAAATTATTACAACATTCCCCACAGTGCTTGAAATGTAAATATTACAACATTCACATCCACACATACATTTCACAAACTTGAATGATAAAAGATAGCAAATATAACTCACACATCCACAAAACACAAAGAGTTATACTGGTTTGCCTGTGTGTACACCAACTGTTAAACAACAGCCACACAGCTTGCTACTCCACTCCTAATATCCTCACATTGGGGATATTAACATTCACTTTGAAAGTAGGTTTCACAGGTTCACCTAAAACCTTCACAATTGTGTATTTCAAATGGGCTTACACAATTCAAAAACCCCACTTCTGAGTTTTTCTGGCTCTCCTCAGATAACCAATAGATTGAGATTTTTCTGGCTTAATCTCAAACAAAAACCAAACTGAAGGAAATTTACAATACAGGAAAATACCAGGATTTCTCCTTTTGTAGCAACTCAGAAGAACCAATCGGAGTAGAACCTCGAATGTGGAAGTTCAATGTCCAATACTTACTTTGAAATGGTTCTAGGTTCTAATTGATTTTAAATTAAACCAGTTTGGCTAGCTGTATTTGATTTTGATTCCAAGAAGAAGGAACAATTCCTCTTTTCAATTCAGATTGGAATATAGAAACAAAATCAAATTAATAAAGCTAACAAAAGAGAATATTAAATATGCACAATGTAGCTTAAAAATGAACAAAAACTTATCTCAGAGTGATGTCTTGATTTTACTTAAATTCGATATTAAACTCTGAAATTCGTGTTCTATTTATATTTGCAGAAATCTCATCTACAACTGGTCCTAAGGACACTACGACTGGTCGTAGAAGAACATATTATTGAAATTTTAAGCACGATCGGATAAAACCGTTTCACGACTGGTCATAGGTTGTCCATGACTGGACGTGAGCCCTCCACGACTGGTCATGAGCATCATATGACTGGTCGTGAGAAACCAGGAACAGTTGCTGGAATTTGAGTCGTAGGTCCAGGACTAGTCGTAGGACAAGTCATGCATTATTCACACGACCGGTCGAACAGAGTCCAGGACTGGTTGTAGCTCAACCAAAAAATTTTAAAAATTTATAACAACTTAGGACTGGTCTTGGAATTTCTTGGATTGGTCGAGCCAGAGCTAGGACTAGTCGAACAGAGTTTAGGACTAGTCTTAGAACAGTCCAAATACATGTAAAATAATTCAATTGGAATTATGTATACAAAATGAGCTTCCCTAAGGTCAATCTAAGGTCAATCATAACTTGAAAGTGAGGTATATCATTAAGACTTCATTTCTTTAAATGATAGTTGACCATTGAAGATTATGAAGCTTGAGATCTCTCTACTTGATGTAACATTGAGCTTGAGATCTTCTAGAGCTTGAATTACACTTAATCTTGAGTTTTACTTCTTGTAGCTTGAATTACACTTGACTTGGGTCTTGAACAAGATCAGTTCTTCCATTGTAGCTTGTACTTGCATTTCTTGAAATGGTTTGAAGTAGTTCTTTGTTCTTGATTTGAAGCAAAGTGTTTAGAGAGGTGATGCAATGTCTTGATCATATATACCAATGAGTTACACAAGACGTAGATTAATGTTTTGGCACCACAAAATTTGACAACCAAAGAAGCATAAAACCATAGCACTTATAATCTCCCCTTTTGTCAAATTTGTGACAAAACACATTCCAAAAAAAATAAGAGAAGCACAACATGCTCAATAAAGAATCATGCACCAGTCAATCATGCACCAGACATATATAAGAGAACCGGTTACAGCCTGGTTAAATAATCATGCACCAGTTGTCATTAACTAGCACAAATTCTTCCTTACTTATTTACTCTCCCTGAGTAGCACACAAATATATATCGTAAAAATTAATGTTACTACCCTTCAATCCATATCCATTATCCATTCCAATCAATCCAAACTACTTGAAATCTTCTCCCCTTTTTTGTCACAATATGACAAAGGAAGCAAAAAAGAAATAGAAAAGGATAATAAACAAGAGTAAGAAAATGATTAACTAGACAAGATTTAAGCAAATTAAAGTCCACAACTATTAACCAATTCAAATCCACAAACAAAGGTCAGTTAACCAAACTGAAGTAAAATCAAAGTTCACACACCAACAAAGGTAAAACAGTATTAGATTAATATAGACCAAAAGATAAAACACTTAATCAGATCTAGATGAAGGAGCAGGTATGGTAGGATCAAGTTGATGAAGGCCCTTCTTTATGCGCCTAAGATACTTACGCATATATTTAAATCGAAGATCATGGGCCACATTCATATTATATAGAACTCTAGTGAGCATGCATTTTTTAGATTCGGAGGGTTTTTCAGCTAAAGTATGAATAGGAATACCCTCATTGTTGACTGGTATGTCTATAAGACCCGAAATCAAATGACGGTCTACATCAAATGGACCTTCTTTAGCATCAATTTTAAAAGTTAAATTCTCAGATGAAAACTCAGAAATGCATGCAAACATGGCCTGTGCAATAGATTGGTATGTAGGCGCACCCTAATGTAAGATGTTAGCCCATCCTACAGCTAGGAGAAGAGGAAGAATACCAAAAGGAGCAATGTGATCAAGATCAACAGGCTATTCAACAATGACATTGCGCATACGCAAATCCCGCACATGTGAGGCATCATCTTTGGGTGACTGAAGATAGCGCTGAGTGATAGGAGTTGATCTAGAAGATGATGGACCACGAGAAGTTTTCTTTTTCCCTCTAGCATCCATTTGCATGAAGAAACCCAAAGAATCAAGAAGATGCAAATAGGATAGAGTAGGGTTTATAAAGATCAGATTTGGGTGTAGAAAATCTCAAAATCTTCAAGAGAACTTGAAATCAACCACTCTAAGGAACAAAATGAAGTGATTAGAGCATAAATCTACAAGGAAAACAGAAATGATGCACTTACCTTAAAGAATAAAGCACTTGGGTACGACTAGTCGTGCCACACCCGTTGGAGAAGAAGGAGGAAATGAAGAAGAAAATATTTTTTCCCAATTTTTAAAATGACCAGTGCGCTCCACGACCAGTCTTGAGCTGTCCTCGACCGGTCGAGCACATCTACGACTGGTCGTGTACAAACAAAAACATGTATTTTTCATGAAAATTTGAAATTTAAACACATAAATTATCAAATATATACACTATGATACATACATGCATGAATAATTAATTTTAAATGCAAATACCAAGATTAAATTTTAATTTATTAAACATGCTTTTGTCGAGCGATTTAGTGAAAATGTTAGCAAGTCGAGTCTCGGTCGGAATGTATTCCAAAGATATTATTTTTTTCCACTAATTCACGAATGTAATGATACCGAATGTAGCTGGATTAGATTTTTTGAAATATTTATAGCATTGAAATTATCACAAAATAATATCATTGATTCTTGTGCAATTCCATAATCACTTAAAATACGTTTCATCTAAACAAGCTGAGTACATGTATTTCCTATTGCGATGTATTCAGCTTTAGCAGTTGAGAGCGATATAGAACTTTGTTTCTTGTTAAACCAAGAAACCAAATAATTTTCAATATAGAAACAACCACCACTGGTTGATTTCCTGTCATCAATATTACCAGCCCAATCAGCATCTGAGTACCCAGCCAATTGAAAACTAGTATCATAAGACTACCAGAGACCCAATTTAGCAGTACTTGCGACATATCGCATTATCCACTTAACAACAGTTAGATGTGACTCTTTAGGATCAAACTGATATCTAGTGCAAATACCAACACTAAAAGTAATATCAGGTATACTAGCAGTTAAATAAAGTAAACTACCAATCCTACTACAATATAATTTAGGATCAACATTTTTACTTGTAGAATCCTTTGAGAGTCTTAAAGTTGTACTCATAAGAGTATCAAACTTCTTACCATTCTCAAATCCGAACTTTTTAATCAAGTTCAAAGCATATTTGGTTTGAGAAATAAAAATACCATCAGGTTGTTATTTTACTTGTAACCCTAGGAAATAATTCAATTCCCCAACCATGCTCATTTTGAACATAGATTTCATTAAATCTGCAAACTCAACAGTCATGTTAGAACAAGTAGATCCATATATAATATCATCAACGTAGATCTGTACCATTAAAATATCATCGTTATATTTCTTAACAAACAAAGTTTTATCAACACTTACCATTTGAAAATTATGACTTAGTAAAAACTTAGTTAATTTTTCATACCATGCCCTGGGAGCTTGTTTCAAACCGTAGAGAGCCTTTTTAAGGCGGTAGACATGATCAGTGTTCCTAGGGTCTTCAAAACCCGTTGGTTGTTCAACATACACTTATTCATGTAGATCGCCATTTAAGAAGGCACTCTTCACATCCATTTGATAAATTTTGAATTTTCTAAAATAAGCAATAGATATGAATAGTCTAATTGATTCAAGACGAGCTACAGGGGCAAAGGTTTCATCATAATCAATGACTTCAATTTGAGTGTACCCTTGTACAACCAGTCTAGCCTTATTTTGAATAATATTACTAAGTTCATTAGACTTATTTTTGAAAATCCACTTAGCTCCAAAATATGTTTATCTTTAGGTCTAGGAATAAGATACCAAACATCATTTCTCACAAATTGGTTAAGCTCTTCTTGCATTGCAACTATCCAGTTTTCGTCAGTAAGATCTTCTTTTATGTTTACCGGTTTTATCTAGGATGTAAAGCATACGTAATTACATATGTCTTCAAATTGTTTACGAGTGCGCACACCAGTGAGAGGGTTTCCAAGAATCTGATTAGTTGGATGATCTTTAACAGTCCTTAATTCAGAATTGTTTTGACTTGATGAAGTATCTGGTTTGTCAATTAAAAGAACTTCACCATTATCTGAACTTGGGGCAGGTGTATTCAAGTGATCGTCTATGACTACATTAATAATTTCCTGAATAACACCGGTCCTTTTGTTCACTATGCAATATGTGTGACTGTTTAAAGAATTACCTGAAAAGATTTATTCATCACTTTTAGTGTCAAACTTTCCCAAATTTTCACAGTCACGTAAAATATAGTACTTGCTGCCAAAAACTCGAAAGTATTTGACAGTAGGCTTCCTATCGAATCACATTTCATATGTCATTTTATTATTAGATTTACTAGTATAAACCCGGTTGATTATATAGCGGGCAGTATTTATGGCTTCAGCTTAAAGATTTTTAGATAACTTCATACTTTTCAACATTACATTAGCTATTTCTTGAAGCACTCTATTTTTTCTTTCTACAATTCCATTTTGTTGTGGAGTTTTGGGCGCAGAGAATTCATGTAATATCCCCTGGTCACTACAGAATTTCTCAAAACTACTTAGATCCATGATCACTACAGATCTTACAGACTTGAAAACATTTTTTCGTTTGGATCCGTTTGAGAACTCTTTTTTACTTCATTAAGGGTTTCTGATTTATCCCTTAAGAAAGCTACCCAAGTGAATCTGGTATAATCATCCACGATCACCAGTATGTATTTTTTGCCACCTCGACTCTCCGTCCTAGTTGGTCCTATTAAATCCATATGGAGAAGCTCGAGTGGTCTTGATGTGGTATTGGAGTTCACCTTCTTGTGAGAGCTCCTAGTTTGCTTGCCAATCTGGCATTCGCCACATATTTTGTCTATTTTTTGTAATTTAGGTAGACCTCTTATTAGTTCTCTTTTGCTCAGTCTATACAAATTATGGTAGTGTACATGTCCAAAACGTTTATGCCACAAATCAGTCTCATCGGTGTGGACCATGTAACACGTTTGACTAGATGAGCTGGATTCACTAACAATATAGCAGTTTTCAGAAGTTCTGCGACCAGTTAATATTACTGAACCCTTATTATTTAGAATTTCACAACCTTGGTTAGAAAATCTTACACTATGATTGTTATCGCATATTTGAGACATGCTTAACAGATTGTGTTTTAATCCTTCAACGTATAAAACATTTTTAAACAAAGGGAGGTTATAGAGTTGAATCATACCTTAGCTAATAATCTTACAATTGCTACCATCGCCGAATGTGACTGACCCATCAGTCATGTCTTTGAGATTGGTGAATAGACCTTTATCACCAGTCATATGCCTTGAGCATCCACTGTCTAGGTACCACTTTGAATGGCTTGTAGCTTTTAAAGCAGTGTGGGCAACCAAACAGGTAACCTTAGGAACCCATTTCATAACTGTTTTAGGTTTAGGAGTGTATTTGTAATTGTTGTAGGAATGACCCATTAAGTTAGATTTTAAGAGCTCCTTAAGCAAATCAACTATCTTTTTAGCCAAAGGGTTTTGATTCTGATTTTTATAGTTGATATAATTACTTTTAAGTTTGAAAGATTGAAAAGTTTTAACATTTTTAGAAAACTTTTGATTAGAACTATTTCCGTTTAAGTTTGAAGATTCTCCTTTCACAAACTTAGGAAAAGTATTCTTCTGTTTAGGAGGAACACTTTTATCATAGCCCAAACTAGATCGATCACCACATTTTCTTGATCCAAACAAAAGTTTTTCTAACTTTGGATCACCTTGGGCATATCTCCATATATCCTTTAAACTCAAATGAGAAGAGACTTCAAGTTTAAGTTTTTCATTTTCAGATTTTAGGTTTTCAATCAGGGAAGTTTTAAACTCTAAATCACATTTTGATTTTGCAAAACAATCTGAAATTTGAGATTTTTCTAAAATAAGTGATTCAAAAATTTCTTTAAGTTTTAAAAACTTTTCTTTTTGAAGTTTTAGTTTTACGGCAATTTTACGACTTTCCTTTATAGGGCATTATAAGCATCTTGAACATCTTCTTCATTTTCATGATCACTATTCAGATTTTCTTCACTAGTAGAATCATCATGATCTAAAAAAGTGAACTTGGCTAGAGTCATAAGGGCTTTGACTTCATTGCCCGACTCGGTTTCAGAATCTTCTGATTCAGAAGAGGCATCAGAATCAGAGGATTCATCCCAAGTAGCCAACATACTCTTCTTTTTGGGTTTGCCCTTTTTAGGACACTTGTTTACTAAATGCCCATATTCTTGGCAGTTGTAACATTGACTATCTTTTAAAGATTTATAAGTTCTGGTTTTAGATCTTTTCTTATCATTTGATTTTTGAAAGTCAACCCTTTTTTTACTTTTGAAAATCTTGTAAAACTTTTTCGCTAAAAGAGCCATATCATCTTCAGAATTTTCTAAATCAGAATTTTTTTGAGAAATACATGTAGAAGATTTAAGAGCGATAGATTTACCTTTAGGAGCTTTAAAGTTTAACTTATAGGTTTGTAAAGAATCAACTAGTTCTTCTACCCTCATATTGTCCGTATCACGAAGTTCCTGGATCGCAGTTACCTTAGAATTGAACCGTTCAGGAAGTGAGCGTAGTATCTTTGCACACACTTTACTTTCTGGGTTTTATTGCCAAGACCCCACATAGAGTTTACAATGTCATTTAATCTTATATAAAAGTCCATGAACATTTCATTTTCTTCCATATGAATTTCTTTGAATTTGATTGTGAGGAGTTGGACTTTAGATTTCTTGACAATTGAAGTACCCTCGTGTGTCATTTCTAAAATATCTCAAGCTTGCCTTGTAGTATCACAGGATATAATTCTTTTGAACTCATCCGGTGATAGTGCATAAGTGATTGCATTTAGTGCTTTTGCATTGGCACTACTTTCACTTTTTTAAACTGTGGTCCAAGTGAAATATGGTGAAACTTTTATTCATTTTGAACCATCGATACTAGTCAGTTTAGTGGTAGGGGGTTCCATTTAGTCACTATGGCTTGTCACACACTCTCATCCATAGATTTAAGGAAAATCCTCATCCTGGCTTTCCAATAGGCATAATTGGAGCCATTAAATGGTGGAGACCTAGTGACTGAGAGGCTATCAAAATTTGACATCTCATCAATAGCTTAGATCGATTAGCTCAGGAAATAAATCCAAATATAAAGAGTTAGAACGAGCTATTAGGCTTTGATACCACTTGAAAAGGCCAAGCTTTATGTCTTAGAGGGGGGGGGGGGGGGGGGTTGATAGGACAATGCCAAATTTAAAATAATAACAGTGGAATTAAATAATGAGATAGCCAAATAAAGCAAATCAATTCACAATGCTGAAATGAAAGACAACCTCAATAAACAAGTATTGAGAGGATGATACAAATGTTGTTCTAAGGACAAACTTACACCATAAAAACTAAGGGTTTATGGCAGGACAACCTTATTTCTAGAACGTTCTTCATATCAAAAACTCAAATCGAAGAGGAATAAATAAATAGCAAGGAATTGAAATAAATTGCAAGATTTTAAATCTAAATTATTACAACATTCCCCACAGTGCTTGAAATGTAAATATTACAACATTCACATCCACACATACATTCCACAAACTTGAATGATAAAAGATGGGAAATATAACTCACACATCCACAAAACACAAAGAGTTATAGTGGTTCGCCTGTGTGTACACCAACTGTTAAACAATAGCCACACAGCTTGCTACTCCACTCCTAATATCCTCACACAGGGGATATTAGAGTTCACTATGAAAATAGGTTTCACAGGTTCACCTAAAACCTTCACAATTATGTCTTTCAAATGGGCTTACACAATTTAAAAACCCCACTTCTGAGTTTTTCTGGCTCTCCTCAGATAACCACTAGATTGAGATTTTTCTGGCTTAATCTCAAACAAAAACCAAAATGAAAGAAATTTATAATACAGGAAAATACCTGGATTTCTCCTTTTGTAGTAGCCCGGAAGAACCAATCGGAGTAGAAGTTCGAATGTGGAAGTTCAATGTCTAATACTTACTTTGAAATGGTTCTAGGTTCTAATTGATTTTAAATTAAACTAGTTGGGCTAGCTATATTTGATTTTGATTCCAAGAAGAAGGAATACAACAATTCCTCTTTTCAATTCAGATTGGAATATAGAAATAAAATCAAATTAATAAAGCTAACAAAAGAGAATATTAAATATGAAAAATGTAGCTTAAAAATGAACACAAACTTATCTCAGAGTGATGCCTTAATTTTACTTGAAATTCGATATTAAACTCTGAAATTCGTGTTCTATTTATAGTTGCAGAAATCTCATCTACGATTGGTCCTGAGGACACTACGACTGGTCGTAGAAGAACAAATTTTTAAAGTTTTAAGCACGATCAGATAAAACCGTTTCACGACTGGTCATAGGATGTCCATGACTAGTCGTTAGCCCTCCATGATTGGTCGTGAGCATCCAACGACTGGTTGTGAAAAACCAGGAACAGTTGCTAGAATTTGAGTCATAGGTCTAGGACTAGTCGTAAGACGAGTCATGCACTGTTCACACGACTGGTCGAACAGAGTCCAGGACTGGTTGTAGCTTAACTAAAAAATTTTAAAATTTTGCAACAACTTAGGACTGGTCTTGGAATTTCTTGGACTGGTCGAGCCAGAGCTAGGACTAGTCGAAAAGAGTTCAGGACTAGTCTTAAAATAGTCCAAATACATGAAAAGTAATTCAATTTGAATTATGTATACAAAATGAGCTACCCTAAGGTCATTTTAAGGTCAATTATACCTTGAAAGTGAGGTATGATCATTGAGACTTCATTTCTTCAGATGATAGTTGACTTTTGAAGATTGTGAAGCTTGAGATCTCTTTACTTGATGTAACATTGAGCTTGAGATCTTCTAGAGCTTGAATTACACTTAATCTTGAGTTGTACTTCTTGTAGCTTGAATTACACTTGAATTTGGTCTTAAACAAGATCACTTCTTCCGTTGTAGCTTGTACTTGCATTTCTTGAAATGGTTTGAAGTAGATCTTCGTTCTTGACTTGAAGCAAAGTGTTTAGAGAGGTGATGCAATGTCTTGATCATATATTCCAATGAGCTACATAAGACATAGATTAATGTTTTGGCACCACAAAATTTGACAACCAAAGAAGTATAAAACCATAGCACTTACAAAGAGTTTCAACATGCTTTTGAGATATCGAATGGTCTCTGAAATAGGCAATTCTGGTCCCATTTGGAAGCTTGACAAGTTACCATTCTAATGAGCTGGAAATAGTCTTAATTCAAACTCCAAAGAGAGAGTTATGAGGGTTACTATTGGACAAGGAGATGACGGAAACATTCAGCATCGATGACTGCGATCACACTTATGGAAGCCCAAATGGTCTCGGAATAAGATAATTCCAGTCATGAATAAAAGAGCACTAAAGTACCTTTCAGATGACCAAATATTGACTCAATCTAACATCAAATGAGGTAGTTATGAGCATCTCTATTGGATCACACGTTTAAGAAAGATTAACAATCCATATTGAAAAATGATGATTGAAGAGTTCCAACATGCTTTTGGGATATCAAACGGTCTCTGAATTAGGCAATTCAGGTCCCATTTAGAATCTTGACAAGTTACCATTCCAATGACCTGAAATAATCTAAATTCAACCTCTAAAGAGAGAGTAATGAGGGTTACTATTGGACGAGGTGATGAAGGAAATATTCAACATCGACGACTGCTATCCCACTTACGCAGGCCCAAATGGTCTCATAATATGACGATTCTAGTCAGGAATGAAAGCACACAAAAGTTTCTTTTAGATGACCAAAACTCAACCCAATCTAACATCAAATGATGGAGTTATGGGCATCTCCGTTGGATCGCGCGATTTAGATAGATTAACAATCTAAATTGAAAAAATGATCATCGAGTTCCAACGTGCTTTTGGGGTATCAAACGGTCTCTGAATTAGGCAATTTTGGTCCCATTTGGAAACTTTAGAAGTTACCATTCCAATGACCTGAAATAATCTAAATTCGACCTCTGAAGAGAGAGTTAAGAGGGTTACTATTGGACAAGGAGATGATGGAAACATTCAGGATCGACGATTAAGATTCCACTTATGGATGCCTAAATGGTCTCGAAATTCGACGATTCTAATCAGGAAGGAAAGAGCACAAAAGTACCTTTTAGATTTGCAAAAATTGACCAAACCAACATCAAACGATGGAGTTATGGGTGTCTCCGATGGATCGCGTAATTTAGAAAGATTAACAATCAATAGTGAAAAATGAAGATCGAAGAGTTCCAATGTGCTTTTGCGATATCGAACGATCTTTAAATTAGGCAATTCTGGTCCCATTTAGAAGCTTGACAAGTTACCACTCCAATGAGCTAGAAATAGTATAAATTTGAACTCTAAGGAAAGAGTTATGAGCGTTACTACTGGACAAGGAAATGACGGAAACATTCAGGACCGACGACTGTGACGCACTTACGGATGCCCAAATGGTATCAAAATAAGACGATTCCAGTCCAGAATACAAGAGCACTAAAGTACCTTTTAGATTACAAAAAATTGACCCAATTTGACATCAAACGATGGAGTTATGGGCGTCTCCGTTAGATCGTGCAATTTGGAAAGATTAACAATCCATTTTTAAAAATGACGATTGAAGAGTTCCAACGTGTTTTGGGATATCGAAGGGTACCTGAATTAGCCAATTCTGGTCCCATTTGGAAGGTTGACAAGTTACCATTCCAATGACCTGAAATATTCTAAATTCGACCTCTGAAGAGAGAGTTATGGAGGTTACTTTTGGACAAGGAGATGAAGGAAACATTCAGGATCGACGTTTGTGATCCCACTTACGTATGCCCAAATGGTCTCGAAATACGACTATTCCAGTTAGGAATGAAAGAGCATCTAAAGTACTTTTTAGATGACCAAAAATCTACCCAATCTGACATCAAATGATGGAGTTATAGGCATCTTCATTGGAAAGATTAACAATCCATACTGAAAAATGACGATTGAAGAGTTCCAACGTGCTTTTGGTATATCGAACGATCTCTGAAATAGGCAATTCTGGTCCCATTTGGAAGCTTGACAAGTTACCAATCTAGTGACCTGAAATAGTCTAAATTTGACCTCTGAAGAGAGAGTGATGAAGGTCACCATTGGACAAGGAGATGAAGGAAACATTCAGGACCGACGACTGCGATCCCGCTTACGAATGTCCAAATGGGCTCGGAATACGACGATTCCATACCAGAATGAAAGTGAACTAAAGTACCTTTCTGATGACCATAAATCAACCCAATCAGACATCAAATGATGGAGTCATAGGCATCTTCGTTGGATCGCTCTTTTGGAAAGATTAACAATCCATTTGGAAAAATGATGATTGATGAGTTCCAACGTGCTTTTGGGATATTGAACGGTCTCCGAATTAGGCAATTCTGGTCCTATTTAGAAGCTTTACAAGTTACCATTCTAATGACCTAAAATAGTCTAAATTTGACCTATGAAGAGAGTGTTATGAGGATTACTACAAGACAAGGAGATGACGGAAACATTCAGCACCGGCGACTACGATCCCACTTATGGACGCCCAAATGGTCTCGGAATACGACAATTCCAGTCATGAATAAAAGAGCACTAAAGTACCTTTAAGATGACCAAAAATTGACTTAATCTAACATCAAATGAGGTAGTTATGAGTGTCTCTATTGGATCACGAGTTTAGGAAAGATTAACAATCCATATTGAAAAATGACGATCGAAGAGTTCCAACGTGCTTTTGGGATATCAAATGGTCTCTGAATTAGGCAATTCAGGTCCCATTTGGAAGCTTGACAAGTTACCATTCCAATGACCTGAAATAATCTAAATTTGACTTGTGAAGAGAGAGTGATGAGGGTTACTATTGGATGAGGTGATGAAGGAAACATTCAAGACCGACGACTGCGATCCCACTTACGCATGCCCAAATGGTCTCGTAATACGACGATTCCAGTCAGGAATGAAAGCGCACTAAAGTTTCATTTAGATGACCAAAAATCAACCTAATCCGACATCAAATGATGGAGTTATGGGCATCTCCATTGGATCGCGCGATTTGGATAGATTAACAATCCATATTGAAAAATAATGATTGAAGAGTTCCAACGTGCTTTTGGGATAACAAATGGTCTCTGAATTAGGCAATTTTGGTCCCATTTGGAATGTTTAGAATTTACCATTCCAATTACCCGAAATAGTCTAAATTCGACCTTTGAAGAGAGAGTTATGAGTGTAACTATTGGACAAGGAGATGATGGAAACATTCAGGATCGATGACTGCGATCCCACTTATAGATGCCCAAATGGTCTTGGAATTCGACGATTTTAGTCAGGAAGGAAAGAGCACTAAAGTACCTTTTAGATTTGCAAAAATTGACCAAATTTGACATCAAACGATGGAGTTATGGGTGTCTCCGATGGATCGCGTGATTTAGAAAGATTAACAATCAATAGTGAAAAAGGACGATCGAAGAGTTCCAATGTGCTTTTGTGATATCGAACGATCTCCGAATTAGGCAATTCTGGTCCCATTTGGAAGCTTGACAAGTTACCATTCCAATGAGCTAGAAATAGTATAAATTTGAACTCTGAGGAGAGAGTTATGAGCGTTACTACTGGACAAGGAAATGACGAAAACATTCAGGACCGACGACTGTGACCCACTTACGGATGCCCAAATGGTATCAAAATAAGACGATTCCAGTCCAGAATACAAGAGCACTAAAGTATCTTTTAGATTACCAAAAAATGACCCAATTCGACATCAAACAATGGAGTTATGGGCGTCTCCGTTGGATCGTGCAATTTAGAAAGATTAACAATCCATTTGAAAAAATGACGATCGAAGAGTTCCAACGTGTTTTTGGGATATCGAACGATACCTAAATCAGGCAATTCTTGTCCCATTTGGAAGCTTGACAAGTTACCATTCCAATGAACTTAAATATTCTAAATTTGACCTCTGAAGAGAGAGTTATGGAGGTTACTTTTGGACAAGGAGATGAAGGAAACATTCAGGATCGACGTCTGTGATCCCACTTATGCCCAAATGGTCTCGGAATACGACTATTCCAGTTAGGAATGAAAAGCATCTAAGTACCTTTTAGATGACCAAAAATCTACCCAATCTGAAAAAATGACGATTGAAGAGTTCCAACGTGCTTTTGGGATATCGAATGGTCTCTGTATTAGGCAATTTTGGTCTCATTTGGAAGCTTGACAAGTTACCAATCTAGTGCCCTGAAATAGTTTAAATATGACCTCTGAAGAGAGAGTGATGAAGGTCACCATTGGACAAGGAGATGAAGGAAACATTCAGGATCGACGACTACGATCCCGCTTACGAATGTCCAAATGGGCTCGGAATACGATGATTCCATTCTGAAAAATGAAAGTGAACTAAAGTACCTTTCTGATGACCATAAATCAACCCAATCAGACATCAAATGATGGAGTCATAGGCATCTTTGTTGGATCGCGTTACTTGGAAAGATTAACAATCGATTTGGAAAAATGATGATTGATGAGTTCCAACGTGCTTTTGGGATATCGAACGGTCTCCGAATTAGGCAATTCTAGTCCCATTTGGAAGCTTTACAAGTTACCATTCCAATGACCTGAAATAGTCTAAATTTGACCTATGAAGAGAGTGTTACGAGGGTTACTACAAGACAAGGAGATGATGGAAACATTCAGCACTGGCGACTGCGATCCCACTTATTGACGCCCAAATGGTCTCGGAATAAGACAATTCCAGTCATGAATAAAAGAGCACTAAAGTACCTTTCAAATGACCAAAAATTGACTCAATCTGACATCAAATGAGGTAGTTATGAGCGTCTCTATTGGATCATGCGTTTAGGAAAGATTAACAATCCATATTGAAAAATGACGATCGAAGAGTTCCAACGTGCTTTTGGGATATCAAATGATCTCTAAATTAGGCAATTCAGGTCCCATTTAGAAGCTTGACAAGTTACCATTCCAATGACCTGGAATAATCTAAATTCAACCTCTGAAGAGAGAGTAATGAGGGTTACTATTGGACGAGGTAATGAAGGAAACATTCAAGACCGACAACTGCGATCCCACTTATGCATGCCCAAATGGTCTCGTAATATGATGATTCCAGTCAGGAATGAAAGCACTCTAAAGTTTCTTTTAGATGACCAAAAATTGACCAAATCCGACATCAAACGATGGAGTTATGGGCATCTCCGTTGGATCACGCGATTTGGATAGATTAACAACCAATATTGAAAAATAATGATCGAAGAGTTCCAACGTGCTTTTGGGATATCAAACGGTCTCTGAATTAGGCAATTTTGGTCCCATTTGGAAACTTTAGAAGTTACCATTCCAATGACCCGAAATAGTTTAAATTCAACGTCTGAAGAGAGAGTTATGAGGGATACTATTGGACAAGGAAATGATGGAAACATTCAAGATTGACGACTGCGATCCCACTTATGGATGCCTAAATGGTCTCGAAATTCAATGATTCTAGGCGGGAAGGAAAGAGCACCAAA
Source organism: Magnolia sinica (assembly GCF_029962835.1). Lineage (NCBI taxonomy): Eukaryota > Viridiplantae > Streptophyta > Magnoliopsida > Magnoliales > Magnoliaceae > Magnolia > Magnolia sinica. The sequence goes on from NC_080581.1 coordinate 42,851,626, forward strand.
GTACCGTTTAAATTTGAAAAAGTTGACCAAATCTGACATCAAACGATGGAGTTATGGGCGTCTCTGATGGATCGCACAATTTAGAAAGATTAACAATTAATAGTGAAAAAGGATGATCGAAGAGTTCCAATGTGCTTTTGGGATATCGAACGATCTCTGAATTAGCCAATTTTGGTCCCATTTAGAAGCTTGATAGGTTGCCATTCCAATGAGCTAGAAATAGTATAATTTTGAACTATGAGGAGAGAGTTATGAGCGTTACTACTGGACAAGGAGATCACAGAAACATTCAGGACTGACGACTGCGATCCCACTTACGGATGCCCAAATGGTATCAAAATAAGATGATTCCAGTCCAGAATGCAAGAGCACTAAAGTATCTTTCAGATTACCAAAAATTGACCCAATTCGACATCAAACGATAAAGTTATGGGCGTCTCCATTGGATTGTGCAATTTGGAAAGATTAACAATCCATTTGAAAAAATGATGATCGAAGAGTTCCAACGTGCTTTTGGGATATCGAACGGTACCTGAATTAGGCAATTCTGGTCCCATTTGGAAGCTTGACAAGTTATCATTCCAATGACCTTAAATATTTTAAATTCGACCTTTGAAGAGAGAGTTATGGAGGTTACTTTTGGACAAGGAGATGAAGGAAATATTCAGGATCGACGTCTGTGATCCCACTTACGTATGCCCAAATGGTCTCGGAATATGACTATTCCAGTTAGGAATGAAAGAGCATCTAAAGTACCTTTTAGATGACCAAAAATATACCCAATCCGACATCAAATGATGGAGTTATAGGCATCTCCGTTGGAAAGATTAACAATCCATATTGAAAAATGATGATTGAAGAGTTCCAACGTGCTTTTGGGATATCGAACGGTCTCTGAATTAGGCAATTCTGGTCCCATTTGGAAGCTTGACAAGTTACCAATCTAGTGCCCTGAAATAGTCTAAATTTGACCTCTGAAGAGAGAGTGATGAAGGTCACCATTGGACAAGGAGATGAAGGAAACATTCAGGACCGACGACTGCGATCTCGCTTATGAATGTCCAAATGGGCTCGGAATACGACGATTCCATACCGGAATGAAAGTGAACTAAAGTACCTTTCTGATGACCATAAATCAACCCAATCAGACATCAAATGATGGAGTCATAGGCATCTTCGTTGGATTGCTCTTTTGGAAAGATTAACAATCCATTTGGAAAAATGATGATTGATGAGTTCCAACGTGCTTTTGGGATATCGAACGGTCTCCGAATTAGGCAATTCTGGTCCCATTTGGAAGCTTTACAAGTTAACATTCCAATGACCTGAAATAGTCTAAATTTGACCTATGAAGAGAGTGTTATGAGGGTTACTACAAGACAAGGAGATGATGGAAACATTCAGCACTGGCGACTGCGATCCCACTTATGGACGCCCAAATGGTCTCGGAATAAGACAATTCCAGTCATGAATAAAAGAGCACTAAATTACCTTTCAGATGACCAAAAATTGACTCAATCTGACATCAAATGAGGTAGTTATGAGCGTCTCTATTGGATCACGCGTTTTGGAAAAATTAACAATCCATATTGAAAAATGACGATCGAAGAGTTCCAACGTGCTTTTGGGATATCAAACGGTCTCTGAATTAGGCAATTCAAGTCCCATTTGGAAGCTTGACAAGTTACCATTCCAATGACCTGGAATAATCTAAACTCGACCTCTGAAGAGAGAGTAATGAGGGTTACTATTGGACGAGGTGATGAAGGAAACATTCAAGACCGACAACTGCGATCCCACTTACGCATGCCCAAATGGTCTCGTAATACGATGATTCCAGTCAGGAATGAAAGCACACAAAAGTTTCTTTTAGATGACCAAAAATTGACCGAATCCGACATCAAACGATGGAGTTATGGGCATCTCCGTTGGATCACGCGATTTGGATAGATTAACAACCAATATTGAAAAATAATGATCGAAGAGTTCCAACGTGCTTTTGGGATATCAAACGGCCTCTGAATTAGGCAATTTTGGTCCCATTTGGAAACTTTAAAAGTTACCATTCCAATGACCCGAAATAGTTTAAATTCAACGTATGAAAAGAGAGTTATGGGGGATACTATTGGACAAGGAGATGATGGAAACATTCAAGATCGATGACTACGATCCCACTTATGGATGCCTAAATGGTCTCGAAATTCGATGATTCTAGGCGGGAAGGAAAGAGCACCAAAGTCCGTTTAGATTTGTAAAAATTGACCAAATCCGACATCAAACGATGGAGTTATGGGCGTCTCCGATGGATCGCACAATTTAGAAAGATTAACAATTAATAGTGAAAAAGGACGATCGAAGAGTTCCAATGTGCTTTTAGGATATCGAACGATCTCTGAATTAGCCAATTTTAGTCCCATTTAGAAGCTTGATAGGTTGCCATTCCAATGAGCTAGAAATAGTATAATTTTGAACTCTAAGGAGAGAGTTATGAGCGTTACTACTGGACAAGGAGATCACAGAAACATTCAGGACTGACGACTGCGATCCCACTTACAGATGCCCAAATGGTATCAAAATAAGACGATTCCAGTCCAGAATGCAAGAGCACTAAAGTATCCTTCAAATTACCAAAAATTGACCCAATTCGACATCAAACGATAAAGTTATGGGTGTCTCCATTGGATTGTGCAATTTGGAATGATTAACAATCCATTTGAAAAAATGATGATCGAAGAGTTCCAACATGGTTTTGGGATATCGAACGGTACCTGAATTAGGCAATTCTGGTCCCATTTGGAAGCTTGACAAGTTATCATTCCAATAACCTTAAATATTTTAAATTTGATCTTTAAAGAGAGAGTTATGGAGGTTACTTTTGGACAAGGTGATGAAGGAAACATTCAGGATCGACGTCTGTGATCCCACTTACGTATGCCTAAATGGTCTCGGAATATGACTATTCCAATTAGGAATGAAATAGCATCTAAAGTACCTTTTAGATGACCAAAAATCTACCCAATCCGACATCAAATGATGAAGTTATAGGCTTCTCCGTTGGAAAGATTAACAATCCATATTGAAAAATGATGATTGAAGAGTTCCAATGTGCTTTTGGGATATCGAACAGTCTCTGAATTAAGCAATTCTGGTCCCATTTGGAAGCTTGACAAGTTACCAATCTAGTGACCTGAAATAGTCTAAATTTGACCTCTGAAGAGAGAGTGATGAAGGTCACCATTGGGCAAGGAGATGAAGGAAACATTCAGGACCGACGACTGCGATCCCCCTTATGATGTCCAAATGGGCTTGGAATACGATGATTCCATTCCGTAATGAAAGTGAACTGAAGTACCTTTCTAATGACCATAAATCAACCCAATTCTACATCTAATGATGGAGTCATAGGCATCTCCGTTGGATCATGCTATTTGGAAAGATTAACAATCCATTTGGAAAAATGCTGATTGATGAGTTCCAACGTGCTTTTGGGATATCGAACGGTCTCCGAATTAGGCAATTCTGGTCCCATTTGAAAGCTTTCCAAGTTACCATTCCAATGACCTGAAATAGTTTAAATTTGACCCATGAAGAGAGTGTTATGAGGGTTACTACAAGACAAGGAGATGATGGAAACATACAGGACTGACGACTGCAATCCCACTTATGGATGCCCAAATGGTCTCAGAAAATGACAATTCTGGTCAAGAATGAAAGAGCACTAAAATACCTTCCAGATGATCAAAAATTGACCTAATCTGGCATCAAATGATGGAGTTATGGGCATCTCCGTTAGATCGCACGTTTTGGAAAGATTAACCATCCATATTGAAAAAAGACGATCGAAGAGTTCCAACATGCTTTTGGGATATCGAAAGGTCTTTGAATTAGGTAATTCTGGTCCCATTTACAAGCCTAACAAGTTACCAATCCAATGCCCTAAAATATTCTAAATTTGACCTCTGAAAAGAGAGTTATAAAGGTCACTACTGGACAAGGTGATGAAGGAAACATTTAGGACCGACGACTGCGATCCCACTTACGTATGCCCAAATGGTCTTAGAATACGACGATTCCAGTTAGGAATGAAAGAGCACTAAAGTACTTTTCAAATGATCAAAAATCCACCCAATCCGACATCAAATGATGGAGTTATGGGCGTCCCCAATGGATCGCGTGATTTGGAAAGATTAACAATTCATAATGAAAAATGACGATCGAAAAGTTCCAACGTGCTTTTGGGATATCGAACGGTCTCTGAATTCGACAATTCTGGTCCCATTTGGAAGCTTGACAAGTTATCATTCTAATGAGTTTGAAATAGTATAAACTTGATCTCTAAAGATAGAGTTATGAGGGTTACTATTGGACAAGGAGAAGATGGAAACATTCAGCACCGACGATTGCGATTGCACTTATGGATGCCCAAATGGTCTCGGAATAAGGCGATTCCCGCCAGGAATGAAAGAGCACCAAAGTACCTTTCAGATGACCAACAATTGACCCAATCCAACATCAAACGAGGTAGTTATGAGTGTCTCTGTTAGATCGTGCGTTTAGGAAAGATTAACAATCCATATTAAAAATGACGATCGAAGAGTTCCAACATGCTTTTGGGATATCAATCGGTCTCTGAATTAGGCAATTCTGGTCCCATTTAGAAGCTTGACAAGTTACCATTCCAATGACCTGAAATAATCTAAATTCAACCTCTTAAGAGAGTGTTATAAGGGTTACTATTGGACAAGGAGATGAAGGAAATAGTCAGGACCGACGACTACGATCCCACTTATGGATGCCCAAATGGTCTCTTAATACCATGATTCTAGTCAGGAATGAAAGTGTCCGTTGGAACAGGCAATTTCAAAAGATGGAGTTATAGTTGTCTCCATTGGAACGGGCAATTTTGAAACATTAACAATTCATATTAAGAAATGCCGATCGAATGGTCTCTAAATTAGGCGATTATGGTATCATTTGGAAGCTTGACAAGTTTCCTTTCCAATGTGCTGGAAATAGTCTAAATTCGAACTCTGAAGAGAGAGTTATGAAGGTTATTATTGGACAAGGAGATGACAGAAACATTTAGGACCGACGACTACAATCTTACTTATGGATGCCTAAATGGTCTCGGAATAAGACAATTCCAGTCAGGAATGTAAGAGCACTATAGTACCTTTCAGATGACCAAAAATTGACCCAATCTGACATCAAACGAGGGAGTTATGGGCATCTACGATGGATCACGTGATTTGGAAAGATTAACAATCCATATTGAAAAATAACGATCGAAGAGTTCCAACGTACTTTTGGGATATCGAACGGTCTCTTAATTAGGCAATTCTAGTCCCATTTGGAAGCTTAACAAGTTACCATTCTAATGAGCTAGAAATAGTCTAAATTCAAACTCTAAAGAGAGAGTTATAAGTGTTAGTATTGGACAAGGAGATGATGGAAAAATTCAGGCCTGATGACTGCGATCCCACTTACAGATGCCTAAATGCTCTCAGAATATGACGTTTCCAATCAGGAATGAAAGAGCACTAAAGTGCCTTTCAGATGACCAAAAATCGACCCAATCGAACAGTAAACGATAGAGTTATGGATGTCTCCGATAAATCACGCGATTTGGAATGATAAGCAATCCATATTGCAAAATGACGATCGAAGAGTTCTAAAGTGCTTTTGGGATATCGAACGGTCTCTGAATTAGGCAATTCTGGCCCCAATTGGAAGCTTTACAAGTTACCATTCCAATGACCTGAAATAGTCTAAATTCGACCTCCAAAGAGAGAGTTATGTGGGTTACTATTGGACAAGGAGATGATGGAAACATCAGGACCAACGACCGTGATCCCACTTATGGATGCCCAAATAGTCTTGGAATTGGACGATTCCAGTCAGGAAAGAAAGAGCACTAAAGTACCTTTTCAATTAGCAAAACATGACCCAATCCGACATCAAACGATGATGTTATGGGCATCTCCGATGGATCGCCTGATTTGGAAAGATTAAAACTCCATATTGAAAAATGACGATTGAAGAGTTCCAATGTGCTTTTGGGAGATTAAACAGTCTCTGAATTAGGCAATTCTCGTCCCATTTGGAAGCTTGACAAGTTACCATTCCAATGAACTTGAAATAGTCTAAATTCGAACTCTAAAGAGAGAGTTATGAGTGTTAGTATTGGACAAGGAGATGACGGAAACATTCAGGACCAACGACTGCAATCCCACTTATGGATGCCCAAATGCTCTTGGAATACGACATTTCCAATCAGGAATGAAAGAGCGCTAAAGTACCTTTCAGATGACTAAAAATTGACCCAATCGAACAACAAACGATGGAGTTATTGACGTCTCCGATGGATCGCGCCATTTGGAAAGATAAGCAATCCATATTGTAAAAAGACGATCAAAGAGTTCCCAAGAGCTTTTGGGATATCGATCGATCTCTGAATTTGGCAATTCTGACCCCATTTGGAAGCTTGACAAGTTATCATTCCAATGACCTGAAATAGTCTAAATTCGACCTCTGAAGAGAGAGTAATGAGGGTTACTATTAGGCAAGGAGATGAAGGAAACAATCAGGACCGACGATTGCGATCCCACTTACGGATGCCTAAATGGTCTCGGAATATGACGGTTCCAGTCAAGAATGAAGGAGCACTAAAGTAACTTTCAGATGACCAAAAATCGATCCAATCCGACCTTAAACAATGGAGTTATGGGCGTCTCTGTTGGATCGCATGATTTGGATAGATTAACAATCCATATTGAAAAATGACGATTGAAGAGTTCCAACGTGCTTTTGGGATATTGAACGGTCTCTAAATTAGGCAATTCTGGTCCCATTTAGAAGCTTTACAAGTTACCATTCCAATGACCTGAAATAGTCTAAATTCGACCTCTGAAGAGAGAGTAATGAGGGTTACTATTCAAGAAGGAGATTGCGGAAACATTCATGACCGACGACTTCGATCCCACTTACGGATGCCCAAATGGTCTCGGAATATGAGGATTCCAATCAGGAATCAAAGTACACTAAAGTACCTTTCAGATGACCAAAAATTGACCCAATCTGACCTCAAACGATTGAGTTATAGGTGTCTCCATTGGATCATGCAATTTGGAAAGATTAACAATCCATTTTGAAGAATGACGATTGAAGAGTTCCAACGTGCTTTTGGGATATCGAACGATCTCTGAATTAGGCAATTCTATTCCCATTTCGAAGCTTTACAAGTAAACATTCCAATGACCTGAAATAGTCTAAATTTGACCTTTGAAGAGTGATTTATGTTGGTTACTATTGGACAAGGAGATGAAGGAAACATACATGACCGATGACTGCGATCCCACTTACGGATGCCCAAATGGTCTTGGAATAGGATGATTCCAGTCAGGAATGAAAGAGCACCAAAATACCTTTCAGATGACAAAAAATTGACCTAATCCGACATCAAATGATGGAGTTATGGGCATCACCATTGGATCATGCGATTTTGAAATATTAACAATCCATATTGAAAAATGATGATCGAAGAGTTCCAATGTGCTTTTGGGATATCAAACGGTCTCTGAATTAGGTAATTCTGGTCTCATTTGCAAGCTTGACAAGTTACCATTCCAATGAGTTGAAATCTGAAGAGAGAGTAATGAGGGTTACTATTGGACAAGGAGATGAAGGAAACATTTAGGACCGACGACTGCAATCCCACTTACGGATGCCCAGATGGTCTCGAAATACAACGATTCCAGTTAAGAATAAAAGAGCACAAAAGTATCTTTCAGATGACCAAAAAATTTACCCAATCTAAAATCAAATGATGGAGTTATAGGCATCTCCATTGGTTTGGGCAATTTGGAAAAATTAACAATCCATATTAAGAAATGACGATCGAAGAGTTCCAAAGTGCTTTTGGGATATTGAACGGTCTCTAAATTAGGCAATTCTGGTCCCATTTGGAAGCTTGACAAGTTTCCATTCCAATGTGCTGGAAATAGACTAAATTCAAACTCTGAGGAGAGAATTATGATGGTTACTATTGGACAAAGAGATGACGAAAACATTCAGGACCGACAACTGCGATCCCACTTATGGATGCCGAAATGATCTCGGAATAAGACGATTCTAGTCAGGAATGCAAGAGCACTAAAGTCCCATCAAATGAGGGAGGTATGGGCATTTCTGATGGATCGGGCAATTTGGAAAGATTAACAATCCATATTGAAAAATGACAATCGAAGAGTTCCAACGTGCTTTTGGGATATCGAACGGTCTTTGAATTAGGCAATTCTAGTCCCATTTGGAAGCTTGACAAGTTACCATTCCATTAAGCCGAAAATAGTCTAAATTCAAACTCTGAAGAGAGAGTTATGAGCATTAGTATTGGACAAGGAGATGACCAAAACATTCAGGACCGATGGCTGTGATCCTACTTATGGATGCCCAAATGGTCTCGGAATTCGACGATTCCACTCAGGAATGAAAGAGCACTAAAGCACCTTTTAGATTAGCAAAACTTGACCCAATCCGACATCAAACGATGGACTAATGGGCATCTCTGATGGATCATGCAATTTGGAAAGATTAACAATCCATATTGAAAAATGACGATTGAAGAGTTCCAACGTGCTTTTGGGATATCGAACGGCCTCTGAATTAGGCAATTTTGGTCCCATTTGGAAGCTTTACAAGTTACCATTCTGATGACCTAAAATATTCTAAATTTGACCTCTGAAGAGAGAGTAATGAGGGTTATTATTGGAGAAGGAGATGACGGAAACATTCAGGACCGACGACTGCGATCCCACTTACGTATGCCCAAATGGTCTCTTATGTCACAGCCCAGACCCAATAGTCATAGAATACTGCTATATCTATGGATCTAGTGTGCGACAAGCCGAACTCCCGAATTGGTACCGAATGCTCTCACACAAAGCCCCAATCACGGTGTCCGGCTGGGTAATGTAAAGGATAAATCTCACCATTCATTCTTCATAAAAGAAACATCAGAGATAAGATATGTAACATCTGTATACAAGTAAACTGGGTACTACAAAATTCTAAAAGTACAACATCTGTCTACACGATACATATATTTATCATGTACAATTCAAAATTTTCAAAAGTCAAATCAGTTCCCTTGACGTGGCACCTAACTCGTAGTCGCTACTTGTTTTTCTTCTTTAGATCCTTTACCTGAGTGGTTAAAAGACAAGTAAGTCTTATATCTTACAAGTGCAAAGCCTTCATGGTAAGTACACAAAATAGGTTAATATAAAAGATATAATTGATAAATGATCAGGGTCAAATATTGCATATCAGACCCCAGTAATTGCCTGATTTTACGTACATGATAAGGTTTAATGCCATATTTTAATTGTATTTTTGTTACAGGATGAAGTGAGGAGCGTTAATTGAAAATTGATGTTAAAGGCTGGATTTCATGATCCAAAGTCTCCAGGGCACAGGATGGACTCCAGAGAACCAATAATGAAGATTTTACATGCCTGGGATCTGAGGAAAGCAAGCCAAAGGGGCCCGAAAAGGGTCCAGAATGCAAGATCACATGGTTCCCGCTATCCGATCAGTTCGAAACTTAATACATGGGATGAGGGCCGTAAATTAACCGTACATATTAAATTTCAGCCATTAAAGATCTCGGGAAGTGAGCCAACTGACAAATCAGCCCGTTAATCTCCAATTTGGGGCCCACCTGATATTTGGAACTGCTTCAAACTTGGTGTTGACGGTTGAAATTATATGACAAAGAAGATGGACGGATTGGATTTCTCGAAATCATCACAGTGGACCCCACATTGAGTGACATGTGCATGGTGCACATGTGCACTGACCGAGCACCGAACGGGCTTGCGTCGGGTCAGCAGCGCTGACCCGACTACGTCTTTGAAAAGGAAACCTCCGTTTCCAGCGTCCGCGGCAGCCGACCGTTGTCGTCGGTTGTGGGGCCCACCTATTGTCCAAATGGACAATCCAAACCGTCCATCCGCTTCCTGAGGTCGATATCGTCATCGCCTAGATGTCCGTTTGGTTCCATACATATGTACGGACGTTGATCGCTGAAAAAACGTAAAATGGACGGTGAGTTCAAAACTCCGTGGGTTGCACCGAATCCACCCCAAAACCAGTCAATTCCTACTGATTTTTCGAGCTGAAACCAATGGACGACGTGGATTCCTGTGAAAAGTCCAGGAATGGGCCCCACCATCATCGCAACGTCGGTTTGGCGTCCGCGTAGCGTCTTCCGCTGGCCGTTTTTGCGAAGGTTTGTGGGCCCCGTACGTCAAGCGTACGGCCGATCTGACCCGTCCATCGTGTAGAGGGCTTCGAGAGCTTCAAAACCATGTTGATATTCTTCGCCCATGCGTACACACGTGTGCGGTACAGAGGCCACAAACAGGCCGTCTTGTGACGTTCAAAACTTATCTTTTTGTATTTTCTTCTCTGGGCCGCACTAATGGACCTTCAAAACCACCTATTCTTGACTGAAATTTCATCCTGAATCCAATGGACGGGGTAGATTTTCCAGAAAATGCCTCTGTGGGGCCCACCGATCACGGCTGCGAAAAATTGCACTTCGAGTCCTTCTACGACTCTGCCACCGACCCCAGCCATCCAGCAGCTATAAAAGGGGAGTTTTGGACGTGGGAAAGGCATTCAGAACCATTCAGAACCAGGGGATTCCAGATCTGGAGCAAGGAAGAGAAGAAAGAGAAGAAAGAGAAGAAAGAAGAGAGAGATCGATTGGTTTGGTGTTTAATTTTTATGAATTTTATTTAATATTTTTCATGAATTTTATGGGTCACTAATCTCTCAGCTAAGATGAAGCCCCTAATTTGATTAGCTCTTGTATTGATTGATTTACTTTGAATTTCAATTAATTTGTTTCTTTCTTTAAGTGGGCTTTATGGGTTTAAATTCTATACTTCTCCATCTATGAACTTGATTAAAGTATATATATGGATGTTGTTTGGATGCTTATTATAGGTACTTGTGTCTGATCAAGAACAAGTTTCCTATAGAGGAAGAAACAGGGTGCTTTAATGAATGTACATTCCATGTACCCGACTAAGGATATGGGATATGTCATTCATGGCATTGCTTAAAGGAATTAGACAGTTTGTATGCCCGATTAAGGACACAGATTGTGCTTTCTCTGTATAAGTGGTATCAATCTAGATCAAGGTGAATCAACAGACAAAACAAGGGTTAGGATAATTAGGGGTGGATTCGAAAGTCCTAGTGCTCTCTCTCTGATTGAATTTTCTTCCCTGTTCTTAATTAATTATTTTTCATAAAATTGTGCTTAGTAATTCATTCCATTATTTGTTGGATTAGTTAAGGAGAATCATAGATTTGAATTGTGACGACCAGTCCTCGTGGGAACGATCTCGTAATACGTACCGTATCTACATCTGATTCGTATACTTGCGAGTTTAAAAATCATTTAAATCATGTTGGTTTAAATAAAACATCAAGTTTTTGGCGCCGTTGCCGGGGACTGTTTTGTTCCAATTGGATTTAGGATTCTCTCTTATCATAATTCATAGTCTTAGGTTTTTTACTAACTCTAGGTTAAATTTTTTTGAAACTAACCTATTCCTGTTTTGTAGCGACCTGACATAAACTACTAATTTGGTAATCTCTTTCCAAATTTTCTATTTTTTTTTCTAATTTCTATTTTTAGAATTAAGGTTTTATTTTTATTATTTTTTATTTTTTTTTTTAGAAATTTCCTATTTTCTAATTCTAGATTCTGATTCTTCTTTCAAGTAACTTTCTATTTTCTAGTTTAGGTTTTATTATTAGAAGAGGCTTTAGGTTTTATTTTTTTAGAAAGTTTCTCTCTTATTTTCTAATTTCCTATTTTTTAGAAATTTTTCCTTTTTAGAAACTAACTTAGCTTTTATTTCTAAGATTACAAACTTTCTTTTTTAGAAATTAACCGTTGCTTAGGATTTTATTTTTTTCTAGCATTATTTTAGTAAATTTAATTTATTTTTGTTTTCTTTTTGTTTACAGGAATTAAGGAAGGAAGCTGCTAAATAACATTGTCTTCAAAAGAAGGAGCTCTCAAATCTTCAGACATTCATCATCTCCTTTTCTCGGGTTCTTCTTTCCAATTCTCGTTTGTATAGCTTTCTCTTGTTTTAGGAATTCATAACTTTTTCCTTTAGTTTTATTCATTTTAGGTTGCATCTTAGTTTAGTTTTCTTTCTTATTGCAATAACATAGTTTATGCTAGGACGTAGATCTCTGAATATAGAACTAGCACCGTTTGATCCTGAGATTGAAAGAACAATTCGTGAAAGATTGAGAAATAATCCTGTTGAAATGGCGAATGAGACTGAAGTTAAAGCTCTCAAAGATTATTCAGCTCCTGTCCAATTTAATGCGCCTTCATGCATAGTGTTGCCAACCACTACGGCAGCACACTTTGAACTTAAACCTGGAGTCATACAATTGTTGCCATCCTTTTATGGATTGGACAAGGAGGACCCATATCATCATGTGAAAGAATTCTTAAACATTTGCTCCACTTTTAAGTTCCAAAACTTCTCAGACGATTCGATCCGCCTACGCCTGTTTCCTTTTTCTTTGAAGGATAAGGCGAAAGCATGGTTGAATTCTCTAGAAGTTGGATCTATCACTACATGGGACCAACTGTCTAAGAAGTTCTTAAACAAGTTCTTCCCCGTTCACAAAACCAATGCCCTCCGTAGAGAAATTACTAACTTCACACAAAAAGAGGGCGAGCACTTTCATGAATGTTGGGAAAGATGGAAGGACTTGCTTCTTAAATGTCCTCACCATGGTTTTGAGAAGTGGCAACAAGTTCAATACTTCTATGACGGTCTGACACCACAGAACCGTCGCATGGTTGATGCCACCAGTGGAGGGTCATTCATGACCAAAAGTGATGTCGAAGCGTGGAACTTCTTTGAAACCTTGTGCGAAAATTCCCAGAAATGGGATTATTCAAATAGAGGTGACAGAAGTCCCCAACCACAAAAGAGAGGTGGTATATATGAGATAGGAGTCATGCCAGAGCGGAGCGCCAAGCTTGATAACCTGACAAAGAAAGTTGATGCTCTGGTATTAAATAATGGACCACCACAAACAGCTCAAGTCGAGGCATATGCCACATGTTCTAGTCCTGCCCATCCTATGCAGTCTTGTCCATCTGGTGCAGCATTCCCAGAACTTCTCTCTGAACAAGTTCATGCTATGAACACTTTTCAAAAATCTGGGAATGATCCTTACTCAAACACCTATAATCCAGGGTGGGCTAGACATCCAAATTTCTCTTGGGCAAAAGGACCACAACAAGGAGGACCATCTGGAAATCCTCCTATGCAACCTTACTCCCAAGTTGGCAGTCAACAACCTCAACAGTTTCCACAATATCAACAACTGCCTACACAATCAAGGAAACCATCTCTTGAGGATACACTCCATCTTTTCATGCAGAGTTCTCTCCAATTCCAAAAAGACACCCAACAAACCTTACTGGCCAACCAGCAAAGCTTACATGCAAATGCACAATCCATTGCCAAGCTGGAAGTACAACTGGGTCAACTAGCTGCCACATTGAGTGAGAGAGAGAAGGGCAAGCTCCCTAGCCAACCTGAGGCTAATCCAAAGGGACAGTATGAGATTGGCTCTAATTCCAACCAAGGGCAATATCATGAACAGGCCAAATAGATCACTACCCTTAGGTCAGGCAAGCAGATTGATAACAGAATAGAGATGCCTGGGGATGAATCAAATTCTAAAACAGAAGATCAAGATGAAGCAGAGAGCCATACCAATGCATCCAAAGTCCAAAAGCTCTCTGACTCTCCAAGAGCCACTAATGTGCCACCTTATGTGCCCAAAGCACCCTTTCCTCAACGTCGCACCAATAAAGAAAAGAAATAACTTTGATGAAATCTTGGATGTGTTTCAAAAAGTGCAAGTCAACATCCCGTTGCTTGACGCTATTAAGCAAGTCCCTGCTTACGCTAAGTTTCTTAAAGATTTATGCACTCAAAAGCGTAAGCAAAATGTTCATAAGAAAGTCTTCCTTGCAGAGCAGCTCAGCTCCATGATTCAACATAACACCCCTCCTAAATTTAGGGATCCAGGAGCTCCCACCATTTCTTGCGGCATAGGAGATCATAAGATCGGGAAGGCATTACTTGATTTAGGGGCGAGTGTCAATTTGTTACCATATTCGGTTTATGAGCAGCTAGGACTTGGTGAGTTGAAACCGACTAAGGTAACATTACAACTAGCCGATAGATCTGTCAAGGTGCCCGGGGTGTTATTGAAGATGTGTTAATCCAGGTTGATAAATTTTATTTTCCAGTGGATTTCATAGTTATCGATACTCAGCCTGTCCAGAATCTTCATAGTCAGATCCCAGTCATTTTGGGTCGTCCATTTTTGGCCACATCTAATGCTATTATCAATTGCAGGAATGGAGTTATGAAATTGTCCTTTGGTAACATGAATATTAAACTCAATGTTTTCAATGCAGGACAACAACCCTCAGATTTGGATGACATATTTGAAGTGGACATGATCGAGAGCCTTGTGCAGGACTCCTTCCATACATCTTTTGAAGATCCTCTTGAGACCTGCTTAGCACAATCGGGCATGGATTTTGACATTGATAGTCCCATCCATGAAGTCAATGCATTGCTCGACTCTACTCCTATATTGGAGACTGAAAAATGGAGAGCGAAAGTGGAACCTCTCCATCCCTCTGAGACCCTTCTTGACAGCATAGCTTCCGACTCTGAGAAGACAAAGGCGAGCAGGCTGCTTAATGTTCTTAGAGCATATAAGGCAGCAATTGAACGGAAGATAGTGGAAATACAGGGAGTATGCCCCACGATATGTATGGATCATGCTGTGGAAATGTCGCATAACATGCAAAGGAAGCGTGATCCTAACATAGAAGAAGTCGTTCGAGCAGAAGTCCTTAAATTTTTTGATGACAGTGTCAGTTGCCTTATTTCAGATAGCACAGTTCATGGGAACTCACATCACTTGTCTAGGATTGGTTAATCAAGATGTTGAGGTAATTTCTTTGGCGGACCCTGGTTATAAAGATTATTTCATTCATGGTCCGTTCTTGTCTGGCTGAAGACGTTAAACTTAGCGCTCATGGGAGGCAACCCAGCCTTTTGCTTTATTGTATTGCTTGTTATTTCATTCATTTTCATTATTTTCTTAGTTAGTTACTTCAATGTTTGTGGGTAACATTACTGCAAACCCTCACGAGACTACAACTCGTCCACTAGGGGTAACCTAGGGGTTTAAAGGCTTGTTGCATGCGCTAAATGCAATCGAGAGCACCTGCGAAAGTGGTATAGGTAGGCTCTTCTTTTATTTTTCTTTTTGTTATTTTTTTCTTCTGTTGATTTCTCTCTTGCGCTAACTCATTTTTCCGTTGAAATTCTTCGCAAACTTTGAGAAAGCTTCTTGATTCTCCGTCCAGGTACTATCTTTCCCTCATTCCTCTTTTATTATTCGTTGTCCCATGTGCATCGCATGATTATTTCTTTTACATTGAGGACAATGTAGATTTTAGGTTAGGGGTGGAAGATTAGGTTACCTAATCAGTATTTTCTTGGTTTTGAGCAAAATTTTTGAAAATTTTAAAATTTTTTCTGGAATTTCTATTGAACTCAAAGTGATTTTGAAGGATAGTTGTGATTTTACCATTATAAGATACATGATGTTGGTAACTAATGACTCTTGGATTCGGCCATCTGCTTGATTTCACAGTCCATTTTGAATTGTTAATCCATGATTAGAGGTTGTAAACATTGATTGAGTCATGATTTCACATATCACATCTCGCTTACACATTAAGTTTTCGGTTCGATAACTGAATGATTAACTTGGTAAAAAGAAGAATTAAAAGGCTAAGTCACATAATCTTCACCATAGGTTTGCTCCCTATAGGTGTAGATTTGATTCTCCATAGTTGACTTTAAAAAAAAAAATAAAAATAAAAAAAAATAAAAAAATGAGGCGACGAGTTTTCGCCATAGGTTTGCTCCCTATAAGTATAAATTTGATTCCCCTCATTTGCGTTACTGCTCAAAAAGAAAATCAAAGGCTGGTAAAATGAAAAGTTAATCTGTGAGATAAGTGTTGGTTTCAAGCTTGGTTGTCACGAATTACCAATGATATCATGAGATTGAAAATTGGATCTCTTAATGTTTGTAAGTCGAGATTACACTTTACATTCATGGAGCTCGATGTTCAGAATTGTTCCAATTAATGGATTAATAGTTTGAAATTAATTATGAAATCTGTTGAGAGCTTGATTTCAGGAGAAAATTCTACTTACCATTCATGAATCTTAGAATTTTCACATCTCAGCTATCTGTTCACAAGTCACTTGAGTTTACAGGAATCGTCTTTTATTTCTAAAATTATTTTTCGCATGTTTTGCTCGGGACTAGCAAAATGCTGGTTGGGGGTTGTGATCAGGGTCAAATATTGCATATCAGACCCCAGTAATTGCCTGATTTTACGTACATGATAAGGTTTAATGCCATATTTTAATTATATTTTTGTTACAGGATGAAGTGAGGAGCGTTAATTGAAAATTGATGTTAAAGGCTGGATTTCATGATCCAAAGTCTCCAGGGCACAGGATGGACTCCAGAGAACCAATAATGAAGATTTTACATGCTTGGGATCTGAGGAAAGCAAGCCAAAGGGGCCCGAAAAGGGTCCAGAATGCAAGATCACATGGTTCCCGCTATCCGATCAGTTCGAAACTTAATACATGGGATGAGGGCCGTAAATTAACCGTACATATTAAATTTCAGCCATTAAAGATCTCGGGAAGTGAGCCAACTGACAAATCAGCCCGTTAATCTCCAATTTGGGGCCCACCTGATATTTGGAACTGCTTCAAACTTGGTGTTGACGGTTGAAATTATATGACAAAGAAGATGGACGGATTGGATTTCTCGAAATCATCACAGTGGACCCCACATTGAGTGACATGTGCATGGTGCACATGTGCACTGACCGAGCACCGAACGGGCTTGCGTCGGGTCAGCAGCGCTGACCCGACTACGTCTTTGAAAAGGAAACCTCCGTTTCCAGCGTCCGCGGCAGCCGACCGTTGTCGTCGGTTGTGGGGCCCACCTATTGTCCAAATGGACAATCCAAACCGTCCATCCGCTTCCTGAGGTCGATATCGTCATCGCCTAGATGTCCGTTTGGTTCCATACATATGTACGGACGTTGATCGCTGAAAAAACGTAAAATGGACGGTGAGTTCAAAACTCCGTGGGTTGCACCGAATCCACCCCAAAACCAGTCAATTCCTACTGATTTTTCGAGCTGAAACCAATGGACGACGTGGATTCCTGTGAAAAGTCCAGGAATGGACCCCACCATCATCGCAGCGTCGGTTTGGCGTCCGCGTAGCGTCTTCCGCTGGCCGTTTTTGCGAAGGTTTGTGGGCCCCGTACGTCACGCGTACGGCCGATCTGACCCGTCCATCGTGTAGAGGGCTTCGAGAGCTTCAAAACCATGTTGATATTCTTCGCCCATGCGTACACACGTGTGCGGTACAGAGGCCACAAACAGGCCGTCTTGTGACGTTCAAAACTTATCTTTTTGTATTTTCTTCTCTGGGCCGCACTAATGGACCTTCAAAACCACCTATTCTTCACTGAAATTTCGTCCTGAATCCAATGGACGGGGTAGATTTTCCAGAAAATGTCTCTGTGGGGCCCACCGATCACGGCTGCGAAAAATTGCACTTCGAGTCCTTCTACGACTCTGCCACCGACCCCAGCCATCCAGCAGCTATAAAAGGGGAGTTTTGGACGTGGGAAAGGCATTCAGAACCATTCAGAACCAGGGGATTCCAGATCTGGAGCAAGGAAGAGAAGAAAGAGAAGAAAGAGAAGAAAGAAGAGAGAGATCGATTGGTTTGGTGTTTAATTTTTATGAATTTTATTTAATATTTTTCATGAATTTTATGGGTCACTAATCTCTCAGCTAGGGCTGAGATGAAGCCCCTAATTTGATTAGCTCTTGTATTGATTGATTTACTTTGAATTTCAATTAATTTGTTTCTTTCTTTAAGTGGGCTTTATGGGTTTAAATTCTATACTTCTCCATCTATGAACTTGATTAAAGTATATATATGGATGTTGTTTGGATGCTTATTATAGGTACTTGTGTCTGATCAAGAACAAGTTTCCTATAGAGGAAGAAACAGGGTGCTTTAATGAATGTACATTCCATGTACCCGACCAAGGATATGGGATATGTCATTCATGGCATTGCTTAAAGGAATTAGACAGTTTGTATGCCCGATTAAGGACACAGATTGTGCTTTCTCTGTATAAGTGGTATCAATCTAGATCAAGGTGAATCAACAGACAAAACAGGGGTTAGGATAATTAGGGGTGGATTCGAAAGTCCTAGTGCTCTCTCTCTGATTGAATTTTCTTCCCTGTTCTTAATTAATTATTTTTCATAAAATTGTGCTTAGTAATTCATTCCATTATTTGTTGGATTAGTTAAGGAGAATCATAGATTTGAATTGTGACGACCAGTCCTCGTGGGAACGATCTCGTAATACGTACCGTATCTACATCTGATTCGTATACTTGCGAGTTTAAAAATCATTTAAATCATGTTGGTTTAAATAAAACATCAATAAATGCAAAGTCCACATGATAAGTACGCAAGATAAGTTACATAAAAGATATAATGAAAGAGCTGTGAAAAGCGATGTCTTAATGAATGGTGGAGTATGATCATCTGTGAAATGCATAACATAACTTTATGCTAACTGTAGATACACCTGCCAATAGTCCTCTCACCATGGACTTGACTGCACTACTCCTGAACATCATCATATCGACTATGATCAATATATTATTGGAACTTGGGATCCACCGGGGTCGATGCCCATGCGCCAGACACCAGCAATCGACCTCACTACCCACAAATGTGGTTACAACCAATATTGTGTACACTAGTAGCGGACCTTGTTTGCGCTTCTCCTCGCTGGCGGGTCAAACCGGTCCTCGTTTGCCACCTCAGCCCTAAGGTGGGTCGGACATACCCCTTCTCAACCTGACCTCGTCAGTGGGAGTCAAATCCACGGCTCATGTATCCACCCAGCCCAACGGTGAGGCATCCCAAGGTACCATTGGGGTTTAGGGTCTCTCAACCCAAGGGGCACATCATCCCTACTATTTTCATATTTCTGGTGTCCATGATTCAATATCATCATCCTTATCGTAATACGGTCAATCCGTGATGTTGTAAAGAATTTAGTTACTATTTCTCATCATATATCATGCCATGGAATGCATAGTAATGATAATGACAAGTGACTCAAGGATAACTAGAACTCAATGTATACCGATATGCAAGGTGCAAGATTATTAAAGAGCCGCATACCTGGGTAACCAATTCCTACATGATGCTGTCAACTTGTGGCCTCGAAGCTTGGTACTTTCGACTACAAAATACGTTTCTCTTCTTGTTTTAATCATGACTAGTCGAATTATAGTCTTGTAATTTCTAAACTACGGTACTTGATCGTAATTTTAGTTATGACTCATTTTTATAAATTAACATCCCTTCTTATGTATGAATATCCTACTAATAATCGGATTGCATACTCCATGATTTGATCATTGCATTGTATTGGGTGATTTACATGCCTAGTATGACTATTTAAGATAATTATGAAATTGGGCCACAAATTCTTGTCATATAAGGTGACCTTAAGTCCAATACACAACGAAGTATTCATGGTGGGCTTATTGGGCCTTGGATTGGGCTTTGATGAGGAGAACATATAGTTATTGAGAGGCCCAAAATTTAGTTTCACCATATATGTATTATGTATATACACCCTAATCCATAGCTCAGGTGGCAAACTGAGTGAAAGATACCTCATTTCAACACTTAGGTCTTGGTATGGATCCCCAGTGGGGGTGGCTAACAGTGAAGTGTTGACTAATAATGAGGTGTACTAACCAGCTAACAATTGTGTGTGTGTGTGTGTAGGAAAAGGTTCTAAGTGGTCCAGCACATGGGGACTTCCCATGAGGTCGAGCTGTTGTGGGCCCAACATGATCGAGCTGTGTGGGCCCATCATGATGCGTGTTGAACGCCTGCCCCAACAGTTAGACAACTGTTTGGACCCAGTGTGATGCGTGTCGAACATCTGCCCCATCAGTTAGATGCACCGTTACATGGTGGGCCTAGGGTTTAAAAATCAAGTCCACCAATCACTTGTGTCAGGCACACATTATGTAAAGTACGAGGGGGTCACCCTTCATTAAAACATTCTTAATCATTTGTTAGGCCCACCAAGGTGTGGTTCACGAATCCTGTCCATCCATTATGTGTGTCCCACTTGATTTAGAGGTCAGTCCAAGTTTCAGATGCATCCAAATTTCAGGTGGGGCCCATCGAGTGCTTTTATATGTTTCAACATGTCTTCACCTGATTTTAGATGGCGTGGGCCACCTGAGTTCCATTTTCGGATGATTTTTGGGATGACCCAATTTTTAAAGGAGACTCATCAAATGAACGGTGTAGATAGTCGACATACGTCAAGGTGGGACCAGTGGTGGGACCCACCCTTCCTCCAGCATCCAGCGGCAGAACACTATTAGCTGCAACGTCTGCTGTATTTTATTTTTTTATTTTTTTTATTTTTTTGTGGTTTCTCAGTGGTGGGGCCTACATCAAGACGATCTAACCCATCTACTGGGTCCTCTGGCTCGGGACGGGTCAAATGAGCCCAATATTCAGTATGTTTGAATCATAAAAATATCATAACGGGCCCTAACAGTTTATCACTATTGAAATAAGCTTTTTGATGGTGTGGCATACCAAAGATTTGGATTAGCTTCATTTTTCAGCTTAAGGACTAAACTGAGCTGGAAAATTGAATGGACGGTGTGGATTAAATACATACATCATGGGGGGGGGGGGGGTGTCATAGTGGGCCTCACATCCATTTGCACAACATCCAGAAAGGACATCCGCTACCTCTCTCTCTCTCTATATGTGTGTGCATGTGTGTGTATTTATATGTTTCCAATGGTGTCCACTGATAGACATCAATCACTATTGTTTCAACAATGCGGCCCACCCATACTTGGATCTCATCATCTTTGGACTCATGTTCTAAAATAAATTGGGAAAATGGATGGCAGGTGTGGATCTAACACATATACTTTGGTGTGGCCTTTTGTGGGCCCATGCTTTTCATTTGTCTCCACGGTACAGTAGCAGTGATATTGGATGCTGCAACGTCATTGTATATACACATATACACACACAATAGGTGTGGCGTGTGCAGATGTTGGACAAAACAGATACATCATGTGGGCCATTGGGTGACCGTGTAAACAGGTTGGATGGCTGTTAGACATTAAGGTGGGGCCACGGTTAGTGGACCCCACAAAAACTCCAAATTAGGTTAATATTTGTGTTTTTCCATCATCTAACCCATTAACTACTACAAATGGTCTGCATGATGTGTGGTCTCCAAAATAGGGCCCACATCAATGAGCCCTACACCTACATCATATAGAGGGAAAGAAAGGAATTAAAGAGAAGGGAAGTTGAAGGGGTTGCACTCACCTTGATGAACTAGATGAACGGTTGAGATGGATGCAAGGGATGGAATTGATGGTTGAGATGGATGGAAGAGATGGGATTGATGGCCCACCAAGATCACTCCTCTCTCTCTCTCTAGTTGTAAAAAAAAAGGTGAAAATGCTAAGGGGTGGAGGGGTTTATGTTGAGAAATGGATAAGAATATGGTTAGGTTAGGCTAATGTGATTAATCTTAGCTTAGGCTAAGATTATGGGAATTTGTACATGATTAAGAATTAATGTGGATTAAAGGGGCATGGGATGGCATGGTGTGATGATGTCATGCATGAGAGATGGTATGGAAAAGAGTTGACTTTAGGGTGTACATGAGAGAGGGAGGGGTATGGATGTGTGACATCACACACATGGGTAGAGATTCTCTCACCCATGTGTGGTATGGTACATGTGTGGGAGCATGTGTCGTGCACATGTTATATAGTGCCTTGCACACATGAGACACTGGCGATTCTTCGCGGCGTATCTCACTAATGGAGCATCGCACAGATGCACGAGTGGTACCTCCACAATCGTGGCGATGTGGCGGTCGATATGGAATGGGTTTCGAAGTCTTAGGGTTCCGGTCAGTCGGGTGTGTACTATGCACGACCAATCTAGGTCTGGCCAAAAGTGTCGATCATCGTGCACATAGGCATAAAATGGTATAGAATGGTCAGGTGGGTCATGAGGGGTGAACTATAAGGGGTTCTTTTGAGTATTTAAATTGTACATGTAGGTATTATCGAGTTTTATTTAGGAAGGTGAGTCTCACCTACTAACCAGTCGGTCATACTTATAGGATGGATCGGGTGTTATAATTCTCCTCTCCTTATAAAAATTTCATCCTCAAAATTTCTACTATATTGGATAAAATGCGGGCTTCATGACCAAAAAGTGAAATGACAAAAACCCTTTTTATTGCAAAAAAGGATATCATACTTTGGTGATGTTTTTACGGTGTTTATAAAGTTCATTAAAACAAGTGGGGATATTTCTTTCGAATGTCCTCCTCATGTTCTCATGAGGCCTCTGCTTCGTTATGGTGTCCCCATTGAACTTTTACCAACGGAATCATCTTTGACCGAAGGACCTGCTCCTTTCGATCCAAGATATGAATCAGATGTTCTATGTATGACACGTCCTCACAGATTTCGATCAGTTGCTAGTCGATAATGTTCTCTGTGTCTGGCTCACACCTCCTCAACATGGATACATGAAATACATTATGAACACCTGACAACTGGGGAGGCAAAGCTAGTCGATATGCCACTTGGCCAATCCGCTCTACTATCTCGAAGGGACCTATAAAACACGGGGCGAGCTTCCCTTGCTTGCCAAATCGAAATATGCCCTTCATGGGCAAGACCTTGAGGTAGACAAAATCTCTAACAGTAAATTCCAATTCCCTATGCCGACGATCAACATAACTCTTCTATCAGCTTTGAGCAGTGCGCATACTCTTTCTGATAAGCTCTATCTTTTTCGAGGTTTGCTGAACAATTTTAGGCCCGAGCAAACTCCGCTCTCCAACTTATGTCCAACAACTAGGTGACTTACAAGGTCGGCTATATAAGGCCTCATACGGAGCCATGCTGATGGTTGCTTGATAACTGTTATTATATGTAAATTCGGCCAACGGCAAATGAGTATCCCAGCTATCATGGAAATCCAGCACACACGCTCTAAGCAAATTCTCCAAACTCCAAAATCTAATTGACTCTCTCAGTTTGCCCATCTGTCTAGGGGTGGTAGGCGGTGCTGTACTTCAGAGTCACACCTAAGGCTCGCTAAAAGCTCTTTCAAAATTGCCGGCACTCCATGCAGCTTGACGATCTCACTAACAAATAACTAAGCAAGTCGGTCTATGGAGTAGGTAGCACGTATAGGTAGGAAATGCGCTGACCTTGTCAGTCGATTAATGATGACCCAAATGGCATCATGACCTTGAGGAGCCCGCGGTAGTCCCATAATGAAATCCATTGTAATGTGCTCCCACTTCCATTGAGGAATCTCCAGTTGTTGTAAGGTACCAGAGGGTCGTTGATGCTCTGCTTTGACCCTTTTACATGTATCACATTGGACGACAAATTCATCAATGTGACGCTTCATCCCTAGCCACCAATATTATCTCTTAACATCACGATACATCTTTGTACTTCTTGGGTGGATCATGAATTTGGACTGGTGTGCATTGGTCAATATTTCTTGCCTCAGCTCCGCATCTTCCGGCACATGTAGTCGCCTTTTATAGTGAAGCCCACCATCTACACCGACCTACCATTCGGACGAACCTTCATCAGTCATTTCCTTACGGCGATTGATGATCGCTGGGTTAGCCTGTTGTGCCTCAATGACTCGAGATATAAGTGATGGTTGAATGGATAAGCTTGCAAAATGCATAGTAGTTGACTGTAAGTTCCACTCAAAATCAAAGTCCCTTATTTCTTCCAACATTTTCCACTGTTGAACCATAAGGTGAGAAATAATTCCTCGTGGCTAGTGACTAAGGGCATCAGCTACAACATTGGCCTTACCTGGGTGGTATTGAAGAGAAAAATCATAATCCTTTAACAACTCTAACCACCTTCTTTGCTGCATATTAAGCTCCTTCTGAGAGAATAAATATTTAAGGCTCTTATGGTTCGTGAACAGCTAAAATCTGACCCCGTATAAATAATGCCACCATATCTTTACTATAAACACTGTCGCAACCAACTCTAAGTCATGTGTGGGATAATTCTTCTCATAGGCCTTCAACTGTTGAGAAGCATATGCTATAACTTTGTCATGCTGCATCAGCACACAACCCAATCCAACACGTGAGGCATCTGTGTATACTACGAACCCTTCATTTCCAGATGGAAGGGTGAGAACTGGTGCCATTGTCAACTTATCTTTCAACTCTGCAAATGCCTTCTCATAGGCTTCACTCTAGTCAAAAGGTGCCCCTTTATGAGTCAGTCGCATCAGAGGTACCGCTATACGAGAAAACCCTCGACTAAACCATCTGTAGTATCCCGCTTAAGCATGGCCTCAACTTTAGCTGGATACTACAGACGGATAAGCATGACCTCAACTTTAGCAGGATTTAGTGGGTTGCTGCCACTTAAGCATGGCCTCAACTTTAGCTGGATTTATAGCCACTCCTCTAGTAGTGATGTGGCCAAGAAACTTCACTTCTTCCTACTAAAATTCACACTTCTTTAACTTGGCATATAACTGATGATTACGAAGTGTCTGCAGAGCAGTGCGTAGATGATGCTCATGCTTCTCTCGGGTACGTGAATATATTAGAATATCATCTATGAATACTACCACAAACTGATCGAGATAAGGGCGAAATACCTCATTCATCAATTGCATAAATACGTCCAGGGAGTTCGTCAGTCCGAAGGACATGACTAGGAACTCGAAGTGGCCATATCTGGTGTAAAAAGCCATCTTAGGGATGTCCTCCTCTTGAACTCGAACTTGATGGTATCCAGAACGTAGGTCGATCTTCGAGAAGAACTGTGGCTCCCTAAGTTGATCGAACAGATCATCAATCCTTGATAATGGATACTTATTCTTGATGGTCACTTTATTTAGCTCCCTGTAATCCACACAAAGTCTCAACGACCTATCCTTCTTCCCGACGAATAGGACCGGTGCTCCCCAAGGAGAACTACTTGGTCAAATAAAGCCCAAAGCCCGAAGTTCCTCCAACTACTTCAATTCTTCCAACTCCATGGGTGCCATGCGATATGGTGCCTTTGAGATGGGGGCAGTACCCGGCATCAGGTCAATACAGAACTCCATTGCCCTTTGAGGAGGTAAGCCTGGGATGTCTTGAAAGACATTGAGATATTCACATACGATTGGAATCTCCTCGATCCTTAGGGTCCTTTCTTCTTCTACTAGGTAGGCCAAGGATGTCCTTGTCTGCTCCGCTGGCAGAATCCTGAACCGGAACTGTGGCTAGCCGATTATAAAGAAGGTGATTGTCCTTTTAAAACAATCTAATGATGCATAATATGCGGCCATCCAATCCATACCCAAAATAACATCTAGCTTCGACATCTTCATAACAAATAAATCGGTGGGTAAGATGTGATCTCCAATCATCACTGGGCAATCCTTGCAGATAAGGCTTAGGTTAGAATGCTCACCTAATGGTGTGGTTACTGATAACTCTTCTACTTCCCTTTCTGGCTCTAACCCCAATGTGTTTACGAGTGATGATGATATGAATGAATGGGATGCGCCTGAGTCGAATAAGGTGTGTGCAAATGATGAGAAGAGAGTAGTCATACCCTTGAGTATCATTGTTGATGATTGAGGATCAGTCTACTAAATAGTATATACACGAGGTTAGGCAATCACTGCAAATCTTGCTTGTTGTACTGCTGAGAGTGATCTCAACCTTTGGGTGACTGCTGCTGCTGGCGTTGTTGGGGCTGTTATTGAGGTCGATACTGTTGAGTCTGTTGATGAGGATGGTATTGTTAAGTCTGGTGTCATTGAAAAAGTCTCTGTTGGGGGTGACTATGAGGTTGTTGTCTGGAAGAAGACCTATCCTTCCGCTCTATAGAGACATCTGGCAGATTGGGGGAAGACCTCACCTGATGGCCTACACCGCACCTAAAACATGTCCCATGAAATGTTAATCACTGTGAATCTCGCTGGGGTTCCCGAACGGCCGGTCCTTGCCTAGC
This sequence comes from Magnolia sinica, assembly GCF_029962835.1. Taxonomy (NCBI): domain Eukaryota; kingdom Viridiplantae; phylum Streptophyta; class Magnoliopsida; order Magnoliales; family Magnoliaceae; genus Magnolia; species Magnolia sinica. The sequence goes on from NC_080581.1 coordinate 42,878,004, forward strand.
AAGCCTTTTCGATGGACGAAACTGCTGAGTTGGGCCTCCCTTCCTCTTGTTCCTATTATCTTGTCTCTAAAGAGGCTGCTCACGAGTCTTGTTCATCTCTTCAAAATCTACTTCTATAATCTTAGCTTGGTCTGTCACCTCTTCAAATGTAGGGAGTCGCAAAGGTACTACCCTACTCCTCAAGCCAGGATGAAGTCCCTTCTCAAATTTACGAGCTTTCATACTGGGGGTTGAAATCAGATCTAATGCGAAACAGGATAACTCAACGAATTTAGCCTCGTATTAGGCCACAGATAAAGCTCCTTGCTCAAGAGATATAAATTCTGACACCATCTTTTCTCAAATACTGTCAGGAAAATATTTTTGGTCGAACTTGTTGCTAAACATGCTCCAACTCCATACTATACTCGACCCGACTTCCTTCTTAACTAACTGCCACCATAACTCTGCTTCTCCCTCTAGTGTGAAGGTAGCAAGCGACACTCTCTGGGAATTAGGACACCCCATCACATCTAAAATCTTGATAACCTGGGTCCTCCATCGGTCGACCTCAAGTGGATTTGGCTACCCTTTAAATTGAGGGGGTCGTAAAGCCTGGAATTCCTGAATCAAAGCTGACTGCTCTTATACAGAAGATGCCTCTGTAGACCTCCTCTCTTGACGTTCCATCAGAGATGCCATGGAATGAAGGATTTCCTGAATCGAAGTGGCATCCTGAGGAGTATCTGGTGCCTTGGCATGGTGATCCTCGGATGGATCGTGCTCTACTGTTGTTTTTGTTTTAGTAGCCTTCTTAAGCGCTATGATCTCTAATAGAAAATGGACACCTCAGTTAGTTAGAGCCTAAAATAGTCTCTCAAGGTCAAATAACAAAGAGTCTATCTTCCTAACCACTTATATAAGTAACTTTTTCTAAGTTCCTTAAAGGGAAACCTAGTGTTTCTAAGTTGTTGAGTCTGTTTTCAAGTTTTATAACTCTAACTTTCTCCTAAATAGTTACCTGGCCATAGGTAATCCCTTATCTCATGCTCTGATACCAACTTTGTCACAGCCCAGACCTAATAGTCTTAGAATACCGCTATATCTATTGGATCTGGCGTGCGACAAGCTGAACTCCGGGATTGGTACCTGATGCTCACACACTAAGCCCCAATCTCGGCGTCCAGCAGGGTAATGTAAAGGATAAATCTCACCATTCATTCTTCATAAAAGAAACATCAGAGATAAGGTAAGTAACATCTGCATACAAGTAAACTGGGTACTACAAAATTCCAAAAGTACAATATCTGTCTACACGATACATATATTCATTATGTACAATTTAAAATTTTCAAAAGTCAAATCAGTTCCCTTGATGTGGCACCTAACTCGTAGTTGCTACTTGTTTTTCTTCTTTAGATCCTTTACCTGAGTGGTTAAAAGACAATAAGTCTTATATCTTACAAGTACAAAGCCTTCAAGGTAAGTACGCAAGATAGGTTAACATAAAAGATATAATTGACAAATGCAAAGTCCACATGATAAGTACGCAAGATAAGTTAACATAAAAGATATAATAAAAGAACTGTGAAAAGCGATGTCTTAATGAATGATGGAGTATGATTATCTGTGAAATGCATAACATAACTTTATTCTAACTGTAGAAACACCTGCCAATAGTCCTCTCACCATGTACTTGACTGCACTACTCCTGAACATCATCATATCAAATATGATCAATATATTGTTGGAACTTAGGATCCACCGGGGTCGATGCCCATGCACCAGACACCAGCAATCGACCTCACTACCCACCAATAGGGTTACAACCAACATTATGTACACTAGTAGCAGACCTCGTTCCCGCTTCTCGTCGCCGGCGGGTCAAATCGGTCCCCATTACCACCTCAGCCCTAAGGCGGGTCAGACATACCCCTTCTCAACCTGGCATCGTCAGTGGGAGTCAAATACATGGCTCATGTATCCACCCGGCCCAACGGTGAGGCATCCCAAGGTACCATTGGGGTTTAGGGTCTCTCAACCCAAGGGGCACATCATCCCCTACTATTTTCATATTTTCGGTGTCCATGATTCAATATCACCATCCTTATCGTAATACGGTCAATCCGTGATGTTGTAAAGAATTTAGTTACTATTTCTCATCATATATCATGCCATGGAATGCATAGTGATGATAATGACAAGCGACTCAGGGATAACTAGAACTCAATGTATACCGATATGTAGGGTGCAAGATTATTAAAGAGCCTCGTACCTGGGTAACCAATTCCTACATGATGCTTCAACTTGTGGCCTCGTAGCTTGGTACTTTCGACTACAAAATACTTTTCTCTTCTTGTTTTAATCATGACTTGTCGAATTATAGTCTTGTAATTTCTAAACTATGGTACTTGATTGTAATTTTAGTTTTGACTCATTTTTATAAATTAACATCCCTTCTTATGTATGAATATCTGACTAACAATCGAATTACATACTCCACGATTTGATTATTGCATTGTATTAAGTGATTTACATGCCTAGTATGACTATTTAAGATAATTATGAAATTGGGCCACAAATTCTTATCATATAGGGTGACCTTTAGTCCAATACACAACGAAGTATTCATGGTGGGCTTATATGGGCCATGGATTGGGCTATGATGAGGAGAACATATAGTTATTAAGAGGCCCAAAATTTAGTTTCACCATCTATGTATTATGTATATACACCCTGATCCATAGCTTAGGTGGCAAACTGAGTGAAAGATACCTCATTTCAACACTTAGGTCTTGGTATGGATCCCTAGTGGGGGTGGCTAACAGTGAAGTGTGGACTAATAGTGAGGTGTACTAACCAGCTAACAATATATATATATATATATATATATATATATATATATATATATATAGGAAATGGTTCTAAGTGGTCCAGCACATGGGGACTTCCCATGAGGTCGAGCTGTTGTGGGCCTAACAAGATCGAGCTGTGTGCACCCATCATGATGCGTGTTGAATGCCTACCCCAACAGTTAGACAACTGTTTGGACCCAGCGTGATGCATGTCGAACATCTGCCCCATCAGTTAGATGCACTGTTACATGGTGGGCCTAGGGTTTAAAAATTAAGTCCACTAGTGAATTGTGTTAGGCACACCATATGCAAAGGACAAGGGGGTCACCCTTCATTAAAACATTCTTAATCATTTGTTGGGCCCACCAAGGTGTGGTTCGTGAATCTAGTCCATCCATTATGTGTGTCCCAATTGATTAAGAGGTCAATCCAAGTTTCAGATGCATCTAAATTTCAGGTGGGGCCTAGCGAGTGATTTTATATGTTTTAACATGTCTTCACCTGATTTTAGATGGTGTGGACCACCTGAGTTCCATATACGAATGAGTTTTGGGATGAACTAATTTTTAAAGGAGACTCATCAAATGGATGGTGTAGATAGACATACATTAAGGTGGGACCAATGGTGGGACCCACCCTTCCTCCAACGTCCAGCGGCAGGACGCTGCTGGCTGCAGCGTCTGCTATATTTTATTTTTTTATTTTTTTTTTTGTGGTTTCTCAGTGGTGGGGCCTACATGAGGACGATCTAACCCATCTACTGGGTCCTTGGCTCGGGACGGGTCAAATGAGCCCAATATTTAGTATGTTTGAAGCACAAAAATATCTTAATGGGCCCTAATAGTTTATCACTATTAAAATAACCTTTTTGATGGTGTGGCTTACCGAGGATTTGCTATAATATATGTTATAACTAATTTATTACATGTATTTTGATATGTGTAGTCTAAGTGTTTGATAAAATGCCTGAATGAGAAAATGCCTGTTGAAATGTATTTAATGAGGATGTTAAGATATGATTCTCAATTACCTTATCTATAGTTACAGTTTCCTTCATGTAACCTATATCGCTACTACGTGCTTTATGGATGAAATGACTATGTATGACAACATGTGCACTATGTGTTTGTTGAAATGCTCAAATGAGATTTATATTTAAATTGGTTTCACATGTTGCTCGGACTATCATATATGAATCCCAATTGTGGTTGAGTATGATTGGGACTAATACGTAGTCTAGGAAATCGGTAATGGTTTATAATCAGTGGCCGAACTGGTTTCGCCACGACGGATACGTTCGATGAATCTGAGTCGTACGGTGATTATCGACATGGTTAAGCCACGAGGAGTGCGTCTGTGCTCCATGTCAATTAATTCAATGTGCGCTCGTACCAGTCGAGCTTGTCAAGTAACCCGATTGACCGAATGTATGTTTACCATGTATGGACGTTACTGCTTGAATCTAAGGTATCACTTACCATTGAAAAGCCTGTTTAACCTTGGTACCACGATCCACTAAGACTCATGAGCCAGGTATGGAGGTATTGGACACCGTGGTTGAGCTGTCGACCTACGCTGGGGTGATGAGCATCCCCGTAGTGTCCATTGAGCAACCCAAACTCGTGAGTTGAATATGATGGTATGAGACACTGTATTTGAGCTATTGGCCCATGCTAAGGTGACGAGCCTTTCCCGTAGTGACTTCGAGTATAAACTAGGCCTACGCCGAGGTGACGAGCCTCCCGTAGTGACCTGAACTTGACTATCCACTGCTTTTAAATTAGGGGTGACATTGCCCTATAACTTGCCTATCGTATGTGATTAACTAGGATTGACAACCCTATATGGATCATCATTTGGGCAATTAATATAAAGGGATGTACCTTAGCTTCCCAAATCTGCTGTATGAATAGGTCTAATTAAAGACTTGACTAACATATCCATGCACCACATTATATGTGCCTTTAGCGTGGGAGTTGAGAAAAGTGGGAGTTTAGTATGTGCGACCATGAGATGATGTCGCAGAGGGAGTGCAGGATAGGGCATGCATCATTAATACATATCATCCTTGCATTAACCAGAGTACTTAGGAATGCTTGTTGTATTGCTTTATCATTACTGCCTGACTGAATTGATAACATGTTAACCTTTGCCTTATAGCTCCACTGAGTTGATCACTCACTCCCACTCTGGGATGGTGTTTTAAAACACCAACTAGACTCTATTGTAGTTTCAGATGATGGCGAGGCTTGCGAGTTGGAGCCGGCCTTCTACGACGATGAGGAGGAGTTATCCTACATGAAACTCTCTAGCGGGTCTATGTAGACCTAGAGTTGCATCGCAGGGATCGCAGGGATGTGGACTAGTTGAACATTACACCTTATCATTTTGTAAATTTTAGAATTGCACATGTAATTATTTAACCTGGTAATACGTTCATACTTTGGGGACTTACAACCACTTATATGCCTTATATATCTATCACAGTCTTCCGCTTACTAAATTTAATCATCTCTGGAGTATGATAGCTGATTTGGTATAATCCCACTCATGTTTAATGCACAAATACGGACAACATTTAATCATCATTATCTATGTTGCATAAGTGATGCGTTGGAACTTGGGAGTTGAGCGTCTGCTTGACCCTTAATTTTTAGGGCGTTACAAGTTGGTATCAGAGCATGATTCAGAATAAACTGGACTTAGGTTATGGTAACACGATGCACACTGACGTACTTTGACTTAGGAGGGGGCGATGAAACATTGAAACAGTTATAGGATTCCAAGTTTCACTGACGGGTGAAACTGACCGTTGAAATCAAACCCATAGGCATCTGTGATCTTGTGAGATGATCGCAATTCCTTTCGAGACCATCAATCGACAATTTTAGATGAGAATTCAGCCTATTCCACACTCAAATGATAGGAACGCGTGAATATACGTGAGATGGACTCCGAAACTGCACCAAACGGGCTCGAGGGCCTAAACCACATAAAACAGTGGGACCCGAGGTGGATCCCGCACATTTTCGGTACCCTGGGAGATGCCATCGCCCCTAGGGTTATGCCATCACCTTAGGTCCAGCGGACAGCGATAGCATCGTGCCTAGGGCGAGGCCTCTCAGTCCGGTTCGGCCGGGCCTATCAGGCCGCATCGAGCCAGTCAGGCCGATGGGTGTGTACACATGTGGGGCCCATGAAATCATGTGGGGGCCCCTATACCCCCCTCATTTGCTTCATTTCTTCTTTTTACACCCATTCAAGCTTTCCAAACCTCTAAAAATCTCATCTTTCTCTCTCAAATCTCCCCTCAATTCTCACATCATCTTCTTCTTCATCACTACATATACACCTCCCACCATCCCTTTCAAACCCATCTTCTATTTCCCTTATTTTCCTCCTATTTGGGCATACAAACCCTCCTTGGTGTCTCAAAAATCTCAAGGTCCAACAACCCATCCTATCCCTCCATTTTATTTCACTCTCATGGCTCTTTTTGAGCTAGTGATAGCCATATTTTTATTTTCCACACTTCTTTCTCTCATAGGAAAGAAGAGGGCTTCCATGGATGAAGCTGGGCCTAGCTGCCCTACCTGTTCAAGGAGGCAAAAAGGTGCTGAGGCTAGCACAAGCGTCGATTGGGAGCTAAGGACGAAGCGGGATCTCAATCCCTAAATTTCTCTCGAAAGAGCTCTACTAGCGAATATGGCACATGGAAGGTTTCAAGGTTATAGGGTTCTCTTTGAACCACACATGGATAAGAAACTATTTGGGTTTTATCCGGCGATGGATCTCCTATTGAATGCTGGGTGGGGTCCCATATTTAAGGGCAAGTCCAGTGAGAATGAGAGCATTGTCTGAGCCTTCTATACCCATATACGAGAGCCACTGCTGGAGCCTCCACAATTCTCTATCCTCGTGGGAAGGTGGGAAGCAATTGTTAATGTGGACTTGATAGCTCGGATCATGGGGATGCCGCTTGGTGAGGTTCATGCTAGCGAGAAGAGTCTCAGGAGTATGCGCGAAAGAGATCGACGTACGTGATTTCTTTGTGGCCGACTGGTCCACTAGAGTCGAGACAACTGCCTCCTAGCATCCAAGATTACTCCTGACTTCCGCCTACTCTACCACATATTCACACACAACATGTATCCTAGGTAGAGCAATCGCAGCGAATGCATGCGTTTAATGGTAGACTTCCTATACTGAGTTAGGCAAGGAGACAAGCTGTGCCTTCTTACGTATATACTACTATTGATAGTTCCGACCACATGCTTTCTTAGGACACATTTCACTCCCATTCGACCAACTTATATGGAAGCTTGCTCGTGAATTCGACTACAAACTTGGCTTAGAAAGGCTTGCACCGATCCATTTAATCAACGATACTACTCTCAACAACATGAGTATTGGACCACGACAGCGTCAAGCCTGACTCGATGAGAGTGAGGATGAGACGGGAACTGAAGAGGAAGTGAAGAGGAAGAAAGTGATGAAGAAGAGAATGAAGATGAAATAGAGGAAGAAAGCGAGGAAGAGGGAGAGCAGGAAGAGGAAGAAGAGGAGGCCCAAGACTCTGATGGGGGCTCTCCACCTGCTACACATGAGCCCCACCATGATCGGGCTATTATAGAAGCTCGCTTGGCTCAGATTGAGGAAGGCCAGGTTGCCCTGCGACAGGAGGTCAGCGAGACCCGGGCTAAGCTTGAAGAGAGTCAGGCCTTCATGAAACAGAAATTCAAGAAGGTGTCTCGTACCTTGAAGGCTCTCCTGTGCTGTATACAGGACAAGGGTGCTCCTCCTCCATCACCAGATTCTGACAACTAGTCCCATGTTGTAGTCATCTTTGGGTTTTCTCTGCTTTCCTGTTTCTTATGTTATAGTCTTGATAGGCTTAGTAGTAGGGTAGATTTGATGGTATGTTTTAGTGCTTAAAACTTTGCTTAGAGTAGCTCACATGCATCTTCTGTCATGATCCATGTAATACTACATCTAATGTATTGCGAAAAATTTTGTTAAATGAAATGCATGCAGCTCCTTTTGCTATGAAATGTGTCGAATGCTTGAGAAATTGAGTGTTTTTATGCAAAAATCTTACACGTGTTGTACCCTATGTGGTGTATAAGGAATGTCTCTGAAAGTCACTCGGACTACATCACGTCTTGCACTTAGCGGATCATTTGCAAAAGGCCACCTACAGATTATCCTCCTCGGCTGGCTTACGGCTCCATCCACACAGCCGAGGCGACCTGATGTATGGTGTACCTATTGAAAGAGGTTGGGCCATTCTGACACTTACTGCTTTACTCGGATGAGGGACAACGACTTCATGCCCCCTCAAAAGATTAATCGTCAGATGCCACCAGCTATCTCGGCTCCACCTCTACGATTGACACTGCCTGCATAGCCTTCTTATAGGCCACCTCGATTTAGGCAACCTTAACAGCCTATGGCACCACAACTAAACCGTTCTCAATAGGCGTGAGTACATGTGCTTACAGCTGAAGCGTCTGAGTCAGCAGCTACAGTGCCTTTAGCCTTCGAAGTCACTGCCCACATCCAAGGTACACCCGTATTCCTGTTAGTGGACACTAGGTCCACTATTTCGATGATGTCATGTTCTAAGGTCAAATGCTTAGGACTGAATACGACCCCTATGGTTAGGGTCAGAGTTATCACAATAGTAGAAACTTTTACAGATGCCACTAAGTTGTGTGAGCGTTGCTTAAAATTTAGGGAGCAGGACGATATGCATTGACCTGATTGTCACCTCGATATACCATTACGACGTCATCCTTGGCATGGATTAGCTTACTGAAATGAGAGTTGAGATCGACTATGAGACTCGACTAGTGACGGCACACGGACCCGAAAACACGACCTTCACATTCCCCGTTCACGTCAGCTGCCCCTTCTAGGTTCTTTGTTATTCTGCCCTATTGAAAGATCATAATGGTTTGACACTTGAAAACATGCCCATGGTTCAAGACTTCTAGGAAGTGTTTAAGATGATACCTTGATTACCTCCCTGGCACAAGATCGACTTTACTATCGACCTTGTGCCTGGTGCGACACCCATTTCCTTACCCACGTATCGCATGCCTCCATGTGAGATGGAGGAACTGAGGAGACAGATCGATGATCTGTTGGATGCAGGATTTATATGACCGAGTATATCTCCTTAGGGAGCACTTGTGTTGTTTGTGAAGAAGAATGATGGATCACTGCGATTGTGTATTGATTATCGCAGGTTGAACTAAGTGACAGTGAAGAACAAGTACCCTTTGCTCAAGAATATGATCTGTTCAATTAGTTGAAAGGAGATATAGTATTTCTTAAAGATCGACTTGCAGTCAGGGTATCACCAGTTATGCGTCAGGGATGAGGACGTGTAGAAGATAGCATTCAGAACCAGCTTTAGGCATTACGAGTTCCTTGTGATGTCATTTGGACTCACAAACGCACCAACCGTGTTCATGGATCTAATGAATCGGGTGTTTCATCCGCATTTGTACCGATTTGTCATCATATTTATAGATGACATCCTGATATACTCCAAGAGTCAGGAAGATCATGAGGAGCACCTATGAGCAGTCTTGGATACACTCAAGAAGAACCAATTGTTCGCTTAGTACAAGAAGTGTGACTTCTGGAAAGAAAAGGTCAAGTTCCTGGGACATGTTGTGTCCAAGGAAGGAATAGCTGTGGACCTTGCTAAGGTGACCGCAATTCAAGACTAGGAGCAACCCGGTTCGGTTACTGAAGTGAGGATTTCCTTGGCTTGGCAGGTTACTATCGTCATTTCATTAGAGACTTTTCCAAGATATCCAGACCATTGTCTCAGCTCACTCGGAAGGATTTCAAGATTACATGGAATGAGAAGGCAGAAGTAGCCTTTCAGGAACTGAAGGACAAGTTGACATCTGTACCCGTGCTAGTATTACCAGAGTAGGGGGTCAGATACATCATTTACACCGATACCTCTCGTGTTGGTTTGGGTTGTGTTCTGATGCAGAAGGACAGAGTGATTGCCTATGCATCGCGACAATTGAGGAAGCACGAGGAAAACTACCCAACGCATGAATTAGAGTTAATGACCATCATCTTTGCATTAAAGCTCTGGAGACATTACCTCTATGGAGAGAAGTTCGAGCTCTTTTGCAACCACAAGAGCCTCAAATACATATTTACGCAAAGGGACCTGAATATGAGGCAACAACGATGGATGGAAACCTTGAAGGACTTCAAGTTCGAGGTCTCCTACCATCTTGGTAAGGCTAACCTTGTGGCAGATGCATTGAGCCACAAGAAGACGATAGCATTTGCGGCTCCGCTGATGATCGATGAATGGAACATGGTAGAATTTATGCGAGACTTCGAGCAAAAGCTTATGGTAGAGGGGCTATTCGAGAGCATTGAACACGTTCGTGTGCAGCTGCTCATTGATGATAGGATTATTACGGCTTAGAAAGACGATGACCTATTGGTAAAGATGAGAGGGCAAGTGAGCGACAGTGAAGACTCGGAATGGAAAGTTGGTACGGATGGGGGTTTACGCTATCGTGGCTGCCTATGCATCCCAAACCTTTATGACTTGAGAAGGGAAGTTCTCGAAGCTGCTCACAATTTGAAAATGGCGATGCATCCTGGTAATACGAAGATGTATCGAGATATAAAGTGCTCACATAGTAGACTATGTATCCTGTTGTCTCACGTGCCAGCAGGTCAAGGCAGAACATCGCCGACCTCCTGTTTTACTTCAGCCCATGCCCATAGTTAAATGGAAATGGGATTTCATCTCTATGGATTTCATCTTAGGGTTACCGAAGACGAGGAAGGGACACGACTCCATTTGGGTGATTGTGGACCGGTTGACAAAATCAGTTCATTTCCTCCCAATTAGAGTCTCAAACTCAGTAGATGATTTGGCCAGGCTGTATATTAAGGAGATAGTACGTCTGCATGGAGTTCCTATGGAGATCGTGTCGGATCGAGACACGCGATTCACATCTATCTTCTGGACTCATATCCAAGAAGCAATGTGTGTGAAACTGAAGTTCAGTACCGCGTTCCACCCACAGACGGATGGGCAGACGGAACGGGAGAATCAGGTGTTAGAAGATATTTTGCGAGCTTGTGTACTTAATTTCAAGGACAGTTGGGATGACTAGCTTCCCTATGCTGAGTTCGCTTATAACAACAACTTTCAGGAGAGTATTGGCCTGACTCCCTACATGTATGGGCGCCCATGTTAAGCACCGCATTGTTGGACAGAGGTTGGCGAGAAGAGTTTGATTGGCCCAGAGTTAGTGCATGCAACCTTAGAGAAGATCGACATTATCAGGCGTCGACTTCTTACAGCACAGAGTAGACAGAAGAGTTATGCCGATATGAGGCGACGACCGCTAGAGTTTGAGGTCGGGGACCATGTATTCCTAAAGGTTTCCCCGATGAAGGAAGTCCTCCAGTTTGGAAAGAAACGAAAACTCACACTGAGATTCATTGGCCCATTTTAGATACTAGACCGAGTGGGTGTGGTAGCATACCGCCTTGCTTTGCCCACACCACTCACAGGCGTGCACAACGTATTTCACATATCGATGGTGAAGAAATATGTTCCTAATCCTTCCCAAATTATCAAATGGGAGCAAGTACAGTTGAGTGAAGATGCTACTTATAAACTGCGACCGACGCGTATCCTAGACAGGAAGGAACAGGTGCTGCATAGTAAAGTTATTCCACTTGTGAAAGTACTGTGGATGCATCACACTGAGGAAGAGGCTACTTGGGAAACAGAAACCGAGGTTCGTAAGAACTACCCTCAAATTCTCAAGGAGTACGAACAGGTACTAATTTCAAGGATGGAATTTTTCTTTAAGGGGGGTAGATTGTAACGTTTTGGAAAAATCCGTATAAAGACTCGAGTACCACCTCAGGCAGAAATCACTAAGGACCAAATCCTTTAGAAATTAGACAAAAATTTATTTAGTACTAAACTGAATTAATCGACGAGTTAGTTCGAACCACTTTCTATACAAACTGCAAGACCCAAAACCAGTAGAATCACTAACTCTACATTACTTAAAAACCTATGATCAATCTCAAAACCCAGTCCGACCCAATCTGACATCAAATGATGGAGTTATGGCTGTCACCGTTGGATCGTACGATTTTGAAATATTAACAAACCATATTGAAAAATGATAATCGAATAGTCCCAATGTGCTTTTGGGATATCGAACGATCTCTGAATTAGGCAATTCAGGTCCCATTTTCAAGCTTGACAAGTTACCATTCTAATGACCTGAAATATTCTAAATTCAACCTCTGAAGAGAGAGTAATGAGGGCTACTATTGGACAAGGAAATGAAGGAAACATTCAAGACCGACAACGGTAATCCCACTTACGGATGCCTAAATGGTCTCGGAATACGATGATTCCAGTCAGGAATGAAAGAGGACTAAAGTACCTTTCAGATGACCAAAAATCTACCCAATCCAAAATCAAATGATGGAGTTATAGGCGTCTCCGTTGGATCGGGCAATTTAGAAAGACTAACAATCCATATTGAGAAATGACAATCGAAGAGTTCCAAAGTGCTTTTGGGATATCGAACGGTCTCTGAATTAGGCAATTCTGGTCCCATTTGGAAGCTTGACAAATTTCCATTCCAATGTGCTGGAAATAGTCTAAATTCGAACTTTAAAGAGAGAGTTATGAGAGTTAGTAATGGACAAGGAGATGACGGAAACATTCAGGACCGACGATTGCAATCCCACTTATGGATGCCGAAATGGTCTCGGAATAAGACGATTCTAGTTAGGAATGCAAGAGAACTAAAGTACCTTTTAGATGACCAAAAATCGACCCAATCCGACATCAAACGAGGGAGGTATGGGCGTTTCCGATGGATCACGCAATTTGAAAAGATTAATAATCCATATTGAAAAATGACGATCAAAGAGTTCCAACGTGCTTTTGGGATATCGAACAGTCTCTGAATTAGGCAATTCTAGTCCCATTTGGAAGCTTGACAAGTTACCATTCCAATAAGCCAAAAAATAGTCTAAATTTGAACTCTGAAGAGAGAGTTATGAGTGTTAGTATTAGAGAAGGAGATGACCGAAACATTCAGGACCGACGACAGCGATCCCACTTATGGATGCCTAAATGGTCTCGGAATTCAACGATTCTAGTCAAGAATGAAAGAGCACTAAAGTATCTTTTAGATTAGCAAAAATTGACCCAATTAGACATTAAACGATGGAGTTATGGGAGTCTCCAATGGATCGTGCAATTTAGAATGATTAACAATCCATATTGAAAAATGATGATCGAAGAGTTCCAACGTGCTTTTGGGATATCAAACGGTCTCTGAATTAGGCAATTTTGGCGCCATTTGGAAGCTTTACAAGTTACCATTCCAATGACCTGAAATAGTCTAAATTTGACTCTAAAGAGAGAGTAATGAGGGTTACTATTAGAGAAGGAGATGACAGAAACATTCACGAACGACGACTGTGATCCCACTTACGTATGCCCAAATGGTCTCGTAATACGACGATTCCAGTCAGGAATGAAAGAGCACTAAAGTACCTTTCAGATGATAAAAAATCTATCCAATCTTGCATTAAATGATAGAGTTATTGGCTTCTCCATTGGATTGCGCATTTTGGAAAGATTAACAATCCATATTGAGAAATGACGATTGAAGAGTTCCAACGTGCTTTTACGATATCGAACAGTCTTTAAATTACGCAATTCTGGTCCCATTTGGAGGCTTGACAAGTTACCATTCCAATGAGCTGGAAATAGTCTAAATTCGAACTCTAAAGAGTGAGTTATGAGGGTTACTATGTAACGTCTTTGAAAAATCCCTAGAAAGACCCGAGTACCACCTTTGGCAGAAATCACTAAGGACCAAATCCTTCAGAAATTATATGAAAATTTATTTAGTTCTAAATTGAATTAATTCGTGAGTTAGTTTGAACCACTTTCTATATGTACTGCAAGACCCAAAACCAGTAGAATCACTAACTCTACATTACTTAAAAACCTACGAACAATCTTTAAACCCAGTTGCTCTCAGGAGCATCTTGAAAATCCGTATCGGACTTGGACCATGCGTCGAAAGTCTGATAAGCGCGAAGCTATAAGGTTATGACTGCCTTATTGGGCTTAATAACCATCTTGGGAATCAAGTCCAAAATAGTATCCAGAAACACAAAACTTGAGCCCGGAGCGAAGTGTGTGAGAAACGCGAATATCTTTAGAAAATGAACTCAAACTTAAGTGAATTGGGCCGTTCACTTACAGGCCAAATTTAAGGTTTCAGACCATTAGATTTTGACCCAATTACACCCTTGGATCAGGAAAATTTCCCTACATATGTCAGTGTACTTGTGGCCCTGATCGAGTGACGATGGTCGTTAAATTGAAATTGGTCCTCCACGGTCGATCTACAAATCCGATCGAACCGAGATCTTAACCTGACATAGATCCATTGTCAGGGAACTTTTCCTAGACCGCATGCAGGCAATGGACCTCCAGATGAGCTCCGTTGGCCCGAAACAGATGACTTTTGGCTATAACTTATACCATGGCCCTAGGGCCATTGACATCAGTTCCAGGCCTATATAAGGGCCTTAACTCACCCCTCTCTCATTCTATATGAATTTCCTAACCTTAGGAGAGAGAAGAGAGAAAAGAAAAGGAAAGAGTGAGGAGAAGTGAGAGAGAGTGAGAGATAGTTGTTGGGATTCGATCCTACCACTCCACGTGCTAAATCCCCTCTTTCGTGTCGCTATACAGGTGATTTCAACTCCATTTTTGGATAAATATCCTAACGCTAATTTTTTTTAGATATTCAAATAGGTAGATCGGTGAAATAGCTAACCTATTACATGCTATAGGCAACTGTTATGCCGTAAACAAAGGCGTAGTGTACGAGCCGAGTTTGTAATCGGTGTACCGATGAAATGTGTGGACTATAAATGTTTAGGTTATGGTTTTCAAGGCTTTTAATGTTAGTTAATGATTTATGACTGACTTGATTACTTTCATATGTACTTAGATGCGATGTTTTCTGTGTATTGCACATATATACGAACTATGTTGAATATAATGCATTTTATGTGTTTGTTGAAATGTCTGAATGAATATGGAATTAGGATTTGTGCTTGCCATGATTTCTAATTGAGAATGCATGATTTTTATATGTATGACAACTCCTTTGCAAGAGGATTTGCCATAATATATGTTATAACTAATTTATTACATGTACGTTGATATGTGTAGTCTAAGTGTTTGATAAAATACTTGAATGAGAAAATGCTTGTTGAAATGTATTTAATAAGGGTGTTGAGATAGGATTCTCAATTACCTTATCTATAATTACAGTTTTCTTCATGTAACTTATATCGCTACTACGTGCTTTATGGATGAAATGACTATGAATGACAATATGTGCACTATGTGTTTGTTGAAATGCTCAAATGAGATTTATATTTAAATTGGTTGTCACATGCTACTTGGACTATCATATATGAATGTCAATTGTGTTTGAGTATGATTGGGACTAATACGTAGTCCAGGCAATCGGTAACGGTTTACAATCAGTGGCCGAACTGGTTTCGCCACGATGGATACGTTCAATGAATCTGAGTCATATGGTGATTATCGACAGTAGTTAAGCCATGAGGAGTGCGTTTGCACTCCATGTCTATTAATTCAACGTGCGCTCGTACCAGTCGAGCTTGTCAAGTAACCTGATTGACCTAATGTATGTTTACCATGTATGGATGCTACTACTTGAATCTAAGGTACCACCTACCATTGAAAAGCCCGATTAACCTTGGTACCACGATCCATTAAGACTCATGAGCCAGGCATGGTGGTATGGGACACCGTAATCGAGTTGTCGGCCTACGCTAGGGTGATGAGCCTCCCCGTAGTGTCCATTGAGCAATCCAAACTAGTGAGCGAATACGATGATATGGGACACTGTATTCGAGCTGTCAGCCTACGCTAAGGTGAAGAGCCTTTCCCGTAGTGACCTTGAGTATAAAATAGGCACACGCTGAGGTGATAAGCCACCCGTAGTGACCTGAACTTGCATGTCCATTGCTTTTAAATCGGAGGTGACGTTGCCCTATAACTTGCCTATCGTATATGATTAACTAGGATTGACAACCCTATATGGATCATTATTTGGGAAATTAATATAAAGGGAGGTACATTAGCTTTCCGAATCTTCTATATGAATAGGTCTAATTAAAGACTTGGCTAACACGACCATGCACCACATTGCATGTGCCTTTGGCGTGGTAGTTGAGAACAGTAGGAGTTTAACATGCACAACTGTGAGATGATGTCGCAGAGGGAGTGCAGGCTAGGGCGCATCATTAATACATATCATCCTTACATTAACCAGAGTACTTAGGAATGCTTATTGTATTACTTTATCATTACTACTTGACTGAATTGATAACATGTTAACCTTTGCCTTATAGCTCCACTGAGTTGATCACTCACTCCCACTCTGGGATGGTGTTTTAAAACATCAACCAGACTCTGTTGTAGTTTCAGATGATAGCAAGGCTTGCAACTTGGAGCTGACCTTCTACGATGACGAGGAGTTCTCTTACATACAACTCTCTGGCTAGTCTATGTAGACCTAGTTGTGTCACAGGGATCGCAGGGATATGGACTACTTATACATTACACCTTATCATTTTTGAAATTTTGGAATTATACATGTAATTATTTAACCTGGTAATATGTTTATACTTTGGCGACATACAGCCACTTAAATGCCTTATATATCTATCACAGTCTTCCACTTGCTAAATTTAATCATCTCTAGAGTATGATATGTTGATTTGGTATAATCCCACTCATGTTTAATGCACAAATACGGACAACATTTAATAATCATTATATATGTTTCATAAGTGATGCGTTGGAACTCGGGAGTTGAGCATCTCCTTGACCCTCGATTTTCAGGGTGTTACATACTATTGGACAAGGTGATGATGGAAACATTCAGGACCGACGACTGTGATCCCACTTATGGATGCCTAAATGGTCTCGAAATTCGACGATTCCAGTCAGGAATGAAAGAGCACTAAAGTACCTTTTAGATTAACAAAAATTAACCCAATCTGACATCAAACGATGGAGTTATGGGTGTCTCCGATGGATCGTGCAATTTGGAAAGATTAACAATCCATTCTGAAAAATGACGATCGAAGAGTTCCAACGTGCTTTTGGGATGTCGAACGATCTCTGAATTAGGCAATTCTAGTCCCATTTCGAAGCTTAACAAGTTATCATTCCAATTAGCTGGAAATAGGATAAATTCAAACTCTAAGGAGAGAGTTATGAGTGTTACTATTGGACAAGGAGATGACAAAAATATTCAGGACCAACAACTGCGATCCCACTTAGGGATGCCCAAATGGTCTCGGAATAAGATGATTCCATTCAGGAATGCAAGAGCATTAAAGTACCTTTCAGATTACCAAATATAGACCCAATCCGACATCAAACGATGGAGTTATGGGCGTCTCTGTTGGATCACGTGATTTGAAAAGATTAACAATCCATATTGAAAAATGACGATCGAAGAGTTCCAACGTGCTTTTGGGATATCGGACGGTCTCTGAATTAGGCAATTCTGGTCCTATTTGGAAGCTTGACAAGTTACCATTCCAATGAGCTGGAAATAGTCTAAATTCAAACTCTGAAGAGAGAGTAATGAGGGTTACTATTGGATAAGGAGATGATGGAAACATTCAGCACCGAAGACTGTGATCCCACTTAAGGATGTCCAAATGGTCTCGGAATAAGACGATTCTAGTCAAGAATGAAAGAAAACTAAAGTACCTTTCAGATGACTAAAAATTGACCCAATCCGACATCAAACGTGGTAGTTATGAGCATCTCAGTTGGATCACGTGTTTAGGAAAGATTAACAATCCATATTGAAAAATGACGATGAAAGAGTTCCAACTTGCTTTTGAGATATCAAACGGTCTCTTAATTAGATTCTGGTCTCATTTGGAAGCTTGACAAGTTACCATGGACAAGGAGATTTAGGAAATATTCAGGACCGACGACTGCGATCACACTTACGGATGCCCAAATGGTCTCGTAATATGACGATTCTAGTCAGGAATGAAAGTGCACTAAAGTACCTTTTAGATGACCAAAAATTGACGCAATCTGACATGAAACGATGGAGTTATGGGCGTCTCCATTGGATCGCGTGATTTGGAAAGATTAACAATCCATATTGAAAAATGATGATCAAAGAGTTCCAACGTGCTTTTGGGATATCGAACGGTCTTTGAATTAAGCAATTCTCTCCCATTTGGAAGCTTGACAAGTTACCATTCCAATGTCCTGAAATAGTCTAAATTCTACATCTGAAGAGAGAGTTGTGAGGGTTACTACTGGACAAGGAGATGAAGGAAACATACAGGAACGACAACTGCGATCACACTTACGGATGCCCAAATGGCCTCGTAATATGACATTTCCAATCAGGAATGAAAGAGCGCTAAAGTACCTTTCAGATGACCAAAAATCGACCCAATCTGATAGCAAACGATGGAGTTATGGACGACATCGATGGATCGAGCGTTTTGGAAAGATAAGTGATCCATATTACAAAATGACGATCGAAGAGTTCCAACGTGCTTTTGGGATATCGAACAGTCTTTGAATTTGGCAATTCTGGACCCATTTGGAAGCTTTACAAGTTATCATTCCAATGACCTGAAATAGTTTAAATTAGATCTCTGAAGAGAGAGTAATGAGGGTTACTATTGGACAAGGAGATGAAGGAAACATTTAGGACCGACGACTGCGAACCCACTTACGAATGCCCAAATGCTCTTGTAATATGATGATTCTAGTCAGGAATGAAAGAGCACTAAAGTACCTTTCAGATGACCAAAAATTGACCTAATCCGACATTAAATGATGGAGTTATGGGTGTCTACGTTGGATCACGCGATTTGGAAAGATTAACAATCCATATTGAAAAATGACGATCGAATAGTTCCAACGTGCTTTTGGGATATCGAACGGTCTCTAAATTAGGCAATTCTGGTCCCATTTGGAAGCTTTACAAGTTACCATTCCAATGACCTGAAATAGTCAAAATTCGACCTCTGAAGAGAGAGAAAAGAGGGTTACTATTGAAGAAGGGGATGACAGAAACATTCATGACCGACGATTGTGATCCCACTTACGGATGCCCAAATGGTCTCGGAATACGACGATTCCAGTCAGGAATGAAAGTTCACTAAAGTACCTATCAGATGACCAAAAATTGACCCATCTGACCTCAAACGATGGAGTTATAGGCATCTCCGTTGGATCGCATAATTTGGAAAGGTTAACAATCCATTTTGAAAAATGATGATCGAAGAGTTCCAACATGCTTTTGGGATATCGAACGGTCTCTGAATTAGGCAATTCTGTTCCCATTTTGAAGCTTTACAAGTAAACATTCCAATGACCTAAAATAGTCTAAATTCGACCTTTGAAGTGAGAGTTACATGGGTTACTATTGGACAGGGATATGAAGGAAACATACAGGACTGACGACTGCGATCCCACTTACGGATGCCCAAACGGTCTTGGAATACGACAGTTCTAGACAGGAATGAAAGAGCACTAAAGTACGTTTCAGATTACCAAAAATGAAACCCAATCCGACATCAAATGACAGACATACGGGCGGCTCCGTTGGAGTGCCCGATTTGGAAAGATTAACAATCCATATTGAAAAATGATGATCGAAGAGTTCCAACGTGCTTTTGGGATATCGAACGGTCTTTGATTTAGGCAATTCTGGACCCTTTTGGAAGCTTAACAAGTTACCATTCCAATGACCTGAAATATTCTAAATTCGACCACTGAAGGGAGAGTAATGAGGGTTACTATTGGAGAAGGAGATGAAGGAAATATTCAGGACCAACGACTGTGATCCCACTTACGGATACCCAAATGGTCTCGGAATACGATGATTCCAGTCAAGAATGAAAGAGCACTAAAGTATCTTTCAGATGTCCAAAAATTGACCCAATCCGACATCAAACGATGGAGTTAAGGGCGTCTCCATTGGATCATGTGATTTGGAAAGACTAACAATCCATATTGAAAACTGACCATCGAAGAGTTCCAACGTGCTTTTAGGACATCGAACGGTCTCTGAATTAGGCAATTCTGGTCCATTTTGGATGCCTGACAAGTTACCATTCCAATGAGCTAGAAATAGTCTAAATTCAAACTCTATAGAGAGAGTTATGAGTGTTACTATTGGACAAGGAGATGATGGAAACATTTAGGACCGATGACTACGATCCCACTTATAGATGCCTAAATAGTCTCGGAATTCGGAGATTCTACTCAGGAATGAAAGAGCACTAAAGTACCTTTCAGATGACAAAAAATCTACCTAATCCAACATCAAATGGTAGAGTTATAGGCATCTCCATTGGATGCACAATTTGGAAAGATTAACAATCCATATTTAGAAATGACGATCGAAGAGTTCCAACGTGCTTTTGGGATATCGAACGGTCTTTGAATTAGGCAATTTTGGTCCCATTTGGAAGCTTGACAAGTTACCATTCCAATGAGCTGGAAATAGTCTAAATTTGAACTCTAAAGAGAGAGTTATGAGTGTTTCTATTGGACAAGGAGATGATGGAAACATTCAGGACCGATGACTGCGATCCCACTTATGGATGCCCAAATAGTCTCGGAATTCAACAATTCCAGTCAGGAATGAAAGAGCACTAAAGTACCTTTTAGATTACCAAAAATTGACCCAATCTGATATCAAACGATGCAGTTATGGGCATCTCCAATGGATCACGCAATTTGGAAAGATTAACAGTCCATATTGAAAAATGACGATCGAAGAGTTTTAACGTGCTTTTGGGATATCAAACGATCTCTGAATTAGGAAATTCTTGTCCCATGTGGAAGCTTGACAAGTTACCATTTCAACGAGTTGGAAATAGTATAAATTCAAACTTTAAGGAGAGAATAATGAGCATTACTATTGGACAAGGAGATGACAGAAACATTCAGGACCGACAACTGCGATCCCACTTACGGATGCCCCAATGGTCTCGAAATAAGACAATTCCATTCTAGAATGCAAGAGCACTAGTGTACCTTTTAGATTACCAAAAATTGACCCAATTCAACAACAAATGAAGGAGTTATGGGTATCACCATTGGATCGCGTGATTTGGAAAGATTAACAATGCATATTGAAAAATAACAATCGAAGAGTTCAAACGTCCTTTTGGGATATCGAACGGTCTCTAAATTTGGCAATTCTGGTCCCATTTAGAAGCTTGACTAGTTACCATTCTAATGAGTTGGAAATAGTCTAAATTTGAACTTTGAAGAGAGAGTTATGAGCACTATTATTGGACAAGGAGATGACGGAAACATTCACGACCAACGACTATGATCACACTTATGTTTGCCCAAATGGTCTCGTAATACAACGATTGTAGTCAGGAATGAAAGAGCACTAAAGTACTATTCAGATGACAAAAATTGACCCAATCTGACATAAAACATTGGAGTTATGTGCATCTTCGTTGGATTGCACAATTTGGAATGATTAACAATCCATATTGAAAAATGACGATCGAAGAGTTCCAACATGCTTTTGGGATATCGGACGGTCTCTAAATTAGGCAATTCTGGTCCCATTTAGAAGCTGGACAAGTTACCATTCCAATGAGCTAAAATAGTCTAAATTGTAACTCTGAAGAGAGAGCTATGAGCGTTAGTATTGGACAAGGAGATGATGGAAACATTCAGGACCGACGACTGTGGTCGCACTTATGGATGCCCAAATGGTCTCGAATTTCGACAATTCCATTTAGGAATGAAAGAGCACTAAAGTACCTTTTAGATTAGCAAAAATTGACCCAATCCAATATCAAACGATGGAGTTATGGGCATCTCTGATGGATCGTGCAATTTCGAATGACTAACAATCTATATTGAAAAATGACGATCGAAGAGTTTCAACGTTTTTGGGATATTGAACGATCTCTTAATTAGGCAATTCTGGTTCCATTTGGAAGGTTGACAAGTTACCTTTCCAACGAGTTGGAAATAGTATAAATTTGAACTCTGAGGAGAGAGTTATGAGCATTACTATTGGACAAGGAGATGACGAAAACATTCAGGACAGACAACTGCGATCCCACTTACGGATGCCCAAATGGTCTCGAAATAAGACGATTCCAGTCAGGAATGCAAGAGCACTAAAGAACTTTTATATTACCAAAAATTAACCCAATCCGACAACAAACGATGGAGTTATGGGTGTCTCTGTTGGATCATGCGATTTGGAAAGATTAACAATTTATATTGAAAAATGACGATCAAAGAGTTGAAACATGCTTTTGGGATATCGAACGGCCTCTGAATTAGGCAATTCTAGTCCCATTTGGAAGCGTGACAAGTTACCATTCCAATGAGCTGGAAATAGTCTAAATTTGAACTCTGAAGAGAGAGTTATGAAAGTTACTATTGGACAAGGAGATTGCATAAACATTCAGGACCGACGACCGCAATCACACTTATGGATGCCCAAATGGTCTCGGAATACGACGATTCTAGTTAAGAATAAAGGAGCACTAAAGTACCGTTCAGATGACAAAAATTTATCCAATCCAACTTCAAATGATGGAGTTATAAGCATCTCCATTGGATTGCGCAATTTGGAAAGATTAACAATCCATATTGAAAAATGACGATCAAAGAGTTCCAATGTGCTTTTGGGATATCGGACGATCTCTAAATTAGGCAATTATGATCCCATTTGGAAGCTTGACAAGTTACCATTCCAATGAGCTTCAAATAGTCTAAATTCAAACTCTGAAGAGAGAGTTATGAGCGTTACTATTGGACAAGGAGATGATGGAAACATTCTGGACTGACGACTGCGATCCCACTTATGGTTGCCCAAATGGTCTCGGAATACGACGATTCCAGTTAGGAATGAAAGAGCATTAAAGTACCATTCAGATGAGTAAAAATCAACCTAATCCGACATCAAACGATGGAGTAATGGGCGTCTCCATTTGATCACGTGATTTGGAAAGATTAACCATCCATATTGAAAAATGATGATCAAAGGGTTCCAACGTGCTTTTGGGATCTCGAACAGTCTCTGAATTAGGTAAGTCTGGTCTCATTTGAAAGCTTGACAATTTACCATTCCAATGACCTGAAATAGTCTAAATTTGACCTTTGAAGAGAGAGTTATGAGGGTTATTATTGGACAAGGAGATGAAGGAAACATACAGGAGCGACAACTGCTATCCCACTTTCAGATGTCCAAATGTTCTCGGAATACGAGGATTCCAGTCAAGAATGAAAGAGCACTAAAGTACCTTTCTGATGACCGAAAATTGACCCAATCCGACATCAAACAAGGGAGTTATGAGCATCTCTGTTGGATCACACATTTTGGAAAGATTAACAATCCATATTGAAAATGTCGATCGAAGAGTTCCAACGTGCTTTTGGTATATCGAACGGTCTCTGAAATAGGCAATTCTAGTCCCATTTAGAAGCTTGACAAGTTATCATTCCAACGACCTAACATATTCTAAATTTGACCACTTAAGAGAGAGTTATGAAGGTTACTTCTGGAGAAGGAGATGAAGGAAATATTAAGAAGCGACGACTGTGATCCCACTTATGTATGCCCAAATGGTCTCGGAATACGATGATTCCAGTACAGAATCAAAGAACGCTAAAGTACCTTTCAAATGGCCAAAAATCTATGCAATCCGACATCAAATGATGGAGTTATAGGCGTCTCCGTTGGATTGTGTGATTTGAAAAGATTAACAATACATATTGAAAAATGACAATCGAAGAGTTCCAACGTGCTTTTGGGATATCGAACAGTCTCTGAATTTGGCAATTTTGGTCTCATTTTGGAAGCTTGACAGGTTACCATTCCAGTGACCTGAAATATTCTAAATTTGACTTCTAAAGAGAATGTTATGTGGTTACTATTGGACAAGGAGATGAAGGAAACATTCAGGACCAATGACTGTGATCCCACTTACGGATGCCCAAATGTTTTCCAAATACAACGATTCCAGACAGGAATGAAAGAGCACTAAAGAACCTTTTAGATTATTAAAAATTGACCCAATCCGATATCAAATGATGGAGTTATGGCTGTCTCCGTTGGATAGTGTGATTTGGAAAGATTAACAATCCATATTGAAAAATGATGATCGAAGAGTTCCAACGTGCTTTTGGAATGTTGAACGGTGCCTGAATTAGGCAATTCGGGTCCCATTTGGAAGCTTGACAAGTTACCATTCCAATGACCTGGAAATAATCTAAATTTGAACTCTGAAGGGAGAGTTAAGAGGGTTACTATTGGACAAGGAGATTATGCAAACATTTAGGACCGACGAATGTGATCCCACTTATGGATGCCCAAATGGTCATGTAAAATGACGTTCTAATCAGGACTAGAAGAGCACTAAAGTATCGATCAGATGATAAAAAATTAACCCAATCTGACATTAAACGATGGAGTTATGGGCATCTCCATTGGATCGCGCGATTTGGAAAGATTAACAATCCATATTGAAAAATGACGATCGAAGAGTTCCAACGTGCTTTTGGGATATCGAACGACCTCTGAATTAGGCAATTCTGGTCCCATTTAGAAGCTTGATAAGTAACCATTCCAATGAGCTGCAAATAGTCTAAATTTGAACTCTAAAGAGAGATTTATAAGCGTTACTATTGGACAAGGCGACGACGAAAACATTCAGGACCGACGACTACGATCACACTTATGGATGCCCAAATGGTCTCGGAATATGATGATTCATGTCAGGAATGAAAGAGCACTAAATTACCGTTCAGATGAGTAAAATTGACCCAATCCGACATCAAACGATGGAGTTATGAGCGTCTCCGTTGGGTCACGCAATTTTGAAAGATTCACAATCCATATTGATAAATGACGATCGAAGAGTTCCAACGTGCTTTTGGGATATCGAACGGTCTCTGAATTAGGCAATTCTGGTCCCATTTTGAAGCTTGACAAGTTACCATTCCAATGACTTGAAATATTCTAAATTTGACCTCTAAAGAGAGAGTTATGAGGTTACAATTGGACAAGGAGATGAAGGAAACATACAGGCGATCCCACTTACGATGCTCAAATGCTCTTAGAATATGACAATTCCAATCAGGAATGAAAGAGCACTAAAGTACCTTTCAGATGACCAAAAATTAACCTAATCTGACATCAAATGATAGAGTTATGGCCATCTCCATTAGAACGCGCGATTTGGAAAGATTAACAATCCAAATTGAAAATTGACAATCGAAGAGCTCCAACATGCTTTTGGGATATCGAACGGTCTCTGAGTTAGGCAATTCTGTCCCATTTAGAAGCTTGACAAGTTACCAATCTAATGACCTTGAAATAGTCCAAATTCGACCTCTAAAGAGAGAGTTATGAGGCTTATTATTTGACAAGGAGATGAAGGCAACATACAGGACTGACAACTATGATCCCCCTTTCGGATGCCCAAATGTTCTCGGAATACAACATTCCAGTCAGGAATGAATGAGCATTAAAGTATCTTTCAGATGACCAAAAATTGACCCAATCGGACATCAAAGGAGGGAGTTATGAGCGTCTCTGTTGGATCATGCATTTAGCAAAGATTAACAATCCATATTAAAAAATGACGATCGAAGAGTTCCAACGTGCTTTTGGTATATCAAACGTTCTCTGAATTAGGCAATTCTGGTCCCATTTGGAAGCTTGACAAGTTACTATTCTAATGACCCAAAATATTCTAAATTCGACCTCTTAAGAGAGAGTTATGAAGGTTACTATTCGAGAAGGAGATGAAGGAAACATTCAGGACCGACAACTTCGATCCCACTTATGCATGCCCAAATGGTGTTTGAATACGACGATTCTAGTCAGGAATGAAATAGCACTAAAGTACCTTTCATATGACCAAAAATCTATCCAATCTGACATCAAATGATGGAGTTATATGCTTCTCCATTGGATCACATGATTTGGAAAGATTAACAATAGATATTGAAAAATGACGATCGAAGAGTACCAACGTACTTTTGGGATATCGAACGGTCTCTGAATTAGGCAATTCCGGTCTCATTTGGAAGATTAACAAGTTACCATTCCAATGACCTGAAATATTGTAAATTCGACCTCTAAAGAGAGAGTTATAAGGGTTACTATGGGACAAGGAGATGAAGGAAACATACAAGACCGACGAGTGCGATCCCACTAACGGATACCCAAATGTTCTCGGAATACGACAATTCCTGTCAGGAATGAAAGAGTACTAAAGTACCTTTCAGATGACCAAAAATTGACCCAATCCAACATCAAACGATGGAGTCTAGGGCACCTCCATTGGATCGTGCGATTTGTAAAGGTTAACAATACATATTGAGAAATGACGATCGAAGACTTCCAACGTGCTTTTGGGATATCTAACGGTCTCTGAATTAGGCAATTCTAGTCTTATGTGGAAACTTGACAAATTACCATTCCAATGACTTGAAATAGTCTCAATTCGACCTCTGAAGAGAGAGTTATGAGGGTTACTATTGGACAAGGACATGAAGGAAACATATAGGACTGACGACTGCGATCTCACTTATGGATGCCCAATTGTTCTCAGAATACGACAATTCCATTCAGGAATGAAAGGGCACTAAAGTATCTTTCAGATGACCAAAAATTGACCCAATCCGACATCAAACAATGGAGTTATGGGTGTTTTTATTGGATCGGGCGATTTGGAAAGATTAACAATCCATATTGAAAAGTGACGATCGAAAAGTGACAAGTTTTCATTCCAATGAGCTGGAAATATTCTAAATTTGAACTTTAAAGAGAGAGTTATGAGGGTTACTATTGAACAAGGAGATGACGGAAACATTTAGGACCGATGACTACGATCCCACTTATGGATGCCCAAATGGTCTCGAAATTCGACGATTTCAATCAGGAATGAAAGTGACTAAAGTACCTTTCAGGTTAGCAAAAATTGACCCAATCTGACATCAAACGATGGAGTTATGGGCATTTTTGATGGATCGCGCGATTTTAAAAGATTAACAATCCATATTGAAAAATGACGATCGGAGAGTTCCAACGTGCTTTTGGGATATCGAACGGTCTCTGAATTAGGCAATTCTGTTTCCATTTGGAAGCTTGACAAGTTACCCTTTTAATGAGCTGGAAATAGTCTAAATTCGTACTCTGAAGAGGGAATTATGAGGGTTACTATTGGACAATGAGATGACAAAAGCATTCAGGACCGACGACTATGATTCCAGTAATGGATGTCCAAATGGTCTCGGAATACGACGATTCCTGTCAAGAATGAAAGAGCACTAAAGTACCATTCAGATGACCAAAAATTGACCCAATTCGACATCAAACGATGGAGTTATGGGCATCTCCGTTGGATTGCATGATTTGGAAAGATTAACAATCTATATTGAAAAATGGCGATCGAAGAGTTCCAACGTGCTTTTAGGATATCGAACGGTCTTTGAATTAGGCAATTCTGGTCCCATTTGGAAGCTTTACAAGTTACCATTCCAATTACTTGAAATAGACTAAATTCGACCTCTGAAGAGAGAGTAATGAGGGTTACTATTGGAGAAGGAGGTAATGGAAACATTTAGGACAAATGACTGCGATCCCACTTACGTTTGCCCAATTGGTCTCGTAATGCGATGATTCCAGTTAGGATTTAAAGAGCACTAAAGTACTATTCAGATGACCAAAAATCTACCCAATCCAACATCAAATGATGGAGTTATAAGTGTCTCTGTTGGATTGCGCAATTTGGAAAGATTAACAATCCATATTGAGAAATGACGATCGAAGAGTTCCAACGTGCTTTTGGGATACCGAACGGTCTTTGAATTAGGCAATTCTGGTCCCATTTGGAAGCTTGACAAGTTACCATTCTAATGAGCTGGAAATAGTCTAAATTCAAAATCTGAAGAGAGAGTTATGAGGGTTACTATTGGATAAAGAGATGATGGAAACATTCAGGACCCACGACTACAAATCCAATTATGGATGCCCAAATGGTCTCGGAATTTGACGATTACGGTCAGGAATGAAAGAGCACTAAAGTACCTTTTATATTAGCAAAAATTGACCCAATCTGACATGAAACGATGGGGTTATGGGCGTCTCTGATGGATCACGCGATTTAGATAGATTAACAATCCATATTGAAAAATGACGATCGAAGAGTTCCAACGTGCTTTTGGGATATCGAACGGTCTCTGAATTAGGAAATTCTAGTCTCAATTGGAAGCTTGACAAGTTACCATTCCAATGAGCTGGAAATAGTCTAAATTCGAACTTTGAAGAGAGAGTTATGAGCATTACTATTGGACAAGGAGATGATGAAAACATTCAGGATCGACGACTGCAATCCCACTTTTGTTTCGACAGGAAAACAAATGTGTCTGAATTGGGAAATTTCATTCAATGATAACAAAGAACAAATGAGAGAACAATGATCACAAGATATTTTATTCTGAGTTTGTTTACATCCTTTGATTTCTGTTGATTCTAATATAGATTACAATGAATGGGTACAATGAATAATGTAGAAAGAAGTAGCAATTTTATCAGCATTTTGATGCTTTTGATGTCATCACAAAGGCAAATGAGCTCCTCGAAGCTTTTTAAACTTTATTTTCTTTTATTTCTCCTTCTTGCTTCTCTCTCTCACTGCCTTTTTATGGAATATGGAGTACATGAAGCTTATTTTAGGACAAAAACCATGCATCATGACAAATCTCCTCACAAAGTGGCGCATAGACTTTTGGGTTTGGACATGCTTCTATTCAAAATGTCGTGAAAGCCTTCTCAAGAGGATGTTGCACGGGTGGTGGAACGACTTATTCCATTACGCGGGCGGTGGAACGACTTCTTCTGTTGTGCAGGCCGGTGGAATGATAGTGGAACGACTTCTTCCATTGCGTGGGCTAGTGGAATGATTTCTTTCGTTGCTCGGGTGGTGGAACAACTTCATCCGTTGCGCAAGTCGCACAACAGTTTCTTCAATAGCTTCTTCAGTAGTGCTGGTCACACAACAGTTTTCTTCAGTTGCGTGGGTTGCATAACAGCTTCTTCAGTTGTGCAGGTCGCACAATAGTTTTCTTTAGTTGCGCGGGTCGCACAAGAGCTTCTTCAGTAGTGCAGGTCGCACAACAGTTTTCTTTAGTTGTGTGGGTCGCACAATAGCTTCTTCAGTTGTGTGGGTCGCACAATAGTTTCTTCAGTTGTGTGGGTCGCACAACCATTTTCTTCAGTTGCACAAGTCGCATAACAGCTTCTTCAGTTGTGCGGGTTGCACAACAGTTTTCTTCAGTTTTGCAGGTCGCACAACAGTTTCTTTAGTTGTGCGGGTCGCACAACAGTTTTCTTCAGTTGCGCGGGTCGCACAACAGCTTCTTCAGTTGTGCGGGTCGCACAACAACTTCTTCCTCTCCCTCTCTTACCTTCCTCCTTGTCTTCTAACCAACCAACCCCTCAAATGTGACATGGGGAGGGGTATTTATAGGCATTCCTCTCTTACATAGTGATGTTCACCACCACTTCTTTCTTCACACAATATCCAACCTCCTCTGTTAAACAATGGTGTCCACCAAGCTCTCCCTTAAATGGTGGTGTACAACTACTTCTTCCTCCATACAAGGTAATACCCGTCCACTCCTTTTTTACCAAAATACACAAAATATCCCCGGATACTAATTTTTACTAAAATACCCAAAATACTAATTTTTACCAAAATACCCAAAATGACCCTAGATACTGATTTTTATGAAAATATGGAGTGGGTGACCCTAGGAAAGATCCGCACCATGGAATTCTCTGACCAATGTAATGGAATATTTTTTATGCCTCAACAGATGCCCCCTCGATCCTTCTTTAATTGATTCATGAAATCAAATGGAGGATCGATCTTCTTCCGACCAAAGAACTGAATGAATTACAACTGAAGGATGACTGGATGATCATGCTTGCATGGAAGACTGAAAGATCAAACTTGACCAGAAGATTGAATGATCGCTCTCGAATGGAAAACTTGAATGATCGCGCTCGAACAGAAGATTTTAATGATCGTGCTCAAACAGTAGACTTAAATGATCGCTTTCAAACAGAAAACTTGAATGATTGCATTCAAATGGAATATTTGAATGATTGTGCTTAAATGAAAGATTTGAATGATCGCGTTCGAATAGAAAACTTGAATGATCGCGCTCAAATGGAAGATTTGAATGATCGTGCTCAAATGGAATATTTGAATGCCCCCTACTAGCAACGTCAAGCAAATGCTTCACTAGAGAGGATAAAATTCTCTTTTTTTTAAAACTTGCCACTGTAGCAGTGGTGGCGACTTCTTTTCTGAGTATCTTAGTCAAAGAACTATTTTTCTAAGCTGCTGCTGTTGCAACAGTCTCTTTGATCAACTCCTGTAATTCTTTCTTTGAATTCTATCTCTAGCGATTTGTTCTTTAATACTGCTCATGCCGCAACAACTTATTCGATTATTTCCTTTATTCATGATCTGCATAACCCAAGCTTTCAAATGATAGTCTTTCCTGCCAAATTAATCAGAATTAATATCTCAAGACATTATAATTTTAGCTTCATGAAGCATTGATAGTTTTAAAATATGATCTGCATAACCCAAGCTTTCAAATGATAGTCTTTCCTGCCAAATTAATCGGAATTAATATCTCAAGACATTATAATTTTAACTTCATGAAGCATTGATAGTTTTGAAATATATTGAAAGCTTCTTCTCTTTTTTAGGATGATTGTGATATTCGCAATATGATAATGATTTAATCATTTCATGTTTATCCTTGTCAGCATGCTTCACATTTGTTGCATTCTTTGCTCATTATATCGCACTTTTGGAGATGTCATCTCCTGCTTCAAAGGTTCAACCGCTGAGCCTTTTTGCTGAGTCTTTTCTAGTTTGTGCTCCTTAACATTTCTTTATAGACTTTTCCTTGGACTTTTGCTGATTTTTAAAGACATAGATCCTGCCCTTTTTTTTAGGTCAACTTCGCATAAAGATTTCTTCAGAAGATAATACTTTCAAAGTGAAGCCTGCTAATACCCTTGAAGGATGGATAATATTTGCTACTTCTTTTAAAGAATTTAAAGAATAATCTTTAAATTGTCCAAGAAAGAATGGTGATTCTTCACTTGTTTATTCTCTACCGCCTTTGAGAATCTTATGCAATAATATTTCTCTATCATCAAGAAAGCAAGAGACAAAAAGACCTCATAGCTCTTGTCAATATATTAATTGATATTAAAGATTTAAACTTTTGAGTAAATGATTGCCAATATTTTGAAGGCATTTGCTGTCGTTATAATTTGAACCTGATTCAAGATAAACGCATTTTTACATGTTGTTTACTCAATATTTAAAATTTTCATCAGGCAATTTAATATTTGTGCATATTTAAAGTGAAATATATATCTACAACATTTTGAAGGCTACACATAGTTTATTCTTTTTTTTTTAGCAGTGGAGTTGGTATACTTTTGACTGACCATACTTTAACTAGACAAGATTAAACTGAACTTGACTAAACTGGACACAACTTGACTGGACAAGACTTGGGCTCAAAGACCAATTATAGTTTACTACCAATTTCGGGTTGGGCTCAAAGAGCAATTATAGTTTACCGTCGATTTCGGGCTGGGCTCAAAGAGCAATTATAGTTTACCACCGATTTTGGGCTAGGCTTAAAGAGCAATTATAGTTTACCGCCGATTTTAGGCTCTTTAAGTCATTAAAGCTTTGTATGTAAACCTGCTCAAGCGTTCACTACTGTCATATATAAACGATGATGATAGGTCTTATACGTAGTTGGCCGCATAGGGCTTGGCTAGGCTGCCTTAAATGATAAGCTACCATCGCTATCGTCAACTTTATATGTGGTTGGCCATATATCGTTAAAAATGGTGAATTAATAATTGATATTTCGCCGCTGCTAATAATGTTTGAGAGTACTCATATTATGTTTAAAATAGTAGTGTATTAGCTTGGAGATTGGTGATGATAGCAATTTCGATAAGATAATCTTCTATGGGTGATTGATGATAGCGATAGTTGCTAATTTTGGCGATAACCATTGATACTTGACAAATTTGACAAAAATCATCGGCATAGGGCGATATAATTATCGTCGTTCAAACAACAATCATCAACGCTGCGCTAAATCTTAATATGCCTGATATGCTTGAGAAGCTTTGCTTGAAAATTTACGCCCTTTTTATTCATTCACATAAAAAGGAATACATGACTGTCTTTTGTGGTCATTTCATCTTTCTACTTGTCATGCCCCCTTTTGATTAGGAAGTATTATTGTAATAATCTTCATAATCAAAATCATGATGTCACGATCTTTAACAAGTATGTTGATGCCACATCTCATTATACCGATCATCCGAGATTAGCATTGTCCCCAGTCTTCAACTAATCAAGCGTGTGTACAATATTTCTTTTTGCACATAAGCATGATGAACCATCGAGAGATTATCAATGTTTCGGAATCACCATTCTTCTCTTGCTGTCATATTCTTCCATCACAATTTCTCCCCTTTTAATCATCTTTTATAGCTTTTTCCTGAGGGCATTACAATTTTCTGTATGATGTCCAAATGTGCAGTGATAATGACACTAATCCATTCCTTTTGTATTCTCGATTTCTTCGAGATGTATTAGCTGAGGTAATTCAATACTCTTCATAGTTAATAATTGTTTCAGTATAAGAAGTACGTCTTTTCTTGCGAATGAATACTTCATATGGTCTTTATTTTGTCTAGACCTTTTATATATTATTGTAATTGCATGACCATTTCTATCTTCTTTATTGTTGTCTCTTTCAATATCCTGATAATCTTCTTTATTTTCTTCTTTCTAAGTGATGTGGGCTGATGTTGTCTAAGAAGCAGACACTCTTCCAATCATCTTTTCAAGAGCATAGGCCTTCGTAGCAAGATCACGAAAGGTTTTCCAATCTTTACTAATCAGGTTGCGTGCCAATTTTGGTCTCATGCCTTCTAGATATAGTTTTACTTGTTCTGATTCTTGTAGAGGATGTCGACATGATGCCCCCAAGTCCTTCCATCCGCTGATGAATTCTTCTATTGGTTCATTTTCTTCTTGGCGAATAGAGGCCGGCTCGGCCAAACTAACTTCTCTATCAGAAGAGAAAAAATTTGACATAAAAGCATCCTTCATCTGTTCCCAAGTATGAATAGATCCTGGGATTAAACCTGAATACCATCTGAAAGCTCTTCCTGTCAGAGAAGATCCAAATAATCGTAGACAATATTAAGAAACCCTAGAGAAATTTCCCATCTTTGTTATGAAATGCATCATATGCTCTTCTGATGATCCGCTTCCATTAAATTTCTAAAAATTTGGATGTTTAAAATCGGCAGGAAATGACATTTCTTCTATTTCACAAGGATACGGTGTTTGGTATCGAAATTTTCTATTCTGACCTTGCATCTTCTCTAGATGAATGGTTTCGATGACCATTTGTCGAAATTCTTCTTACGTTATATTCTGAGCAATATTAGGCGCCGATTCTCGAGATCTAACTGCTCGCAATTGTGGCCTTTCTTCTTGTGGTTCAATGTTGTTAGGATTCTTTTAGCTACGTGCTTATCTATTAAAGGTTGATAAGGCTGATTGATATCTGCCGATAAAATTTCTATTTTCCTATTCTCCGACCATCATGATACTGAAAGAGGAAGCGAGTGTCGCACTGCTGACGCTGTTGAAGAAGATGAACTATTGTTTGATTTAAAACTAGTGTATTGTTGCTTTGAAGGACTAGCTGACTCAGATCGTGGTATTCTTAATGTTTGAATTTGCTTGAAATCTTTTGCAGGAGGCGTTGTAAGCGTACATTCGCCAGTTGCGATGACTTTCTCTTTATTCTTCTAAACCCATAATAATTCTATAGGAAATGTCTATACAGTTGTAGTTAACGGTACTAGAAGACCTTTTGGGGTGATGGGCCTTTCCGTTTTTCTCAAATGAAATGATTGCATGACCGAAACAGGACTGCGTCTCACAGTACTTTGCATAATTGACCCTATACTTAGTGGGATGATGCTTCTTATAGAGGTAGATCAAACTTTTCATCTTTTAGATGTTACTATCCTCCATCCTCCTTTGTCTTGTTGAGCTACTAGTGAAATAGAAATCATTCCATCTATTATATGAAATTCTCTATTCCTGATCACAGCAGGTTTTGCTTTCTCAGGTACTTTCTTCTTACCTATAGGCAAAATATAAAATTGTAATTAGTACCTAAGTGATAAAACATTCTATCTTAGAGATGAAGGGGAGGATGTTCCTGTTGAGAGTTGCCATTTTGGCATCCATATAGATGCCAAAAAGTGATAAATGTTCTCTGAATATTTTCTAAGTTATCATTGAAAAGTCCCCAGCAGAGTCGCCATTTTGTCTCGACAAGAAAACAAATGCATTTGATTTGGGAAATTACATTCAATGATAACAAAGAACAAATGAGAGAACAATGATCACAAGATATTTTATTTTGAGTTCGTTTACATCCTTTGATTTTCCTTGATTCTAAGATAAATTACAATGAATGGGTACAATGAATAATGTAGAAAGTAGTAGCAATTTTAGCAGCATTTTGATGTTTTTGATGTTCATCACAAGGGCAAATGAGCTCCTCGAAGCTTTTTTATCTTTATTTTCTTTTATTTCTCCTTCTTGCTTCTCTCTCTCACTGCTTTTTAGGGAATATGGAGTACATGAGGCTTATTTTAGGACAAAAAACATGCATCAAGACAAATCTCCTCACAAAGTGGCGCATAGACTTTTGGGTTTGGACATGCTTTTATTCAAAATGACGTGAAAGCCTTCTCAAGAGGACGTTACGTGAGTGGTGGAACAACTTCTTCCATTGCGCAGGCGGTGGAACGACTTCTTCTGTTGCGCGGGCCGGTGGAATGATAGTGGAACAACTTCTTCCGTTGCACGGGCCGGTGGAACGATTTCTTCCATTGAGCAGGTGATGGAACGACTTCTTCCATTGCGCAGGTCACACAACAATTTCTTTAACAGCTTCTTCAGTTGTGCTGGCCGCACCATAGTTTTCTTCAGTTGCACGGGTCGTAAATAGCTTCTTTAGTTGCGCAGGTCGCACAACAGTTTCTTCAGTTGTGCGGGCCGCACAACAGTTTTCTTTAGTTGCGCTAGTCACACAACAGCTTCTTCAGTTGTGAGGTCGCACAACAGTTTTCTTCAGTTGCGCGGGTCGCACAACAGCTTCTTCAGTTGTGCGGGTTGCACAATAGTTTCTTCAGTTGTGCCGGTCGCACAACAATTTTCTTCAGTTGCGCAGGTTGCACAACAGCTTCTTCAGTTGTGCGGGTCGCACAACTTTTTCTTCAACAGTTTCTTTAGTTGTGTGGGTCGCACAACAGTTTTCTTCAGTTGCGCGGGTCGCACAATAGCTTCTTCAGTTGTGCAGGTCGCATAACAACTTCTTCCTCTCCCTCTCTTACCTTCCTTCCTCCTTGTCTTCTAACTAACCAACCCCTCAAATGTGGCATGGGGAGGGGTATTTATATAGGCATTCCTCTCTTACATAGTGGTGTTCACAACCACTTCTTTCTTCACACAATATCCAACCTCCTCTCTTAAACAATGATGTTGACCAAGCTCTCCCTTAAATGGTGGTGTACAATAATTTCTTCCTACATACAAGGCAATACCCATCCACTCCTTTTTTACCAAAATACCCCTAAATATTGATTTTTACCAAAATACCTAAAATACCCTTGGATACTGATTTTTACCAAAATATCCAAAATACCCCCAGAAATAGTTTTTTACCAAAATACCCAAAATACCCCTGGATACTAATATTTACCAAAATATAGAGTGAGTGACCCTGGGAAAGATCCGCACCATGGAATTCTCTGACCAATGCAATGAAATATTTTTTGGGCCTCAACAGATGCCCAAATGGTCTCGGAATAAGACGATTCCAGACAGGAATTCAAGAGCACTAAAGTTCCTCTCTGATGACCAAAAATTGACCCAATTCAACATCAAATAAGGGAGTTATGGGTGTCTCCGTTGGATCACGCGATTTAGAAAGATTAACAATCCATATTGAAAAATGATAATCGAAGAGTTCCAACGAGCTTTTAGGATATCAAACGGTCTTTGAATTTGGCAATTTTATTCCCATTTTGAAGCTTGACAAGTTACCATTCCAATGAGCTGGAAATAATCTAAATTCTAACTCTAAAGAGAGAGTTATGAGCATTACTATTAGACAAGGAGATGACAGAAACATTTAGGACCGACGACTGCGATCCCACTTATGGATGCCCAAATGGTCTCGGAATACGCCGATTCCGCTCAAGAATGAAAGCGCACTAAAGTATTGTTCAGATGACCAAAAATCAACCCAATCCGACATCAAACGATGGAGTTATAGGTGTCTCCGTTGGATCACACAATCTGGAAAGATTAACAATCCATATTGAAAAATGACGATTGAAGAGTTCCAATCTGCTTTTGGGATATCGAACGGTCTCTGAATTAGGCAATTATGGTCCCATTTTGAAGCTTTACAAGTTACCATTCCAATGACCTAAAATAGTCTAAATTCGACCTCTGAAGAGAGAGTAATGAGGCTTACTATTGGAGAAGGAGATGATGGAAACATTCAAGACCAATGACTGTGATCCCACTTACGTATGACCAGATGGCCCCGTAATACGACGATTCCAGTCAGGAATGAAAGAGCACTAAAGTACCTTTCAGTTGACTAAAAATCTACCCAATCTGACATCAAATGATGGAGTTATAGGCGTCTCCATTGGATCACGCAATTTGGAAAGATTAACAATCCATATTGAGAAATGACGATCGAAGACTTCCAACGTGCTTTTGGGATATCGAACGGTCTCTGAATTAGGCATTCTGGTCTCATTTAGAAGCTTGACAAGTTACCATTTCAATGACCTAAAATATCTAAATTTGACCTCTAAAGAGAGAGTAATGACGGTGGAGAAGGAGATGACAAAAACATTTAAGACCGACGACTGCGAGCCCACTTATGGATGCCCAAATGGTCTCGGAATTCATCGATTCCAGTAGGAATGAAAGAGCACTAAAGTACCTTTTAGATTAGCAAAATTTGACCCAAACTGACATCAAATGATGGAGTTAAGGGAGTCTCTGATGGATCGCTCGATTTGGAAAGATTAACAATCCATATTGAAAAATGACAATTAAAGAGTTCCAACATGCTTTTGGGATATCGAACGGTCTCTGAATTAGGCAATTCTGGTCCCATTTTGAATCTTGACAAGTTACCATTCCAATGAGCTGGAAATAGTCTAAATTCAAACTCTGAACAGAGAGAGTTATGAGTGTTACTATTGTACAAGGAGATGATGGAAATATTCAGGACCGACGACTACGATTCCACTTATGTATGCCCAAATGGTCACGGAATATGATGATTCCAGTCAGGAATGAAAGAGCACTAAAGTACCATTTAGATGCCAAAAAATCAACCCAATCTGACATCAAATGATAGAGTTATGGGCGTCACCATTTGATCGTGCAATTTGTAAAGATTAACAATCCGTACTAAAAAAGTCGATCGAAGAGTTCCAACCTGCTTTTGCGATATCGAACGGTCTCTGAATTAGGCAATTCTGGTACCATTTGGAAGCTTGACAAGTTACCATTCCAATGAGCTAAAAATAGGCCAAATTTGAACTCTGAAGAGAGAGTAATGAGTGTTACTATTGGATAAGGAGATGATGGAAACATTCAAGAACGACGACTACGATCCCACTTATGGATGCCCAAATGGTCTCAAAATACAATGATTTTAGTCAGGAATGAAAGAGCAATAAAGTACCGTTCAGATGACCAAAAATCAATCCAATCCGACCTCAAATGATGGAGTTATGGGCATCTCCGTAGGATCGCGCGATTTGGAAAGATTAACTATCCATTTTGAAAAATGACGATCGAAGAGTTCGAACGTGCTTTTGGGATATCGAAGGGTCTCTGAATTAGGCAATTCTGGTCTCATTTTGAAGCTTGACAAGTTACCATTCCAATGAGCTGGAAATAATCTAAATTTAAACTTTGAAGAGAGAGAGTTATGAGCATTACTATTGGACAAGGAGATGATGGAAACATTCAGGATCGATGACTACGATCCCACTTATGGATGCCCAAATGGTATTAGAATATGACGATTCCAGTCAGGATTGAAAAAGCACTAAAGTACCATTCAAATGACCAAAAATCAACCCAATCCGACATCAAACGATGGAGTTATAGGTGTCTCCATTGGATCATGCATTTTGGAAAGATTAACTATCCATATTGAAAAATGATGATCAAATAGTTCCAACGTGCTTTTGGGATATCGAACGGTCTCTAAAGTAGGCATTGTTGGTCCATTTTGAAGCTTGACAAGCTACCATTCCAATGGGCTGGAAATAGTCTAAATTTGAACTCTCAAGAGAGAGTTCTGAGCATTACTATTGGACAAGGAGATGATGAAAAAATTCAGGACCGACGACTATGATTCCACTTATGTATGCCCAAATGGTCTTAGAATATGACGATTCTAGTCAGGAATGAAAGAACACTAAAGTACTGTTCAGTTGACCCAAAATCGACCCAATCTGACCTCAAATGATGGAGTTATGGGCGTCTCCATTTGATCGCACGATTTGTAAAGATTAACAATTCAAATTGAAAAATGACTAACAAAGAGTTCCAACGTGCTTTTGGTATATCAAACGGTCTTTGAATTAGGCAATTCTGGTCCCATTTGGAAGCTTGACAAGTTACCCTTCCAATGACTTGAAATATTCTAAATTCCTCCTCTTAAGAGTGAGTTGTGAAGGTTACTGTTAGATAAGGAGATGTTGAAAACATTCAGGACCGACGACTGCGATCCCACTTACGTATGCCTAAACGGTCTCGAAATACGACGATTCCTGTCAGGAATTAAAGAGCACTAAAGTACCTTTTAGATGACTAAAAATCTACCCAATCTGACATTAAATGATGGAGTTCTAGGCGTCTCCATTGGAACGCACAATTTGATAAGATTAACAATCCATTTTGAGAAATGACGATTTAAGAGTTCCAACGTGCTTTTGTGATATCGAACGGTCTCTGAATTAGGCAATTCTTGGCCAATTTAGAAACTTGACAAGTTACCATTCCATTGAGATGGAAATAGTCTAAATTTGAACTCTTAAGAGAGAGTTATGAGGGTTACTATTGGACAAGGAGATGATGGAAACATTTAGGTCTGACGACTGCGATCCCACTTATGGATACCCAAATGGTCTGGGAATTCGACCATTTGAGTCTGAAATGAAAGAGCACTAAAGTACCTTTTAGATTAGAAAAATTGACCCAATCTGACATCAAACGATGGAGTTATGGGTGTCGCTAATGGATCGCTTGATTTGGAAAGATTAACAATCCATATTGCAAAATGACGATTGAATTGTTCCAACGTGCTTTTAGGATATCGAACGGCCTTTGAATTAGGCAATTCTAGTCCCATTTTGAAGCTTGACAAGTAACCATTCCAATGAGTTGGAAATAGTCTAAATTTGAGCTCTGAAGAGAGGGTTATGAGCATTACTATTGGACAAGGAGATGACAGAAACATTTAGGACCAACGACTGCAACCCACTTTTGGATGCCCAAATGGTCTCGGAATACGACGATTCCAGTCAGGAGTGAAAGAGCACTAAAGTACCATTCAGATGACCAAAAATTGACCCAATCTGACATCAAACGATGGAGTTATGGGCACCTCTAGTGGATCACGTGATTTGGAAAGATTAACAATCTATATTGAAAAATGACGATCGAAGAGTTCCAGCGTGCCTTTGGGATATCGAACGGTCTCTTAATCAGACAATTCTAGTCCCACTTGGAAGCTTGACAAGTTACTATTCTAATGAGCTGAAAATAGTCTAAATTCGAACTCTGAAGAGAGAGTTATGAGCGTTAGTATTAGATAAGGAGATGACGGAAACATTCAGGACCGACGACTGCGATCCCACTTATGGATGCCCAAATGGTCTCGGAATACAACGATTCCAGTCAGGAATGAAAGAGCACTATAGTACCATTCAGATGACCAAAAATTGACCCAATCTGACATCAAATGAAGGAGTTATAGGCACCTCCATTGGATCTCATGATTTGGAAAGATTAATAATCCATATTGAAAAATGACAATTAAAGAGTTCCAACGTGCTTTTGAGATATCGAACGGTCTCTGAATTAGGCAATTCTAGTCCCATTTAAAAGCTTTATAAGTTACCATTCCAATGACTTGAAATAGTCTAAATTCAACCTCTAAGGAGAGAGTTATGACGGTTACTATTGGAGAAGGAGATGAAGGAAACATACAGGACCAACAACTACGATCGCACTTATGGATGCCCAAATGGTCCCGGAATATGATGATTCTATAAACGAAGGAAAGAGCACTAAAGTACCTTTCAGATGACCAAAAATTGACCCAATTTGACTTCAAACGAGGGAATGATGGGCACCTCCGTTGGATCGCGTGATTTGGAAAGATTAAGAATCTATATAGAAAAATGGCGATCGAAGAGTTCCAGTGTGCTTTTAGGATATCTTACGGTCTCTGAATTATTCAATTCTGGTCCCATTTGAAAGCTTGACAAGTTACTATTTCAATGAGCTAGAAATAGTCTAATTTCAAACTTTGAAGAGAGAGTTATGAGCGTTACTATTGGACAAGGAGATGACGAAAACATTCAGGACCGATGACTGCGATCCCACTTATGGATGCCCTAATGGTCTTGGAATAGCACTAAAATACCGTTAAGATCACTAAAAATTGGCCCAATCCAACATCAAATGATGGAGTTATGGACGTCTCCATTGGATCGCGTGATTTGGAAAGATTAACAATCCATATTGAAAAATGACGATCGTAGAGTTCCAACGTGCTTTTGGGATATCGAATGGTCTCTGAATTAGGCAATTCTGGTCCCATTTTAAAGCTTGACAAGTTACCATTCCAATGAGCTGGAAATAGTATAAATTTGAACTCTGAAGAGATAGTTATGAGCATTACTATTGGACAAGGAGATGACGGAAACATTTAGCACTGACAACTGTGATCCCACTTATGGATGCCGAAATGGTCTTGGAATACGATGATTCCAATCAGGAACGAAAGAGCACTAAAACACTGTTAAGATGACAAAAAATCGACCCAATCCAGCATCAAACGATGGAGTTATGGGCATCTCCATTTGCTCGTGCGATTTGGAAAGATTAACAATCCATATTGAAAAATACGATCGAAGAGTTCTAACGTGCTTTTGGGATATCGAACGATCTCTGAATTAGGCAATTTTAGTCCTATTTGGAAGCTTGACAAGTTACCATTCCAATGTCCTGAAATATTCTAAATTCGACCTCTTAAGAGAGAGTTATGAAGGTTATTATTGGATAAGGAGATGAAGGAAATATATAGGATCGACAATTGTGATCCCACTTACGGATGTCCAATTGTTCTCGGAATACCACGATTCCAGTCAGGAATGAAAGAGTACTAAAGTACCTTTCTGATGATCAAAAATTGTCCCAATCTAACATCAAACGAGGGAGTTATATGTGTCTATATTGGATCTCATGTTTAGGAAAGATTAACAATCCATATTGAAAAATACGATCGAAGAGTTCTAACGTGCTTTTGGGATATCGAACGGTCTCTGAATTAGGCAATTTTGATCCTATTTGGAAGCTTGACAAGTTACCATTCCAATGTCCTGAAATATTCTAAATTCGACCTCTTAAGAGAGAGTTATGCAGGTTACTATTGGACAAGGAGATGAAGGAAACATTCAGGACCGACGATTATGATCCCACTTACGTATGCCCAAATGGTCTCGGAATACGACGATTCCAGTCAGGAATGAAAGAGTACTAAAGTACCATTCAGATG
Source organism: Magnolia sinica (assembly GCF_029962835.1). NCBI lineage: Eukaryota > Viridiplantae > Streptophyta > Magnoliopsida > Magnoliales > Magnoliaceae > Magnolia > Magnolia sinica. The sequence continues at coordinate 42,920,040 of NC_080581.1, forward strand.
ACCAAAAATCTACCTAATTCGACATCAAATGATGGAGTTATAAGCGTCTCCATTGGATCACATGATTTGGAAAGATTAACAATACATATTGAAAAATGACGATCGAAGAGTTCTAACGTGCTTTTGGGATATCGAACGGTTTCTGAATTAGGCAATTCTTGTCTCATTTGAATGCTTGACAAGTTACCATTCCAATCATCAAAAATATTCTAAATTCAACCACAAAAGAGAGAGTTATGAGGGTTACTATCGGAGAAGGAGATGAAGTAAACATACAGGACTGACGACTGCAATCCCACTTACAGATGTCCAAATGTTCTCGGAATACGACGTTTCCTATCAGGAATGAAAGAGCACTAAAGTACCTTTCTGATCACAAAAAATTGACCCAATCCGACATCAAATGATGGAGTTATGGGCGTCTCTGTTGGATCATGCGATTTGGAAAGATTAACAATCCATATTGAAAAATGGCGATCGAAGAGTTCCAACGTGCTTTTGTGATATCGAACGGTCTCTGAATTAGGCATTTCTAGTCCCATTTGGAAGCTTGACAAGTTATCATTTCAATGAGCTAGAAATAGTCTAAATTCAAACTCTGAAGAGAGAGTTCTGAGCATTACTATTGGACAAGGAGATGATGGAAACATTCAGGAACAACGACTACGATCCTACTTACGGATGCACAAATAGTCTCGTAATAAGATGATTCCAGTCATGAATGTAAGAGCACTAAAGTACCTTTCAGATGACCAAAAGTTGACCCAATCCGACATCAAATGATGGAGTTATGAGCGTCTCCCTTGGATCGTGCAATTTGGAGAGATTAACAATCCATATTGAAAAATGACGATCGAAGAGTTCCAACATGCTTTTGGAGCATCGAACGGTCTCTCAATTAGGCAATTTTGGTCCCATTTGTATGCTTCATAAATTACCATTCCAATGGGCTAGAAATAGTATAAATTTGAACTCTGAAGAGGGAGTTATGAGCGTTACTATTGGACAAGGAGATGACAGAAACAATTAGGACTGACGACTGCGATCCCACTTATGGATGCCCAAATGGTCTTGGAATACGACGATTCCTGTTTGGAATGAAAGATCACTAAAGTACTGTTCAGATGACCAAAAGTTGACCCAATCTGACATTAAATGATGAAGTTATGGGTGCCTCTAGTGGATCACGTGATTTGTAAAGATTGATAATCCATATTGAAAAATGACGATCGAAGAGTTCCAACGTGCTTTTTGGATATCGAATGGTCTCTGAATTTGGCAATTTTGGTCCCATTTGGAAGCTTGACAAGTTACCATTCCAATGAGCCGGAAATAGTCTAGATTCGAACACTGAAGAGAGTTATGAGTGATAGTATTGGACAAGGAGATGAGGGAAACATTCAGGAGCGACGACTGTGATCCCACTTATGGATGCCCAAGTGGTCTCGGAATACAACAATTCTAGTCAGGAATGAAAGAGCGCTATAGTACCATTCATATAACCAAAAATCAACCCAATCCGACATCAAATGATGGATTTATAGGCGTCTTCATTGGATCTCGTGATTTGGAAAGATTAACAATTCATATTGAAAAATGATGATCGAAGAGTTCCAACGTGCTTTTGGGATATCGGACGGTTTCTGAATTAGGCAATTCTAGTCCTATTTGGCAGCTTGACAAGTTACCATTCCAATGAGGTGGAAATAGTCTAAATTCAAACTTTGAAGATTGAGTTATAAGCGTTACTTTTGGACAAGGAGATGATGGAAACATTCTGGACCAATGACTGCGATCCCACTTATGGATGCCCAAATGGTCTTGGAATATGACGATTCCAGTTAGGAACGAAAGAGCACTAATGTACCGTTCAGATCACCAAAAATTGGTCCAATCCGACATCAAATGGAGTTATGGGTGTCTCCGTTGGAGCATGTGATTTGGAAAGATTAACAATCCATATTGAAAAATGATGATCGAAGAGTTCCAACGTGCTTTTGGGATATTGAACGGTCTCTGAATTAGGCAATTTTGATCCCATTTTGAAGCTTGACAAGTTACCATTCCAATGAGCTAGAAATAGTCTAAATTCAAACTTTGAAGAGAGAGTGAGTGTTACTATTGGACAAGGCGATGATGGAAACATTCAGGACCGACAACTGTGATCCCACTTATGGATGCCCAAATGGTCGAAAGAGGACAATTCTAGTCAGGAATGAAAGAGCACTAAAGTACCGTTCAGATGATCAAAAATCAACGCAATCCAGCATTAAACGGTGGAGTTATAGGCATCTCCATTTGCTCGCATGATTTGGAAAGATTAACAATCCATATTGAAAAATGACGATCAAAGAGTTCCAACGTGCTTTTGGGATATCGAATGGTCTCTGAATTTGGCAATTCTGGTCCTATTTGGAAGCTTGACAAGTTACCTTTCCAATAACCTGAAATATGCTAAATTCGACCTCTTAAGAGAGAGTTATATAGGTTACTATTAGACAAGGAGATGAAGGAAACATTCAGGACTGATGACTGTGATCCCACATACGTATGGCTAAATGGTCTTGGAATACGACGATTCCAGTCAAGAATGAAAGACACTAAAGTACCATTCAGATGACCAAAAGTCTACCCAATTCGACATCAAATGATGGAGTTATAGGCGTCTCCGTTGGATCGCGCGATTTGGAAAGATTAACAATACATATGTAAAAATGACAATCGAAGAGTTCCAACGTTCTTTTGGGATATCGAATAGTCTCTAAATTAAGCAATTCTGGTCCCATTTGGAAGCTTTACAAGTTACCATTCCAATGACCTAAAATATTCTAAATTCGACCACTGAAGAGAGAGTTATGAGGGTTACTATTGGATAAGGAGATGAAGTAAACATACAGGACCGACAACTGCGCTCCCACTTACGGATGCCCAAATGTTTTCGGAATACGACGATTCCAGTCAGGAATGAAAGAGCACTAAAGTACCTTTCAGATGACCAAAAAATGACCTAATCCGACATCAAGCGATAGAGTTATGGGCGTCTCCATTGGATCATGTGATTTGTAAAGATTAACAATTCATATTAAAAAATGATGATTGAAGAGTTCCAACATGCTTTTGGGATATCGAATGGTCTCTGAAGTAGGCATTTCTGGTCCCATTTGGAAGCTTGACAAGTTAACATTCCAATGAGTTAGAAATCGTCTAAATTCGAACTCTGAAGAGAGAGTTATGAGCTTTACTATTGGACAAGGAGATGATGGAAACATTGAGGATCGATGACTGCGATCCCACCTACGGATACCCAAATGGTCTCAGAATAAGACGAATCTAGTCAGGAATGCAAGAGCACTAAAGTACCTTTCAGATGACCAAAAATCGACCCAATCCAACGTCAAATGATGGAGTTATGGGCGTCTTTGTTGGATCGCATGATTTGGAAAGATTAAAAATCCATATTGAAAAATGACAATCAAAGAGTTCGAACGTGCTTTTACGACATCGAACGGTCTCTCAATTAAGCAATTCTGGTCCCATTTAGAAGCTTAATAAGTTACCATGCCAATGAGCTAGAAGTAGCCTAAATTTGAACTCTGAAGAGAGAGTTATGAGCATTACTAAAGTACCATTTAAATGACCAAAAATTGACCTAATCTGACATCAAACGATGGAGTTATGGGCGTGTCTGTTGGATCGAGCGATTTGGGAAGATTAACAATCCATATTCAAAAATGACAATCAAAGAGTTCCAACATGCTTTTGGGATATCGAACGGTGACTGAATTAGGCATTTCTAGTCCCATTTAGAAGTTTGACAAGTTACCATTCCAATGAGCTGGAAATATTCTAAATTCGAACTCTGAAGAGAGAGTTATGAGCATTACTATTGGACAAGGAGATGATGGAAACATTCAAGATCGACGACTACGATCCCACTTACGGATGCCCAAATGGTCTTGGAATAAGACGATTCTAGTCAGGAATGCAAGAGCACTAAAGTACCTTTCAGATGACCAAATATCGACCCAATCTGACTTCAAACGATGGAGTTATGGGCGTGTCCGTTGGATCGAGTGATTTAGAAAGATTAACAATTCATATTGAAAAATGACGATCGAAGAGTTCCAACATGCTGTTGAGATATCAAACAGCCTCTGAATTAGGTAATTCTAGTCCCATTTGGGAGCTTGACAAGTTACCATTCCAATGTCCAAAAATATTCTAAATTCGACCTCTTAAGAGAGAGTTAGGAAGGTTACTATTTTACAAGGAGATGAAGGAAACATTCAGGTCTGACGACTGCAATCCCACTTATGTATGCCCAAATGGTCTCGGAATACGACGATTCCTGTCTGGAATGATAGTGCACTAAAGTACCTTTCAGATGACTAAAAATTGACCCAATCTGACATCAAACGTTAGAGTTATGGGTGACTCCATTGGATCGCATGATTTAGAAAGAATAACAATCCATATTGAAAAATGACGATCGAAGAGGTCCAACGTGCTTTTGGGATATCGAATGGTCTCTGAATTAAGCAATTCTGGTCCCATTTGGAAGCTTAACAAGTTGCCATTCCAATGACCTGAAATAGTCTAAATTTGACCTCTGAAGATAGAGTTATGAGGGTTACTTTTGGACAAGGAGATGAAGGAAACATACAGGACGGACGACAGTGATCCCACTTACTGATGCCCAAATGGTCTTGGAATACAACGATTCCACTCAAGAATGAAAGACCCCTAAAGTACCTTTCAGAAGACTACAAATTGACCCAATCTCACATTAAATGATGGAGTTATGGGCGTCTCCGTTGGATCACGCAATTTGGAAAGATTAAGAATCTATATCAAAAAATGACAATCGAAGAGTTCCAGCGTGTTTTTAGGATATCGAACAGTATTTGAATTAGGCAATTTCAGTTCCATTTGGAAGCTTGACAAGTTACCATTCTAATGACCTGAAATAGTTCAAATTTGACTGCTGAACAAAGAGTAATGAAGGTTACTATTGGAGAAGGAGATGAAGGAAACATTCAAGACTAATGACTGCAATCCAACTTATGGATGGCTAATTGGTCTCGGAATACGATGATTCCAGTCAGGTATGAAAGAGCACTAAAGTACCTTTCAGATGACCAAAAATTGACCCAATCCAATATCAAATGATGGAGTTATTGAAGTCTCCGTTGGATCGGACGATATGGAAAGATTAACAATCCATATTAAAAAATGACGACTGAAGAGTTCCAACGTGCTTTTGGTACATCGAATGGCCTCTGAATTAGGCAATTCTGGTCCCATTTGGAAGCTTGACAAGTTACATTTCAATGACCTAAAATAGTCTAAATTCAACCTCTAAAGAGAGAGTTATGCAGGTTACTCTTGGACAAGGAGATGAAGGAAACATTCAAGACCTACGATTGCGATCCCAATTGCAGATGCCTAAATGGCCTAAGAATACGAGATTTTAGTCAGGAATGAAAGAGCACTAAAGAACCATTCAGATGATGAAAATTCTACCTAATCCGACATCAAATGATGGAGTTATAGGCGTCTCCATTGGATGGCACAATTTGGAAAGATTAACAATCCATATTGAAAAATGACGATCGAAGAGTTCCAACGTGCTTTTGGGATATCGAATGGTCTCTGAATTAGGCAATTCAGATCCCATTTGGAAGCTTGACAAGTTACCATTCCAATGAGCTGAAATAGTGTAAATTCAACCTCTGAAGAGAGAGCTATGAAGGTTATTATCGGACAAGGAGATGAAGGAAACATACAAGACTGACGACTGCGATCCCACTTACGGATGTCCAAATGTTATCGGAATAAGAAGATCCAGTCAGGAATGTAAGAGCACTAAAGTACCTTTTAGATGACCAAAAATTGACCCAATCCGACATCAAACGCTGGAGTTATGGGCGTCTCCATTGGATCGCGCGATTTGAAAATATTAAAATCCAAATTGAAAAATGATGATCGAAGAGTTCCACGTGCTTTTGGGATATCGAATGCTCTCTGAATTAAGCAATTCTAGTCCCATTTGTAAGCTTGACAAGTTATCATTCCACTGACCTGAAATAGTCTAAATTCATCCTCTGAAGAGAGAGCTATGAAGGTTACTATCGGACAAGGAGATGAAGGAAACATAAAGGACCGATGACTGCGATCCCGCTTATGGATGCCTAAATGGACTCGGAATAAGATGATGCTAGTTAGGAATGAAAGAACACTATAGTACCTTTCAGATGACCAAAAATCGACCCGATCCAACGTTAAATGAGGGAGTTATGAGCGTCTCTGTTGGATAGCACGTTTAGGAAAGATTAACAATCCATATTGAAAAATGACGATCAAAGAGTTCCAACGTGCTTTTGGGATATCAAATGATCTTTGAATTAGGAAATTCTGGTCCCATTTGGAAGCTTGACAAGTTACCATTCCAATGACTTGAAATAGTCTAAATTCGACCTCTTAAGAGAGAGTAATGAGGGTTACTATGGGAAAAGGAGAAGACGAAAACATTCAGGACTGGCGACTACGATCCCACTTATGGATGCCCAAATCATCTTGGAATATGCTAATCCAGTCAGGAATGAAAGTGCACTAAAGCACCTTTCAGATGAACAAGAATCGACCCAATCCGACATCAAATGATGGAGTTATAGGCGTCTCCATTTGATCGCGCAGTTTGGAGAGATTAACAATCCATTTTGAAAAATGGTGATCGAAGAGTTCCAACGTGCTTTTGAGATATTGAACGATCATTGAATTAGGCAATTATGGTCCCATTCGGAAGCTTAACAAGTTACCATTCCAATGACCTGAAATAGTCTAAATTTGACCTCTTAAGAGAGAGTAAAGAGGGTAACTATTGGAGAAGGAGATGATGGAAACATTCAGGACCGACGATTGCGAGCCCACTTACGGATGCCCAAATCGTCTCAGAATATGACAATTCCAGTCAAGAATGAAAGAGCACTAAATTACCTTTCAGATGACCAAAAATCGACCCAATCTGACATTAAACGATGGAGTTGTGGGCGTCTCCGTTGGATCGCGTGATTTAGAAAGATTAAGAATCTATATCGAAAAATGATGATTAAAGAGTTCCAACATGCTTTTGGGATTTCGAACAGTCTCTGAATTCAGAAATTTTGGTCCCATTTGGAAGCTTGAAAAGTTACCATTACAATGACTTGAAATAGTCTAAATTCAACCCCTAAAGAGAGAGTTATGAGGTTTACTATTGGACAAGGAGATGAAGGAAACATTCTGGACCGACGACTGCGATCCCCCTTACAGATGCCCAAATGGTCTCGAAATGCGATGATTCTAGTTAGGAATGAAACAAAACTAAAGTACCTTTTAGATGACCAAAAATTGACCCAATCCGATATCAAACGATGGAGTTATGGACGTCTCTGTTGGATTGGCGATTTGGAAAGATTAAGAATCTATATCGAAAAATGACGATCGAAGAGTTCTAATGTGCTTTTGTGATATCAATCAGTCTCTAAATTAGGCAATTCTGGTCCCATTTGGTAGCTCGACAAGTTACCATTCTAATGACTGCAATAGTCTAAATTCGTACTCTGAAGAGAGAGTTATGAAGGTTACTATTCGACATGGAGATGAAGGAAACATTCAGGAATGACGACTGTGATCCCACTTACGAATGCCCAAATGGTCATAGAATATGACGATTCTAATAAGGAATAAAAGCGCACTAAAGTACCTTTCAGATGACAATAAATCTACCAAATCTGACAACAAGTGATGGAGTTATAGGCGTCTCCGTTGGATAGCCCAATTTGAAAAGATTGACAATCTATATTGAAAAATGTTGATCGATGAGTTTCAATGTGCTTTTGGGATATCAAACGGTCTCTGAATTAGGCAATTCTAGTATCATTTGGAAGCTTGACAAGTTACCATTCCAATGTACTGGAAATAGTTTAAATTCGAACTATGAAGAGAGATTTATGAGGGTACTATTGGACAAGGAGATGATGGAAATATTCAGGACCGATGACTGCGATCCCACTTATGGATGCCCAAATGGTCTCGGAATACGACCATTCCAATCAAGAATGAAAGAACACTAAATTACCTTTCAGATTACCAAAAATCAACCCAATCCGACATCAAACAATGGAGTTATGGGTGTTTCCATTGGATTGCGCGATTTTGAAAGATTAACAATTCATATTAAAAAATGACGATCGAAGAGTTCTAACTTGCTTTTAGCATATCGAACGATTTCCAAATTAGCCAATTCTAGTCTAATTTGGAAGCTTGTCAAGTTACCATTCCAATGAATGCGGGTTACTATTGGACAAGGAAATGAAGGAAAAATTCAGGACTGACGAATGCCATCCCAGTTATGAATGCCTAAACGGTCTCAAAATACGATGATTCCAGTCAGGAATGAAAGAGCACTAAAGTACGTTTCAGATGACCAAAATTTGACCCAATCCGACATCAAACGAGGGAGTTATGAACGTCTCCGTTAGATCGCACAATTTAGAAAAATTAACAATCTAAATTGTAAAATGACAATTGAAGATTCCAACGTGCTTTTGGGATATCGAATGGTCTTTGAATTAGGTAATTCTGATCCCATTTGGATGGTTACTATTGGAGAAGGAGATGACGGAAACATTTAGGACCGATTACTGCGATCCCACTTACGGATGCCCAAATCGTCTCGGAATACGATGATTCTAGTCAAGAATGAAAGAGCACTAAAGTACCTTTCAGATGACCAAACATTGACCCAATCTGACTTCAAATGATGGAGTTATGGGCGTCTCCATTGGATCGCGTGATTTGGAAAGATTAAGAATCTATATCAAAAAATGATGATTGAAGAGTTCTAATGTGTTTTTGGGATATCGAACAGTCTCTGAATTACGAAATTCTGGTCCCATTTGGAAGCTTGACTAGTTACCATTACAATGACTTGAAATAGTCTAAATTCGACCTCTGAAGAGAGAGTTATGAGGTTTACTATTGGACAAGGAGATGAAGGAAATATTCAGGACCGACGACTACGATCCCACTTACGAATGCCCAAATGGTCTCGAAATGCGATGATTCCAGTCAGGAATGAAATAGCACTAAAGTACCTTTCAGATAACCAAAAATTGACCCAATCCGATATCAAACGATGGAGTTATGGACGCTTCTGTTGGATTGTGCAATTTGGAAAGATTAAGAATCTTTATCGAAAAATGACGATCGAAGAGTTGTAACGTGCTTTGTGATATCGATCTGTCTCTGAATTAGGTAATTCTGGTCCCATTTGGAAGCTTGAGAAGTTACGATTCCAATGACCTGAAATAGTCTAAATTCGACCTCTAAAGAGAGAGTTATGAAGGTTACTATTGGACAATGACATGAAGGAAGCATTCAGGATTGACAACTGCGATCCCCCTTACGGATGCCCAAATGGTCTCGAAATACGACGATTCCAGTCAGGAATGAAAGGGCATAAAAGTACCTTTCAGATGACCAAAAATCTACCCAATCGGACATCAAATGATGGAGTTATAGGCGTCTCCATTGGATTACGTGATTTGGAATGATTAAGAATCTATATTGCAAAATGACGATCGAAGATTTCCAACGTGCTTTTGGGATACCGAACAGTCTCTGAATTAGGCAATTCTGGTCCCATTTGGAAGCTTGACAAGTTACCATTACAATGACCTGAAATAGTCTAAATACGACCTTTGAAGAGAGAGTAATGAGGGTTATTATTGGAGAAGGATATGATGGAAACATTCAAGACCGACGACTGTGATCCCACTTACAGATACCCAAATGCTCTCGGAATACGACGATTCCATTCAAGAATGAAAGAGCACTAAAGTACCTTTCATATGACCAAAATTTGACTCAATCTGACATCAAATGATGGAGTTATGGGCGTCTCCATTGGATCGCATGATTTGGAATGATTAAGAATCTTTATCGAAAAATGACGATCGAAGAGTCCCAACGTGCTTTTGGGATACCAAACAGTCTCTGAATTAGGCAATTCTGGTCCCATTTGGAAACTTGACAAGTTACCACTACAATGACTAGAAATAGTCAAAATTCGACAACTAAAGAGAGAGTTATGAGGTTTAATATTGGACAAAGAGATGAAGGAAACATTCAGGACTGATGACTGCGATCCCACTTACGGATGCCCAAATGGTCTCGGAATACGACGATTCCAGTCAGGAATGAAAGAGCACTAATGTACCTTTCAGATCACCAAAAATCGACCCAATCTGACATCAAACGATGGAGTTATGGGCTTCTACATTGGATCACGCGATTTGGAAATATTAAAATCCAAATTGAAAAATGATGATCAAAGAGTTCCAATGTGCTTTTGGGATATCGAACGCTCACTGAATTAGGCAATTTTGGTCCCATTTGGAAACTTAAAAAGTTACCAGTCCAATGACATGAAATAATCTGAATTCGACCTCTAAAGAGAGAGTTATGAAGGTTACTATTGGACAAGGAGATGAAGGAAACATTCAGGACTGATGACTCTAATCCCACATACGGATGCCCAAATGGTCTCAGAATATGACGATTTTAATAAGGAATCAAAGCGCACTAAAGTACCCTTCAGATGACTAAAAATCTACTCAATCAGACATCAAATGATAGAGTTATAGGCCTCTCCATTGGATCGCGTAATTTGGAAAGATTAACAATCCATATTGAAAAATGACGATCGAAGAGTTCCAACATGCTTTTGGGATATCGAACGGTCTCTGAATTAGGCAATTCTGGTCCCATTTAGAAGCTTGGCAGGTTACCATTCCAATGAGCTGGATATAGTCTAAATTTGAACTCTGAAGAGAGATTTAAGAGTGTTACTATTGGAGAAGGAGATGACGGAAACATTCAGGACCGATAACTATGATCTCACTTATGGATGCCCAAATCGTCTCAGAATACGACGATTCTAGTCAAGAATGAAAGAGCACTAAAGTACCTTTCAGATGACCAAAAATGACCCAATCTGACATCAAACGATGGAGTTATGGGCGTCTCCGTTGGATCGCGTGATTTGGAAAGTTTAAGAATCTATATCGAAAAATGATGATTGAAGAGTTCCAACGTGCTTTTGGGATATCGAACAGTCTATGAATTAGGAAATTCTGGTCCCATTTGGAAGCTTGACAAGTTACCATTACAATGACTTAAAATAGTCTAAATTCTACCTCTGAAGAGAGTTATGAGGTTTACTATTGGATAAGGAGATGAAGGAAACATTTAGGACCAATGACTACGATCCCACTTACAGATGACCAAATGGTCTCGGAATATGACGATTTCAGTCAGGAATGAAACAACACTAAAGTACCTTTCAGATGACCCAATCCGATATCAGATGATGGAGTTATGGGCATCTCTGTTGGATCATGCGTTTTGGAAATATTAAGAATCTATATCGAAAAATGATGATCGAAGAGTTCTAACACGCTTTTGTGATATCGATTAGTCTCTGAATTAGGCAATTCTAGTCCCATTTGGAAGCTTGACAAGTTACTATTCCAATGACCTGAAATAGTCTAAATTCTACCTCTAAAGAGAGAGTTATGAAGGTTACTAAAGGACAATGAGATGAAGGAAACATTCAGGACCGACGACTGTGATCCCACTTACGGATTTCCAAATGGACTCAGGATACGACGATTCCAGTCAGGAATGAAAAAGCACTAAAGTACCTTTTAGATGACAAAAAATCTACCCAATCGGACATCAAATGATGGAGTTATAAGCGTATCCATTGGATTGTGCAATTTGGAAAGATTAACAATCCATGTCGAAAAATGACGATCGAAGAGTTCCAACATGCTTTTGGGATATCGAACGGTCTCTTAATTAGGCAATTCTAGTCCCATTTGGAAGCTTGACAATTTACCATTCCAATGATCTGAAATAGTGTAAATTCCACCTCCGAAGTGAGAGTTATGAGGGTTACTATTGGACAAGGAGATGAAGGAAACATACAGGACCAACTACTAAGATCCCACTTGAAAAGTCCTAGCTATATGCCCTAAGGGGGGGGGGGGGATGAATAGGACTATGTCAAATTAAAACTTTAACAGCGGAATTTAAATGAATAAAGTAAAGATAGCACTATAAACCAATCACTATATGAAAATGTAAAGCAACCTTCAAATACTAGAACAGTGAGGTTAATAACAATGTTGCTCTAAGGATAACCTTGCACCATAAAAACCAAGGGTTTATGGCAGGATAACCATACTAGAACAATTTGAATATCAAAAACTCAAACTGAAAGGAAATGAAGGAAATAGCAAGAAATAAATTCTAAACTATTACAACATTCCCCACAATGCTTGAAATATAAATATTACAACATTCACATCCACACATACATCCCACAAACTTGAATGATAAAAGATATAGAAATTAAACAAACATTCAAACCACAAGACACAAAGAATTATAGTAGTTCACCTGTGTGCACACCAACTATTAAACAACAACCACACAACTTGTTACACCACTCCTAATTTCCTCACACAGGGGATATCAACGTTCACTATGAAAATAGGTTTCACAGGTTCACCTAAAACCTTCACAATTGTGTCTTTCAAATGGGCTTACACAATTCAAAAAACCCCACTTCTGAGTTTTCTGGCTCTCATCAGATAACCAACAAATTGAGATTTTTCTAGCTTAATCTCAAATAAAACCAAAAGAAGGAAATTTACAATAAAGTAAAATACTTGGATTTCTCCTTTTGTTGTAGCCCGGAAGAACCAATCGGAGTAGAAGTTCGAATATAGAAGTTTAATGTCCAATACTCACTTTGAAGTGGTTCTAAGTTCTAATTGATTTTAAATTAAACCAGATAGGCTAGTTATATTTGATTTTGATTCCAAGAAGAAGGAATACAACAATTCCTCTTTTCAATTCAGATTGGAATATAGAAACAAAATCAAATCAATAAAGCTAACAAAAGAGAATTTTAAATATGCACGAAGTAGCTTAAAATGAACACAAACTTATCTCAGAGTGAAGCCTTGTTTTACTTGAATTAGATATGAAACTCTGAAATTCGTGTTCTATTTATAGTTACAGAAATCGCATCTACGACTGGTCCTGAGGACACTACGACTGGTCGTAGAAGAAACGGATTTTTAAAATTTTAAGCGCGATAAGATAAAACCGTTCCACGACTGGTCGTAGGCTATTCACGACTGGTCGTGAACCCTCCACGACTAATCGTGACAAACCCACGACTGGTCGTGTGACACCAAATTTAGTCACTATACATTGAGTCGTAAGTGCACGACTGGTCCTGGATCGAGTCGTCACTGTTCCTACGGCCGGTCGAGCAGACTCCAGGACTAGTCATAACTCAACTAAAAATTTTCAAAAAATTGCAACAAACCTAGGACAGGTCCTGGAATTTCTTGGACTAGTCAAGCCAGTTCTAGGACTAGTCGAACAAGGTCCAAAACTAGTCTTAGAACAGACCAAATACATATAAAAAGATTTATCTTGAATTATGTATACAAAATGACCTACCTTAAAGGTCAATCTAAGGTCATTGACACCTTAAATGTGAAGTATGGACATTGACACTTCATTTATTCAGATGATTGTTGACAATTGAAGATTGTGAAGCTTGAGATCTCTATTCTTGATGTAGCATTGAACTTGAGATCTTCTAGAGCTTGAATTATACTTCATCTTGAGTTGTACACTAACTTGAGTCTTTGAACAAGATCACTTCTTTCGTTGTTGCTTGTATTTGTATTTCTTGAAATGGTTCGAAGTAGTTCTTCTTTCTTGACTTGAAGTAAAGTGTTTAGAGAGGTGATGCAATGTCTTGAACCCATATGCAATATCTTAAACATATATACCAATGAGCTAGACAAGACATAGATTTAGGTTTTGGCACCACAAAATTTGACAACCAAAGGAGCATAAAACCATAGCACTTACAATCTCCCCCTTTGTCAAATTTGTGACAAAACACACTCCAATCAAAATAAGAGAAGCATTACATACTCAATAAGGAATCATGCACCAGTCATATGTAAGAGAACCAGTTATAGCCTGGTTAAAGAATCACGCACTAGTTGTCATTAACTAGCACAAATTCTTCCTTACTTACTCCCCCTGAGTAGTACACATATATTCAGTCCATATTATCCATAATCAATAACAATATATCAATCCATATGCAAAACCAAATAAATTCTCTCTTTTTGTCACAATATGACAAAGGAAGAAAAATGGAAAAAGATAATAAACAGGAGTAATAAATAGATTAAATAGTCAAGAAATAAGTAAATTAAAGTCCACAAGCCATTAACTGGTTTAAAAAAAATTAGTTAACCAAATAAAGTTTACAAGCCAACAAAAGTAGAAGTAAAGTTATTACAGACTAAGAGTAAAGCACTTAATCAGATCCTGAAGAAGGAGTAGGTATGGTAGGATCAAGTTGATGAAGGCCCTTGTTTAAGTGCCTAAGATATTTGCGCATATATTTAAACTGTAAACCATGGGCAACATTCATATTCTCTACCTTTTCCTCTAGAGCATGAAGACGAGCATCAAAATCAAATGGCTCATAGTCAAGATCATTTTCAAAGTCTAATTCAATTTCATCAAAAATATCATCCATATTAATATCATCAGGAGGAAGATCGCCAACCTCTGCTTCATCCACAGCCTCAACTCCAGCACCACCCACATGCATTCACTTGGCCAGGAGCCATTTCCAATTTCATCTTGTTTATATTAGAGTTGTTAAAAATAAGATGATGAATAAGAGCCTCTCCAACAGGCATAGCAACAAGCATGTGAGTAGCTAACAAAGTTATAAGATAGGCAAATGGAATATCACTATGACTTGGATGGAGACGAAACTGAATGGAGTGACATATTAAAGAAGGCATATAGACATTAGTACCAGAGATGATAGAGTACAAAACCTGAACCATAAAGGCAGTTAGTTCTATTTTATTACCAAAATGTGGATACAGATTTGAAATAAAGATTCTGTGGAGAACCCTGTATCTGAGTAACAAATACTTTGAAGGGCACGCATTCCCTTTATGAGTCCATTGCACATCCATATTGCATAGTGTTCTAGTGAGCATGCGTTTTTCTAATTCTGAGGGTCTCTCAGCTAAAGTATGAATAAGAATACCCTCGTCATTAACCGGTATGTCCATTAGAGCTGAAATCAAGTGACAGTCAATATAAAAGGACATTCTCTAGCATCAATTTTAATTGTTAAATTCTCAGTCGAAAAGTCAGAGATGCATGCAAACATGGCCTGAACAATAGACTGGTATGCAGGCCCACCCCAATGTAAGATGTTAGCCCATCCTATAGCTTGTAGTAGGAGAAGGATACCAAAATGAGCAATATGGTTAAGATCAACAGGTCTTTCAACAATGACATTGCGCATACGCAAATCCCACACATGTGAGGGATCATCTTCGGGTGACCGAAGATGGCGCCAAGTGATAAGAGTTGATCTAGAAGATGATGGACCACGAGAAGTTTTCTTTTTTCCCTTTAGCATCCATTTGCAAGAAGAAACTTAAGGAATCAAGATATCACAAAGGATGTAGAGTGGGGTTTGGCTAGAACAAATTTTTCAAAAGAAAACCCCAAAATCGCAATGAATGAGAAAATAGATTACTCCAAGAGTGAAATTGTAACGCCCTGAAATTCGGGGGTCGAGCATAACTCAGCTCCCGAGTTCCAAAACATCACTTATGCAACATATTTAATGATGGATGTATGTTGACTGTATTAGTGCATAAAACATGGAATAGATTAAGCCAAAACACAGATATGATTCAGAGATAAGTGAATAAAGCAAGCGGAAGACTTATAGAAAAGTATGTGTACAAGTGTAAATCTCTGAAATACATATACAAGCCAGATTGTATGAAAGTGTTATTTAACAAAATTATAAGTATCAAGTTACATCATTTAAATTCCCAAAAATAATCCCAAAGATCCCGTGCATCAGACCAAGGCTCGCTAGAACCCGTCTGAAAACTGCATATAAGAGAACGCAGCCTCATCATCATCCAGCTCCCGCTCTGCCTCAGAAGTCGCATCCACATCTGCAACATCAGAGCCTAAGACAGAGTCTGGTGGGTGTTTAACATCGCCCCAGAAACGTGGGAGTGAGTGATCAACTCAGTGGAACAATAAGGCACTGGTTAACATGTTATCAGCTCAATCAAACAGTAATGATAAAGCAGAACAATTAAATAAATCCTAAGTACTCTTGTTAATGCAAGGATGTATGCAATATGATGCGTGCCCTCACGTGTACACCCTCAGCGTCTTCATCTTACGTTACGCATGACATCACCTCAAAGTGCACCACATCTACAAAGCACATGCAAATGCGGTGCATGGATATGATTACCAAGTTGTTATTAGTCCTTTTCACACAGCAGGATTGGGAAGCTAAGATACCTTCCTCATATCACCATCCAAACAGTGATCCATTCTAGGGTCGTCAATCCTAGACATCTCATACGATCATATGTTTGAGGTCGTAGCAAAGGGCTCGTCACCAATCAATGTAGGCCGACAGCACGAATATAGTGTCCCATACCACCTTAATCGGCTCACGAGATTAGTTGCTCACTGGTCACTACGGGGAGGCTCGTCACCCCAGCATAGTGTAAGTGCTATAGTTTATATCCCTGTTTGTTGTCAAATTTGTGGTGCCAAAATCACTGTTATGTTATATATAACCTGCTTAAGTGAAGCTCTCTCAAGGATCAACATATATGAACAAGCTAAGCTCACATCAAGAAAAGCTCTCAAGTACAAGACTCAAGATCTTGAATGAAAGAACTGATCACAAGACAAGACTCTTGAATGCAAGAACTGCTCACAAGACTCAAGCTGAAAAGAAAAAGAAAGTACAAGGCAAGACTCAAGCTGAACTCAAGACTCAAGCTGAAACTCAAGCCACTTTCATGATTGAGCTACTTCAAGGTTTAGTCTACATCAAGACTTCAAGGCTCATTCTTCATGGTCTCTTGTTTCAATGTCCATACTTCATGATTGAGGTTTGTTTGACCATAGGATGTCCTTAGAAGTAGGTCATTTCGGATACATAAGTCGAATGTTATTTTACATGTGATTGGTCTGTTCTTCGACTAGAGTCCTAGGCCTGCTTCGACTAGTCCTAGACTTGCTTCGACCGATCTAAGAAATTCCTGGATCGATCGTAAGTTTGTTACAAATTACGGATAAAATCTGTTTCGACCGGTCGTGAGGAATGCTCGACCGATCGTAGGAACAATGTTTTCTGCATCTTCGACCAGTCGTAGAATCTACGACTCGAAGTCCAGCGAACCTTCGCAGGACCTACGACCAGTCGAAGGAAACCTACGACCAGTCGTAGGTGACCTACGACCAGTCGTAGGAGGGCTACGACCAGTTGTAGAACGGTCTGAGCATATCCCGCCGAATTTTTCAAATATCTGTTAGAGCTTCGACTAGTCGAAGAGCACTCTAGACCAGTCGAAGACTCGATCTTCTCACCTATAAATAGTGCACGAATCTCAGAAGAAATCATCGATTTAATTATAGTATTCAAGCCAATCTTCGTCGAACTTCTGAGAGATAATTTTGTGCTCCATCTAAGCTAAGTGTGCTTATTTAATATCTTCTTTCCTTAGCTTTATTTTAATTGATTTTGTTTCTTATATTCCAATCTGATTTGATAAAGAGGAATTGTTATTCCCTTTCTTTGGAATCAAAATCAATTAAGGCAAGCCCTATTTGGTTTAATTTAAAATCTATTAGAATTAGAACCATTGTAATCGAGTACTGGACATTGAACTTGGACATTCAATCATCTACTTTGATTTGGTTCTACCGGCTGCTACAACGAAGGAGATTTTCAGGTATTTTACATATTGTAAATTCCTTTCTATTATTTTGGTTTCTTTCAAGATTTGCCAGAAAAATCTTGTTATTTTGGTTATCTGAGGAGAGCCAGGAAAACTCAGAAGTGGGGGTTTTTTTAATTGTGTAAGCCCACATACAAAGACACAATTGTAAGGGTTTTGGGTGAACCTGGGAAAACCTATCTTTAGTGAACGCTAATATCCCCTGTGTGAGGATATTAGGAGTGGAGTAGCTTTTTGTGTGGCTGTTGGATAACAGTTGGTGAACACACAGGCGAACCACTATAAACCCTTGTGTTGTGGTTGTTTATTTTATTCTTTTAATTTTTTTTTATTCTTTTTGTGGGATGTATGTATGGTGGTGAATGTTGTAATTATTTCAAGCTTTGTGAGAATGTTGTAATAGCTTAGAATTTACTTTCTGCTATTCCTTTATAAGCTTGATTTTCAATTTCATTTTGAAAGTTGTTCCAGCAAGGTTGCCCTGCCATTTTTATGGTGTATGGCTGTCCCTAGAACAATACATCTTTAATTACAAGTTATTTCAATTCAGTTCATATTTGTTTTTATATTCCTCTTCGATTTGAGACTTGATACAAAGACCTTTCTAGAAATAAGGTTGTCCTACCATAAACTCTGTTTTTGGTGTAAGGTTGTCCTTAGAATAACGTTTGTATCAACCTCTCAAGATCTGAATCTTGAGGTTGTTTTTCTTTCCTGCATTATTATTTAATTTGGCTATCATTTTCTTTATTATTCCGCTGTTATAAGTTTTTATTTGGCATTGTCCTATTCACCCCCCCTCTAGGACATATAGCTTGGCCTTTTCAAGTGGTATCAAAGCCTAATAGCTCCTTTTTAATTCTTGGATTTAATTCCTGAGCTAACGATTTAAGCTATTCAGATGTCAAATTTTGATAGCCTTTCAGTCACTAGGCCTCCACCCTTTGATGGCTCCAACTATGCTTATTGGAAAGCCAGAATGAGGATCTTCCTCAAATCAATGGATGAAAATGTGTGGCAAGCCACAGTGATTGAATGGAATCCTCCTATCATGGAAGTTACTGGGGTTGATGGTTCAAAATCTATGAAAACCACACCATATTACCAATGGACCACCCTTCAGAAAAGTGAGAGTAGTGCAAATGCTAAAGCACTAAATGCAATTACTTGCGCACTATCACCGGATGAGTTCAAAAGAATCATCTCTTGTGATACTGCAAAGCAAGCTTGGGATATATTAGAAATGACACACGAGGGTACTACAATTGTCAAAAAATCTAAAGTCCAACTCCTCACAACCAGATTTGAAGAAATTCATATGGAGGAAAATGAGATGTTTATGGACTTTTACACTAGATTGAATGACATTGTAAACTCAATGTGGGGTCTTGGCGATAAAATCCCAGAAAGTAAAGTATGTGCAAAAATATTACGCTCACTTCCTGAACGGTTCAATTCTAAAGTAACCGCAATCCAGGAACTTCGTGATACAGATAATATGAGGGTTGAAGAACTAGTTGGTTCTCTACAAACCTACGAGTTAAACTTTAAAGCTCCTAAAGGTAAATTTATCGCTCTAAAATCTTCTAAATGTAGTTCAGAAGAAAATTCTGATTCAGAAGATGACATGGCTCTTTTAGCTAAAAAATTTTACAAAATTTTCAAAAGCAAGAAAAGAGTTGATTTTCAAAAATCAAATGACAAAAAGAAGTTTAGACCCAAATCTCGAAAATCTTTGAAAGATAGTCAATGTTACAACTGTCTAGAATATGGGCACTTAGCAAATAGATGTCCTAAAAGGGACAAACCCAAGAAGAAGGGTATGTTGGCTACATGGTATGAATCATCTGATTCTGAAGGTTCTTCTGAATCAGAAGATTCTGAAACTGAGTCGGGCAATGAGGTCAAAGCTCTTATGACTCTAGCCAAATTCACATTTTCAGATAATGACTCTACAAGTGAAGAAAATCTGAATAGTGAATGTGAAAATGAAGATGATCTTCAAGATGCTTACAATGCCCTATATAAGGAAAGTTGTAAAATTGCTTTCAAACTTAAACTTCAAAAAGAAAAGTTTTCTAAACTCAAAAATTGTTTTGAATCGCTTGTTTCAGAAAAATCACAAATTTCAGATTGTTTTGAAAAATCAAAATGCGATTTGGAATTCAAAAACTCTCAAATTGTTGATTTAAAATTTGAAATTGAGAATCTTAAAACTGAAGTATCTTCTCTTCTAAGTTTAAAGGACACATGGAAATATGCCCAAGGTGATCCAAAGTTAGAAAAACTTTTATCCGGATCAAGAAAATGTGGCGATCGATCCGGGTTGGGCTATGATAAAAATCTACCTCCTAAACAAAAGTATACTCCTCCTATGTTTGTTAAAGGAGAGTCCTCAAACTCAAAAGGGAAAAGTACTTATCAAGATTTTTCTAAAAATTTAAAAACTTTTCAAAAACCTAGAAACAGCCATGTCAACTTTAATCAGAATCGAAATCCACTAGCTGAAAAGATAGTTGATTTACTCAAGGAGCTATTAAAATCTAACTCTATAGGTCATTCCTACAAATATACACAAAAGAAGACCAACTATGTTCCTAAACCCAAAACAGTTATGAAATGGGTTCCTAAAGTCACCTGCTTGGTTGCTCACACCGCTTTCAAAGCAACAAGTCATTCAAAGTGGTACCTAGACAGTGGATGCTCCAGGCATATGACAGGTGACAAAGCTTTATTCACCGATCTGAAAGATATGACTGATGGGTTAGTCACATTTGGTGATGGTAGCAACTGCAAGATAATAGGCCAAGGTACGGTTCAACTTTTTAATCTTCCTGTGTTTAAAAATGTTATATACGTTGAAGGTCTAAAGCACAATTTGCTTAGTATATCACAAATATGTGATAATAACCATAATGTTCGGTTTTCTAATCAAAGCTGTGAGATATTAAATAATAAGGGTTCTGTAATATTAACTGGACGTAGAACGTCTGAAAATTGCTATATTATTAGTGAATCCAGCTCATCTAATCAAACATGTTACATGGTCCATACAGACGAGACTGATTTATGGCACAAACGTCTTGGACATGTACATTATCGAAATCTATATCGATTGAGCAAACGAGAACTTGTAAGAGGTTTACCCAAACTTCAGAAATTAGATAAAATATGTGGTGAGTGCCAGATAGGCAAACAAATAAAGAACTCACACAAAAAGGTGAATTCAAATACCACATCAAGACCACTCAAACTTCTCCACATGGACCTGATAGGACCTACCAGAACGGAAAGTCGTGGTGGTAAAAAGTACATCTTGGTAATAGTCGATGACTTTACCAGATTCACTTGGGTAGTCTTCTTAAGGGATAAATCTGAAACCCTTGAAGAAGTAAGGAAAGTTCTCAAAAGGATTCAAACTGAAAAATCTTCTCAAATCAGTAAAATTCGTAGTGATCATGGATCTGAATTTGAGAATAGCAATTTTGAGAAGTTCTGTACTGACCAAGGAATATTACATGAATTCTATGCTCCCAAAACTCCACAACAAAATGGAATTGTAGAAAGGAAGAATAGGGTGCTTCAAGAAATGGCTAATGTCATGTTGAATAGCATGAAGCTCTCTAAAAATCTTTGGGCTGAAGCATCAACACAGCTTGCTATATTATTAACCGAGTCTATACTAGCAAAGATAATAATAAGACGGCTTACGAATTGTGGTTCAATAAAAAGCCTCTTGTTAAATACTTTCGAGTTTTTGGCGGAAGTGCTATATTTTACGTGATCGTGAAAATTTGGGAAAGTTCGATACGAAGAGTGATGAAGGTATTTTTCTAGGATACTCTTTAAACAATCGAGCTTATAGGGTCCTGAACAAAAGGATGGTGTGATTCAAGAATCCATTAATGTTGTCATTGATGATCATTTAAACACACCAACTTCTAATTCGATAATGATGAAGTACTAATCATTGATAAACCCGATACTTCATCAAATCAAACTGATTCTGAGTTGAGGACTGTTAAAGATCATCCAACCACACAAATTCTTGGAAACCCTCTCACCGGTGTTCGCACCGTAGACAACTTGAGGATATATGTAATTATGTATGTTGTACATCCCAAATTGAACCATCTAACGTAAAAGAAGCGCTTACTGAAGAACCGGATTGTTGCGATGCAAGATGAACTCAACCAATTCATAAGAAATGATGTTTGGTATCTCGTACCAAGACCTAAAGATAAACACATCATTGGAACAAAATGGATTTTCAAAAATAAGTCCGAATGTGGAAATATAATTAGAAACAAGGCTAGACGTGGTACAAGGTTATACTCAAATTGAAGGGATTGATTTCGATGAAACCTTTGCACCGAGCACGTCTTGAATCTATCGACTATTTATATCCATTGCATGTTTTAAAAAGATAAAGATCTATCGGATGGATGTAAAAGTGCTTTTCTAAATGACGATTTACATGAAGAAGTCTATGTTGAACACCAATGGGATTTGAAGATTCCAAAATATTGATCATGTATATCGGCTTAAAAGGCACTTTATGGATTAAAACAAGCACCTAGGGCATGGTATGAGAAACTAACGAAATTTCTTTTAACTCATAATTTTCAAATGGGATCTATTGATAAAACTCTGTTTGTTAAAAAACAAAATGATCATATCTTAATGGTACAGATTTATGTTGATGATATCATTTATGGATCAACTTGTATTGACTTGACTACTGAGTTTGCAGATTTGATGAAATCACGTTTGAAATGAGCATGGTTGGGGAATTGACTTATTTCCTTGGATTGCAAGTAAAGCAACAATCAAGGAATATTCATTTCTCAATCTAAGTATGCCTTGAATCTAATCAAGAGATTTGGATTTGAGAATGGCAAGAATTTCGATACTCCTATGAGTACTACCCGAAACTATCAAAAGACTCTAATGGTAAAAATGTTGACTCAAAACTTTATCGGAGTATGATTGGTAGTTTGTTATATCTAACGCTAGTAGACCGATATTTCTCTAAGTGTTGGTATTTGCGCAAGATATCAATCGATCCAAAAGAATCTCACTTGATTGTTCAAGCGAATTATTAGATATGTCGCAGATACTGTAAATCTTGGTCTCTGTATCCTCATGAAACCAATGTTCAATTAGTTGGGTACTCGACTGGGCCGGTAATCTAGATGATAGAAAATCAACCGGTGGTGGTTGTTTTTATTGGAAATTGTCTAGTTTCTGGTTTAGTAAGAAACAAAATTCTATTTCACTTTCAATAGCTTATATTATTGCTGGTAATGCATGTACACACTTGTCTGGATGCAACGAATGCTAAGTGATTATGGAATTAAACAGATTCTATGTTATTATATTGTGATAATTCCGGTCGATAAATATTTCAAAAATCCTATTCGACATTCTCGTACTAAGCACATTGACATTAGATTTCATTATATAAGGGAATTAGTAGAAGAAAATGTTATATCTCTAGAATATATTCCTACTGAAAATCAACGTGCTGATATTTTCACAAAACCTCTTGATAAAAGCAGGTTCAAAAAGATGAAATTTGATCTTGGCATGTGCATTTTAAACTGATAATTTATGCCTTCTTGTATATTATTGTATATATTTGCTAGATTAAATTTCAATTTTTGTGTATATTGCAAGATATTGAATTTTTTGGGGTTTATACGACCAGTCGTGAGTATACACGACCAGTCGTACTAAGACCGGTCGTAGATACCCACGACCAGTCGTGGAGCACGGGTTTCACTTCAAATGGTATCCATGCTATCTCAAATGGTACTCAGATTTGTTTGCCTTCCTTAATCTGTCATTTCATTCTTCAGTTTCGACTCCATCCTGGTCATAGTGACATTCCATTTGCATACTTTATGACTGTATTGGCTACTCATATGTTAGTCGATATGCCTGTTGATGAAGCACCAATCCATCATCTGATCTTCAACAATACAAATATTAATAAGATGAAGTTGGATCTGCTTCCTGAACAAGGTGGTGGTGTTGATGGTGGTCCTGAAGAAGCTGGTGTTGATATTAATATGGATGACATTTTTGAGGAACTGGATTCTGACTCAGCTAATGATCCAGATTTTGTACCATCTGATGTTGATGCACGTCTGAGTGCATTAGAAGGTAGAGTTGAGGATATAAATGTTAAGTTGGAAAACATGTCTGTTGCTCATGATTTGCAATTCAAGTATATGCGTAAATATCTTAGGCGCTTAAACAAAGGCATGCACCAACTTGATCCTTCTATTCCTGCTCCATCTTCAAGTTCTAATTCTGACTAGTTTCTATGAGACTTTTGGGTTGTAATAACTTTATTTCTTTGCTCTTGTTTGCTTGAGTTTGAGTTGGATTCTATGCTGAATGTTTGTTCTTAATGTAATATTTATGCTGGATATCTGTGATGCTATCTTGAGTATCTCTATGACTCTTTTTCTATACTCTATTTCCTCCTCATGTTTACTTCCATTCCTTTATTTAGTTCTCCTTTGTCATCTTGTGACAAAAAGGGGGAGAATGGTTTGTTGTTAATGTGATTGTGAGAAGAGTAGCATTGGTTATGTTACTCAGGGGGAGTGGGGTGTCAAGAGTCAAGAAGAATATATGTTTGATCTTGTTGAATGTATGTTGATTATTGATTTGCATGTATTATCCAGTTGTTTTACTTTTGTTTGGTTATGTGTTTTGTCACTAATTTGACAAAGGGGGAGATTGTAAGTGCTATAGTTTATATCCCTGTTTGTTGTCAAATTTGTGGTGCCAAAATCACTGTTATGTTATATATAACCTGCTTAAGTGAAGCTCTCTCAAGGATCAACATACATGAACAAGCTAAGCTCACATCAAGCAAAGCTCTCAAGTACAAGACTCAAGATCTTGAATAAAAGAACTGATCACAAGACAAGACTCTTGAATGCAAGAACTGCTCACAAGACTCAAGCTGAAAAGAAAAAGAAAGTACAAGGCAAGACTCAAGCTGAACTCAAGACTCAAGCTGAAACTCAAGCCACTTTCATGATTGAGCTACTTCAAGGTTTAGTCTACATCAAGACTTCAAGGCTCATTCTTCATGGTCTCTTGTTTCAATGTCCATACTTCATGATTGAGGTTTGTTTGACCATAGGATGACCTTAGAAGTAGGTCATTTCGGATACATAAGTCGAATGTTATTTTACATGTGATTGGTCTGTTCTTCGACTAGTCCTAGGCCTTCTTCGACTAGTCCTAGACTTGCTTCGACCAGTCTAAGAAATTCCTCGACCAGTCGTAAGTTTGTTACAAATTCCGGATAAAATCTGTTAGCCTTCGACTAGTCCTGGAATCTGTTCGACCAGTCGTAGGAACAGTGTTTCTGCATCTTCGACCAGTCGTAGAATCTACGACTCGAAGTCCAGCGAACCTTTGCAGGACCTACGACCAGTCGAAGGAAACCTACGACCAGTCGTAGGTGACCTACGACCAGTCGTAGGAGGGCTACGACCAGTCGTAGAACGGTCTGAGCATATCCCGCCGAATTTTTCAAATATCTGTTAGAGCTTCGACTAGTCGAAGAGCACTCTAGACCAGTCGAAGACTCGATCTTCTCACCTATAAATAGTGCACGAATCTCAGAAGAAATCATCGATTTAATTATAGTATTCAAGCCAATCTTCGTCGAACTTCTGAGAGATAATTTTGTGCTCCATCTAAGCTAAGTGTGCTTATTTAATATCTTCTTTCCTTAGCTTTATTTTAATTGATTTTGTTTCTTATATTCCAATCTGATTTGATAAAGAGGAATTGTTATTCCCTTTCTTTGGAATCAAAATCAATTAAGGCAAGCCCTATTTGGTTTAATTTAAAATCTATTAGAATTAGAACCATTGTAATCGAGTACTGGACATTGAACTTGGACATTCAATCATCTACTTTGATTTGGTTCTACCGGGCTGCTACAACGAAGAAGATATTCAGGTATTTTACATATTGTAAATTCCTTTCTATTATTTTGGTTTCTTTCAAGATTTGCCAGAAAAATCTTGTTATTTCGGTTATCTGAGGAAAGCCAGGAAAACTCAGAAGTGGGGGTTTTTTTAATTGTGTAAGCCCACATACAAAGACACAATTGTAAGGGTTTTGGGTGAACCCGGGAAAACCTATCTTTAGTGAACGCTAATATCCCCTGTGTGAGGATATTAGGAGTGGAGTAGCTTTTTGTGTGGCTGTTGGATAACAGTTGGTGAACACACAGGCGAACCACTATAAACCCTTGTGTTGTGGTTGTTTATTTTATTCTTTTAATTTTTTTTTATTCTTTTTGTGGGATGTATGTATGGTGGTGAATGTTGTAATTATTTCAAGCTTTGTGAGAATGTTGTAATAGCTTAGAATTTACTTTCTGCTATTCCTTTATAAGCTTGATTTTCAATTTCATTTTGAAAGTTGTTCCAGCAAGGTTGCCCTGCCATTTTTATGGTGTATGGCTGTCCCTAGAACAATACATTTTTAATTACAAGTTATTTCAATTCAGTTCATATTTGTTTTTGTATTCCTCTTCGATTTGAGACTTGATACAAAGACCTTTCTAGAAATAAGGTTGTCCTACCATAAACTCTGTTTTTGGTGTAAGGTTGTCCTTAGAATAACGTTTGTATCAACCTCTCAAGATCTGAATCTTGAGGTTGTTTTTCTTTCCTGCATTATTATTTAATTTGGCTATCATTTTCTTTATTATTCCGCTGTTATAATTGAGTTTAGTTGCTCACTGGTCACTACGGGGAGGCTCGTCACCCCAGCGTAGGCCGACAGCTCGACCACGGTGTCCCATACCACCATGTCCGGCTCATGAGTCTTAGCGGATCGAGTACCATAGTTAATAGGATTTCACTGGTAAGTTCGGTACCCTAGATTCAAGCAGTAGCGTCCATACATGGTGAACATACATCGGACAATCGAGTTACTTGACGAACTCGACTAGCATGAGCGCACGTTGAGTTGAGCGACATAGAGTGCGTAAACACTCCGCGTGGCCAAACCACTGCCGACAACTCTAATACGGCTCGGGTTCGTCTAATACGTCCTACGTGGCGAAACCAACCTCAACCACGAATATAGAGTCGATTACCGATTTCCTGGACTAATGCATAGTCCCACACACCTTACACTACAACAGATATTCATATGGAATGTAAAACAGTAATGGAACAACAACTTAAATCATGGTACATACGCATCTGAAGGATATCAACTTAACATAAATGTAAGCACAAGTAGTGCTTGAATTTAAATAACATGGAATGTAACTTGCATAAAGGAAATCATGCACATCAATAGGAGTGTTGAGAATCACTTCTCAACGCCCGCAATTAGTGTAATAAATTACACTTTAGATCATTCATGCATTTCTACAAACACTTAGCATACATGGAACAACATACATGACGTATGTTGAAATACATGCATTTTGACAATTCCTTTTACCAAGGAGTTATCATACATGCATCTAGCATACATACATGACAAATAATCATGGCAAACATAAGTGCATATTTTATACGTATACGGTACTTTATAAATACACATAGAATACACAAATCTCAATATAACGCATGCATATCAGGAAAGCAACGTAAACACAACATTTGGCATGCGAAATCTCATCCATAACAAGAATAAATCATTCACTGGGATTGAAAGCCTTGAAAACCATAACCTATACACTTAAAGTCCGCACCTTAAGCCAGAAAAGAAACACCGAACTGATTTAGACGAGTTGTCTTCGTCAACGGCGATAGGATACCCTAAAACAAGGATAGAAATGAGATACAACAACACCAAGACTAATCTAAGCTCTAACACAGGTTAGGGTTAGATTAACGTACCCCAAAAAGAACTCAGAATCGTCAGAAGAACGATTCAAAGTGAAGGTTCAAAGATGAAGAAGAACAAGGAAGAATCCAAGATGATTCACCAACTTATCTCTCTCATTTTCTCTCTCTTTTCCACTCTCTTTCCAAGCTAGGGTTAGAGAAAATTCGTATGGAAAAGAGAGCTAGGGTTTAAGGACTATAAATAGGCCTCAGAATGATGGAAATAACCCTAGGGACAAGGTATACTTAGGTTATAACCAAAGCATGCCTTTCTCGATCCAACGAAGCACTTCTAGTGGGCCTATAACCACGAAAGGTCGGACTTAAGCTCCTTGACCATGGATCTATGTCAAGCTGAGTTTTCATACCGACCGGCTCTTCAGATCAGCCGTGGCGGACCACACTCAATTCAACGGTCACAGAATCTCGATCAGGTCCACAAGCACTAGGATATGCCTGGGCCAACTATCCTGATCAGAGGGTGAAATTGGGTCAGAATCCAACGGTCAGATTGCTTAAAATCGTCGCGCAAGCGACACGACTCAGATTTCATAAAAACTTAATAAATATCTAACCGTTCTCACACTCTTCACTCCGAACTCAATCAAATCGACCCGGTCAAGCCCAACTCGGTGACCGCAACAGCCTAAGATCATCCCTATCGGACTTTCGACGCGCGGTCCAGGTCCGATCCAGATCTTCCAAAAATTTCCTAGAACAACTGGATTTAGCGATGGATCTCAGATTTCAGAGTAACGTAGCGCTAACTAATTTACAGGTTTAGAGCCAAGCGGATACAATTTAAAGTGATTGATGCGAATTTCACAAGCAATCGAGTATAGCGTTAATTACCCCAAAAACAACTACTTAAGGAAAGATTAGCACAAAATTCCAAGGTCGTTACAGAAAATGAAGTAATATTGACTAGAATCTACAAGAAAAATGTAAATGACGCACTAACCTTGAAGATCTAGGAAGGTGGGTACGACTGGTTGGGCATCGGCTCATTGAAGAGGAAAGATGAAATGAAGAAGATGAAGTTTTTCTCAATTTTTAAAATGTCCAGCGCACTACACGACTGGTCGTGGGATGTCCTCGATCGGTTGTGCCACAACTGGTCGAGTACATCCTCAACTGGTCATGTACCAACTAAAATATGCATTTTTTCATAAAAATTTAAAATTTAAAATAATAAATTATCAAATATATACACTATGATACAAATATGCATGAATAATCAATTTAGAATGCACATACCAAGATCAAATTTCAATTTATTAAACTTACTTTTGTCGAGCAGTTTAGTGAAAATGTCAACAAGTTGAGTCTCAGTCGGAATGTATTCCAAAGTTATCAGCTTTTCTTCCACTAATTCACGAATGTAATGAAACCTAATGTCAATGTGCTTGGTACGTGAATGCTGGATTGGATTTTTTAAAATATTTATTGCACTTGAATTATCGCAATATAAAACTATTGAATCCTGTGCAATTCCATAATTGCTTAATATATGTTTCATCTAAACAAGCTGAGAACATGTATTTCCTGTTGCAATGTATTTAGCCTCAGCAGTTGAGAGCGATATAGAACTTTGCTTCCTGTTAAATCAAGAAACCATACAATTTCCAATATAAAAATAACCACCACTAGTTGATTTCTTGTCATCAATATTACCAGCCCAATCAACATCTGAGTATCCAACCAATTGAACACTAGTATCATATGGATACCAATGACCCAATTTAGAAGTACTTGCGACATATTGCATAATCCTCTTAATAGCAGTTAAATGTGACTCTTTAGGATCAGACTGATATCTGGCGTAAATACCAACGCTTAAAGCAATATCAGGTCTACTTGCAGTTAAATAAAGTAAATTGCCAATCATACTACGATATAATTTAGGATCCACATTTTTACCTTTAGAGTCCTTTGAGAGTCTTAAAGTTATACTCATAGGATTATCAAAATTCTTACCATTCTCAAATCTAAACTTTTTTATTAATTTTAGAGCATATTTGGTTTGAGAAATAAAAATGCCATTAGATTGTTGTTTCACTTGTAATCCTAAGAAATAATTCAATTCCCCAACCATGCTCATTTCAAACTTAGATTTCATTAAATCTGCAAACTCAACAGTCCTGTTAGAATAGGTAGATCCATAAATAATATCATCAATGTAGATCTGCACTATTAAGATGTGATCATTAAGTTTCTTAACAAAAAAAGTCTTATTTACACTTCCCATTTGAAAATCATGACTTAGTAAAAACTTAGTCAATTTCTCGTACCATGCCCTGGGAGCTTGTTTTAAGAAATAGAGAGCCTTTTTAAGGCGATAAACATGATCAGTGTCTTCAAAACCTATTGGTAAGTCACTCTTCACATCCATTTGATCAATTTTGAATTTTTTAAAGCAAGCAATAGATATGAATAGTCTGATTGACTCAAGACGAGCTACTGGGGCAAAGGTTTCATCATAATTAATACCTTCAATTTGAGTGTACCCTTGTACAACTAGTCTAACCTTGTTTCGAATTATATTACCAAGTTCATCAGACTTATTTTTGAAAATCCACTTAGTTCCTATAATATGTTTATCTTTAGGTCTAGGAACAAGATACCAAACATCATTTCTCATAAATTGATTAAGTTCTTCTTGCATAGCTACTATCCAGTTTTTGTCAGTAAGAGCCTCTTTAACGTTAACCGGTTCTATCTGGGATGTGAAGTACACGTAATTACATATGTCTTCTAGTTATCTATGAGTGCGCAGTGGTCAATCCACAAATCAGAGTTAGATTGATTTGATGAAGTATCTAGTTTGTCAATTAAAAGAACTTCATCACTATTTGAACTTGAGCTAGGTGTAATAAGTGATCGTCAATGACCACATTAATGGACTCTTGAATAACACTAGTCCTCTTATTCAGTACTTGATATGCACGACTATTCAAAGAATATCCTAAAAAGATCCCTTCATCACTTTTAGTGTCAAACTTTTCCAGATTTTTACGGTCACGTAAAATATAGCACTTGCTGCCAAAAACTCGAAAGTATTTGACAGTAGGCTTCTCATCGAACCATAGTTCATAAGCAGTTTTATTATTTGACTTACTTGTATAAACTCGGTTGATTGTATAACAGGCAGTATTAACAGCTTCGGCCCAAAGATTTTTAGGGAGCTTCATACTATTCAACATTACATTTGCCATTTCTTGAAGCACTCTATTTTTTGTTTCAACAATTCCATTTTGTTGTGGTGTTTTAGGTACAGAGAATTCATGTGATATTCCTTGATCGCAACTGAATTTCTCAAAACTGCTATTCTCAAACTCAGATCCATGATCACTACGGATTTTACTGACTTGAGAACCTTTTTCAGTTAGAATCCGTTTGAGAATCCTTTTTACTTCATTAAGGGTTTCTGATTTATCTCTAAAGAAGGCTACCGAAGTGAATCTGGTATAATCATCCACGACTACCAGTATATATTTTTTGCCACCTCGACTCTCTGCCCTGGTTGGTCCTATAAGATCCATATGGAGAAGCTCAAGTGGTTTTGATGTGGCATTGGAGTTCACCTTTTTGTGAGCACTCCTAGTTTGCTTGCCAATCTGGCATTCGCCACATATTTTGCATACTTTTTGTAGTTTAGGTAGACCTCTTATTAGTTCTCTTTTGCTCAATTTATATAGATTGCAATAGTGTACATGTCCAAGACATTTATGCCACAACTCAGTCTCATCAGTATGGACCATGTAACACAGTTGATTAGATGAGCTAGAATCACTTACGATATAGTAGTTTTCAGAAGTTCTACAACCAGTTAATATTACTAAACCATTTTTGTTTAAAATTTCATACCATAGGTTAGAAAATTTAACACTATGATTTTTATCGCATATATGAGAAATGCTTAACAAGTTATGCTTTAAACCTTCAACGTACAAAACATTCTCAAATAAGGGAAGGTTAGAAAGTTAAACTGTACCTTGGCCAATAATCTTGCAGTTGCTACCATCACCAAATATGATTGAACCATCAGTCATGTCTTTAAGAGTGGTGAATAGACCTTTGTCACTAGTCATGTGCCTGGAGCATCCACTGTCTAGGTACCACTTTGAATGGCTTGAAGCTTTGAAAGCCATGTGGGCAACCAAGCAAGTAACCTTATGAACCCATTTCATAATTGTTTTGGGTTTAGGAGTATAGTTGGTCTTCTTATATTTGTAGTTGTTGTAAGAATAACCCACTGAGTTAGATTTTAAGAGCTCCTTAAGAAAATCAACTATTTTTTCAGCTAAAGGGTTTCGGTTCTGATTTTTATAGTTGATATGGTTACTTTTAGGTTTAAAAGATTGAAACATTTTAGTATTTTTAGAAAACTTTTGATAAGAAATTTTCTCTTTTGAGTTTGAGGACTCTCCTTTTACAAACTTAGGTAGAGTATTCTTCTATTTAGGAGGAGCCCTTTTATTGTAGCCCAAACTAGATTAGTCGCCACATTTTCTTGATCTAGACAAAAGTTTTTCTAATTTTGGATCACCTTAGGCATACTTCCATGTATCCTTTAAACTCAGAAGTGAAGAGATTTCAAGTTTAAGTTTTTCATTTTTAGATTTCATATTTTCAATCTGGGAGGTTTTGAATTCTAAATCGCATTTACATTTTTCAAAACAATCTGAAGTATGGGATTTTTCTAAAATAAGAGAATCAAAATTTTCTTTAAGTTTTGAAAACCTTTCTTTTTGAAGCTTTAGTTTTACCGAAATCTTACAACTTTCCTTGTATAGGGCATTGTAAGCATCTTGAAGATCTTCTTCATTTTCATGATCACTATTCAGATTTTCTTCACTAGTAGAATCATCATAATCTAAAAAAGTGAACTTGGTTAGAGTCATAGGAGCTTTAACTTCACTACCCGACTCGGTTTCAGAATCTTCTGATCCCGAAGAGGCTTCAGTGCCAGAAGATTCATCCCAAGTAGCCAACATTCCTTTCTTTTTAGGTTTGTCCTTTTTAGGACACTTATTTGCTAAATGCCCATATTCTTGACAGTTGTAATATTGACTATCTTTTAAAGATTTCCAAGTTTTAGATTTAGATCCTTTCTTATCATTTGATTTTTGAAAGTCAACCTTCTTTTTACTTTTGAAAATCTTGTAAAACTTTTTCGCTAAAAGGGCCATATCATCTTCAGAATTTTCAAAATCAAAATTTTCTTAAGAAATACATTTAGAAGATTTAAGGGTAATAGATTTACCTTTAGGAGCTTTAAAATTTAACTCATAGGTTTGTTACGACCCAAGTAGTTCTTCTACCCTCATATTGTCCGTATCACGAAGTTCCTGGATCGCGGTAACCTTTGAGTTGAACCGTTCAGGTAGTGAGCGTAGTATCTTTGCACATACTTTACTTTCTGGGATTTTATCGCCAAGACCTCACATAGAGTTCACAATGTCATTTAATCTTGTATAAAAGTCCATGAACATTTCATTTTCCTCCATATGTATTTCCTCAAATTTGGTTGTGAGGAGTTGGAATTTAGATTTCTCGACAATTGATGTTCCCTCATGTGTTATCTTTAAAATATCCCAAGCTTGCTTTGCAGTATCATGGGATATAATTCTTTTGAATTCATTCAGTGATAGTGTGCAAGTGATTGCATTTAGTGCTTTTGCATGGACACTACTGGTCAAAGAAAAATCAGGTGAGACTTTCATTGATTTGGATCCATCGATACCTGTTACTTCAATGGTAGGAGGGGTCCATTCAGTCACTGTGGCTTGTCACACGCTCTCATCCACGGATTTAAGGAAAATCTTCATCCTAGCTTTCCAATAGGCATAATTGGAGCCATCAAATGGTGGAGGCCTAGTGACTGAAAGGCCATCAAAATTTGACATCTTATAAATAGCTTAGATCGACTAGCTCAGGAAATAAATCCAAAAATATAACAGTTAAAACGAGCTATTAGGCTTTGATACTACTTAAAAAGGCCTAGCTATATGTCCTAGAGGGGAGGTGAATAGGACTATGCCAAATTAAAACTTTAACAGCGGAATTTAAATGAATAAAGTAAAGATAGTAGTCTAAACCAATCACTGTATGAAAATGTAAAGCAACCTTCAAATACTAGAATAATGAGGTTGATACCAATGTTGCTCTAAGGACAACCTTGCACCATAAAAAGTAAGGGTTTATGGCAGGACAACCTTACTAGAACAATTTGAATATCAAAAACTCAAACTGAAAGGAAATAAAAGAAATAGCAAGAAATAAATTCTAAACTATTACAACATTCCTCACAATACTTGAAATGTAAATATTACAACATTCACATCCACACATACATCCCACAAACTTGAATGATAAAAGATATAGAAATTAAACAAACATTCAAACCACAAGACACAAAGAATTATAGTGGTTCGCTTGTGTGTACACCAACTGTTAAACAACAGCCACACAACTTGCTACTTCACTCCTAATATCCTCACACAAGGGATGTCAGCATTCACTATGAAAATAGGTTTCATAGGTTCAGCTAAAACCTTTGTAATTGTGTCTTTCAAATGGGCTTACACAATTCAAAAAAACCCCACTTCTGAGTTTTCTGGCTCTCCTCAGATAACCACAAATTGAGATTTTTCTAACTTAATCTCAAATAAAACCAAAAGAAAGAAATTTATAATAAAGTAAAATACCTAGATTTCTCCTTTTGTTGTAGCTCGGAAGAACCAATTGGAGTAGAAGTTCGAATATAGAAGTTCAATGACCAATAGTCACTTTGAAATGGTTCTAAGTTCTAATTGATTTTAAATTAAACTAGATAGGCTAGCTATATTTGATTTTGATTCCAAGAAGAAGGAATACAACAATTCCTCTTTTCAATTCTGATTGGAATATAGAAACAAAAACAAATCAATAAAGCTAACAAAAGATAATTTTAAATATGCATGAAGTAGCTTAAAATGAACACAAACTTATCTTAGAGTGAAGCCTTGATTTTACTTGAATTAGATATGAAACTCTAAAATTCGTGTTCTATTTATAGTTGCAAAAATCGCATCTATGACTGGTCCTGAGGACACTATGACTGGTCGTAGAAGAAACGAATTTTTGAAATTTTAAGCGCGATCAAATAAAACCGTTCCATGAATGGTCATAGGCTGTTCACGACTGGTCGTGAACCCTCCACGACTGGTCGTGACAAACCCATGACAGGTCGTGTGACACCAGGTTTAATCACTTTAAATTAAGTCGTAAGTGCAGGACTGGTCCTGGATCGAGTCATCACTGTTCCTACAACCGGTCGAGCAGACTACATGACTGGTCGTAGCTCAACCAAAAAATTTTGAAAAATTGCGACAAACCTAGTACAGGTCTTAGAATTTCTTAGACTGGTTGAGCCAGTTCTAGGACTAGTTAAACAAGGTCTAGGACTAGTCTTAAAATAGACCAAACACATATAAAAATATTTATCTTGAATTATGTATACAAAATGACCTACCCTAAGGTTAATCTAAGGTCATTCATACCTTAAATGTGAAGTATGGACATTGACACTTCATTTCTTCAGATGATCGTTGACAATTGAAGATTGTGAAGCTTGCGATCTCTATACTTGATGTAGCATTGAACTAAAGAACTTCTAGAGCTTGAATTATACTTCATCTTGAGTTGTACACTAACTTGAGTCTTTGAACAAGATCACTTCTTTCGTTGTAGCTTGTACTTGTATTTTTTGAAATGGTTTGAAGCAGTTCTTTGTTCTTGACTTGAAACAAAGTGTTTAGAGAGGTGATGCAATGTCTTGAACCCATATGCAATGTCTTGAACATATATACTAATGAGCTACACAAGACATAAATTGAGGTTTTGGCACCACAAAATTTGACAACCAAATGAGCATAAAACCATAGAACTTACACCACTTACGGATGCCCAAATGGTCTTGGAATAAGACGATGCCAGTCAAGAATGAAAGAGCACTAAAGTATCTTTCAGATGACCACAAATCAACCCAATCCGACATCAAACAAGGGAGTTATGACCTTCTTTGTTGGATCGCACGTTTAGGAAAGATTAACAATCCATACAGAAAAATGACGATCGAAGAGCTCCAACATGCTTTTGGGATATCGAACAGTCTCTAAATTAGGCAATTTTGGTCCCATTCGGAAGCTTGACAAGTTACCATTCCAATGACCTTATATAGTCTAATTTCGACCTCTGAAGAGAGAGTAATGAGGGTTACTGTTGGAGAAGGAGATGACGGAAACATTCAGGACAGACGACTGCGATCCCACTTACGGATGCCCAAATGGTCTCGGAATAAGATGATTCCAATCAGGAATGAAAGAGCACTAAACTACCTTTCAGATGACCAAAAATCGACCCAATCTGACATCAAATGGAGTTATGAGCATCTCTATTAGATTGCGCGTTTAGGAAAGATTAACAATCCATATCGAAAAATGACGATCGAAGAGTCCCAACGTGCTTTTGGGATATCGAACGGTCACTGAATTAGGCAATTCTAAATACATTTAATAGCTTGACAACTTACCATTTCAATGACCTGAAAGAGTCTAAATTTGACCTTTAAAGAGAGAGTGATGAGGGTTACTATTGGAGAAGAAGATAACGGAAACATTCAGGACCGACAACTGTGATCCATGCCCAAATGGTCTCGGAATACGATGATTCCATTCAAGAATGAAAGAGCATGAAAGTGTCATTCAGATGATCAAAAATCAACCCAATCTGACATCAAATGATGGAGTTATGGGCGTTTCCCTTGGATTATGTGATTTGGAATGATTAAGAATCTATATCGAAAAATGACGATCGAAGAGTTCCAACGTGCTTTTGGGATACCAAACAGTCTCTGAATTAGGCAATTCTAGTCCCATTTGGAAGCTTGACAAGATACCATTACAATGACCTGAAATAGTCTTAATTTGACCTCTGAAGAGAGAGTTATGAGGTTTATTATTGGACAAGGAGATGAAGGAAACATTCAGGACAGACAACTATGATCCCACATATGGATGCCCAAATGGTCTCAGAATACAACGATTCCAGTTAGGAATGAAAAAGCACTAAAGTAACTTTTAAATGACCAAAAATTGACCCAATCTGACGTCAAACGATGGAGTTATGGGCGTCTCCATTAGATCGCGCGATTTGAAAATATTAAAATCTAAATTGAAAAATGATGATCGAAGAGTTCCAACGTGCTTTTGGGATATCGAACACTCTCTGAATTAGGCAATTCTAATCCCATTTGCAAGCTTGATAAGTTACCATTCCAATGACCTGAAATAATCTAAATTCCACCTCTGAAGAGAGAGTTATGAAGGTGTTGAGGCATAAAAAAAAAGAGGAAAAATAGTAGAAAAATGATTGTACGCAAATCGTTGTGCGCAAATACATCTCACAATTCATAGTCCACACAAAGTTGTCCGCACAAAGGAGTCCACATAGAAGTCATCTACACAAAGGAGTACGCGCAAAGTTATCGCACAAAGGAGGATCACACAATGACTATCTGGCATATTCGCACGTGTGGGAAGGCTATAAATACCTTCGACCCGTCAGTAAGGGGTAAGAAGTAACCAATTGAGAAGCAGAGGAAGATTTGAAGAGAGAGAGAGGCACAGCTCCGTCATCATTGTGCGGAACAGCTATTGTACGCAGCACAACACCAATGGCGCACAATGGGTGCCAGCGCACAACAAGTGCTAGCACATAATGGCTCCAGCGCACAATGGCTCCAGCGCACAAAGGGCTCTAGCGTACAATGGCTTCAACGCAGAAAGGGCTTGGGCAGCAATCTACAATACATGATGCTTCCGTCAATGATTGCCTTTAGCTCATACCATTTCGATTATTATTTTTTCATCATTATCATAAGTCTATTTTGGAATCAAAGTAGAAAAGGATGTAAAGGAACTTGAATAAATAAATAATGTGATTGTTTTCTTTATCTTCTTTTGTTAATTATTAAGTGAATAATGAAAGTCTCCCAAACAAAATGCATTTGTTTCTTGTTCGAAACAAAATGGCGACTCCACTGGGGACTTTTCATCTTCACTTGAATATTAACCTAAGAATTACAAGGGAGATAATCACAACTGTTTGACGTTTTCAAGGCGCCAAAATGGCGACTCTTAATGGGAACATCCTACCTTTCATCTCCAAAATAGAATACGA
Organism: Magnolia sinica; assembly: GCF_029962835.1. Taxonomy (NCBI): domain Eukaryota; kingdom Viridiplantae; phylum Streptophyta; class Magnoliopsida; order Magnoliales; family Magnoliaceae; genus Magnolia; species Magnolia sinica. The sequence goes on from NC_080581.1 coordinate 42,958,120, forward strand.
TTTGATATCAATACTAATTTTTCTTTACTTCGTGAATATGAATGATAGGAGAAGAAGAACACTACAACCAACCAATCAATGGCAGTCATTCAAGAAAATACAATTTTCTACTTCACCACGATAGGATTTGTTGTGGAGTATGCTGATAAACGAACTGGACTTAGTGAAGGTAAAGCGGTAGCAAACAAGCAAACATAATCACGGGCAGTTGTTACAGTCATGACTGCTTTGCCAGTAACATAAGGAGAAAGAGATAAATGGATCGTCGTCACTCGCAGAAGGACAAAGACTCAAAATGTAACTGCCACAAGAATGAGCTCGCCACTGAGAAGAATTAAGGGACTGATAACACGATATGCTGCCAAAAAAAATCCTGAACTTACCCCTCCTGCGATATACCCCGAGCGAATAGTTCCGCAGCTGATGTCGCGTGATTTCCTAGCTTTGATGACCCCGAGAGCCAGATGGATGAAAGAACAAAAGGGCAAAGCACTGCTAGTAAGTTCACCGGCATTTGTTTCACCCCGATCAATCAATGGCAACAGGGGCACAAAGAAGTTGAATGAAACCCCATCCTCCCCTCTTTTCGTGAGCCCTATTACGTCAATGTATTCTTATCCCACTCTGACTACAGCTTCATCAAAGAGTGGAGAAGTCGCGGTACACATGGCCAGAATAAATTAGGAAAATACACCAACTACGGAGGATCGTGTAAATTAAATGGCGAAAGCACAAAGAGCGCTAATGGAAGAATGCAGAAATCTCAGAGAAGCCTTAACAACTCTCGCACACAATGTTGCCCGAATGGCAGCACCCCCAGTGACTGATAATGTGAATGAAAGAGAGCAAAACCCCGAAGGGTCGCAGCTGCCGAGGACCGGGTCGCATGGATCTGTTCTCATGACAAGAATGGTGACACAGGAAGAAGTACGATAGATCGTTGAAGAGGCGGTTAGGTTGGAGAAAGAACGTGAGGGCATAGGAAGGTTCAGATATCGTACACCATACTTGAGAGAAGTGGAGGATATCCCTTTCCCAAACAATTTTAAACATTCGGACCTTCAGAAGTTCAACGGGTATAGATCACCAGAAGAACACCTGATGCACTTCATCACCAGTATAGGGAATTTCTCCACAGTACCCCAACACTGTCTCCGATTATTTGGGTCTTCTCTAACGAATAAAGCGTTCAGGTGGTACGCTAGCTTAATGCCTGGGTTGATAAGAACATGGGAGCAGATGCAAGACGCATTCATTTCAAATTTCTTCTCATCAGAATGTGATGTCAGTATCACGGAACTAGCTTCAATGCGACAAAGAGAAGGAGAGTCAGTGGAAAAATTTATAGATAGATGGAAGACCTTGGGAGCTTCTTGTAGGCAATTACCAGAAGAGAAAGAATAAGTGAAAATGTTCCTGAACTCTATGGAAACCGGAATAGCATTTGGTCTCACCAGTGCAAACATCAGAACCTTCCACGACTTGCCTACAAAAGCACATGCTCTAGAATTAATGCCTCGGAAGATGCCGACGTTTAATTATGAAATGGTTAGAAAAGGTCCTCAGAAGTTGATCACAAATGTGGTTGATCACGAAAAAAGGAACCAAGAAGCAAGAGAAGTGAAAGGCAAAAGGACGGAAAGGAGAGAAGAACTGAGTCGCCACAGAGGGAGGTTTTACAACAAAAGACCCCGATCGTTGAATTCTCATGAGGGTTTCGTGTTTGAAAAAGAGGACGTACTCCCCATGATGAATTAGTTGTTAAAAGCTAGAACAATTGAATTGCCACTATCAAAACATCCCGAGGAGGCATCCAAAACAAAGGAAAGAGACTTCTGTCATTATCACCACCTAGTAGGGCACCCGACAGAAAATTGTTATATGCTGAAGTGTATTATACAAAGGATGATAAACAAGGGCAAAATAATAGTCGAGAAAGAGAAAGAAAGGGATAGAAGAGTGACAACAAATGTACTCACCTTGCGAGAAGATTATCATGGTTGGACATGGGTGAATGATAAAAAAACAACAAGGAAGGTTGTCATAACTACCTTGCGATCAGGGAAGAAGATGGCTAGCCCACCAAGTTCAAAAAATGAAAGAGTAAAGGCGAAAGCAGCCAAGAGTCATGCTAGCAACAATAATAGCGGTGAAAAGGAAAAGGGAAAGGAGATAGGGAAAGTGACTTATGATATTATAAGTCATTTGAAAGGCATTCCGGCCTGATTGACTGTTTATGATGCCTTGAAGTTGTCAGAAGATTCCCGACAAAGCCTAATTAAAGCCTTATCTAATGAAAGTATAAGGGAGGTGTTGCTGACTGAATTAGAAAGTGAGAAACAAGAAGATTGTCTACCGGTTATCTCTTTCTCCGATGAAGACCTAGTCTGCGATGGGGAACATAATAGGCCGTTGATGATAATGGGTCATATTCGCGGTAAGCAAGTAAAATGGATAATGCTTGATAACGGGTCCACTGTAAACCTATTGCCATTAACAATGCTGAGTTAATTAGGTTTTCGATGCTCGAACCTACGCCCTAGTGGAATGATGATACAAGGTTTTAATCAAGACGGACAACGTGCACTTGGAAAGATTACAATAACGCTGGGGATAGGGGAACTATGAATGTCGTCTACCATGTTATAAATGGAGTGACTACATATAATCTCCTCCTGGGAAGACCGTGGATGGATCAGTATGGCATCATACCTTCTATCATGCACCAATGTTTCAAATACTACAAAGATAGGGTACAACACAAAGTGTTAGCCGATGCAAGACCGTATACAGAAGTTGAAGCTTTTTTCGCAGATGTGAGTTATTATGATGCATTTGCTAGTAAAGAAGAGATGGAACACAATGAGAATAAGGTCCAAGAAAATGCTTGCAAGAAAATAGTGAGAGAAAAAGGAACGAAGTTGTCTGTAGTAAAGAAGGTGAGAAAGAGGTTCTATTTTGTCCAGAAACATTTGCGACAGCTAGGGCAACCACCATTAACGTTGCTATCACCAGAACAATTGGAACACCTGTAGTCAAATTATACGTACCGCTCCTGTATGCTGAGAGGGATAGGCCGTTTCCCCTCATTCCGTAAAGGTTTTATCTCAAACCCAATGCAAGGTATTCAGAGTCGATCGAATTCTATGCTCCTTTAGAAATAAAACAACATGAAGCAGTCAACAATGGGGTGGAAAATCATGGAGAAAATAGAAGCTTAATGTCCGAAGAGTTGGAGAGATATAGCTTGACAAGTCGAAAAATCATGAAGAAAATGGCCTTTGGCCACAAAGAACCTGTTGGTTTGATTCCAATCAGGGACAATCAAAAGAAGCGAGAAAAATTTCGAGGACTAGGGGCAGAATCTTCAGTGACTATGGTGACGCCCGACCAAATAGTAGAAATGGACCTTGATATAATCAGCAAGCCCGAGACAGCTCCAAAGCAAATGGAGGATGGGGGGCAACCGACGATTGACAGCTTAAAAGAGATAAATTTGGGAACAGAGGAAGAACCACAGAATACTTTCATAAGTGCTAGTCTATCAGAAAAAGAAGTTAATCAATATGTTAGTCTCTTGAAAGAAAATAAAGATGTCTTTGCTTGAACGTATGCAGAAATGCTAGGTCTAGAGCCGATAGTGGCGATACATCAGTTGAATATCTCTAAAGACAAAAGACCCATTAAGCAAACATAGAGGCGGTTTCACCCAGACTTGGTTCCCAAGATAGAAGAAGAAATAGGCAAGCTGATAAAGGTTAGATTCATTAGAGAAGTTAAATATCCTAGGTGGATATCAAATATAGTCCCAGTAAAGAAGAAGAATGGGTAGATCAGGGTTTGTGTTGACTTCAGAGATTTGAATGAAGTATGTCCAAAAGATGATTTTCCACTGCCGATAATAGAAATGTTAATTAACAGTACTATGTAGTATGCTGTCATGTCCTTTATGGATAGCTACGCTGGCTATAATTAAATACGAATGGTGCCTGAAGATGAGGAGGCGATGCCTTTCAGAACTCCGTTGGGGATATATTGTTATAAGGTAAGGTCATGCCGTTCGGACTCAAGAATGCAAGAGCAACGTATAAGAGGGCGATGTAGAACATATTTCAAGACATGATGCATAAGCATGTTGAGTGTTACGTGGACGACTTGGTCGTCAGGTCAAATCATCATGAGGAGCATCGTGAACATTTGACATCGGTCTTCCACCGAATAAAAAAGGAACAGTTGAAGATGAACCCGATTAAATGCGAGTTTGGAGTATTGTCGGGAAAATTCCTTAGTTTCATGGTAAGACACAGGGGTATTGAAATAGATCCAGAGAAAGTTAGAGCAATTCAAGATATGCCTCCTCCGAAAGCGTTGAAAGAGCTAAAAGCTTGCAGGGCAAGTTAGCATATATTTACCCCTTTATCTCAAACTTAGCAGGAAGATGCCAACCATTTTCTCGTCTGATGAAGAAAGGAATAGAATTCATATAGGATAAACCCTACCAAAATGCCTTCGATTCGATAAAAGAATTGTTGAAACCGCCTCCAGTATTAACAGCCCCCGTGAAAGGAAGACCCCTCATTTTGTATATATCAGCAGCTAAGAATTCACTAGGAGCCCTGCTGGCACAAGTGAATGAAAATGGAAAAGAAGCAGCACTTTATTATTTAAATCGAACATTGATCGGTGCAGAATGCAACTATACGCCTATCGAAAAGATATGCCTGGCATTGGTGTTTGCAGTTTAGAAATTAAGACATTATTGTTTGTCCCATGACATAACTTTGATATCTCGAGCAGATCCCATTAAGTTTTTGATGACAAGGCTGATGTTGTCAGGGAGGTTGGCTAAGTGGATGTTACTGTTGTCAGATTATGCATTCATATACAAACCGGTGAAAGCAGTAAAAGGACAAGCAGTGGCAGATTTTCTAGCGGTTCATCCTGTGACAGGTTGTGAAGCTATTTTTGATGAATTTCCAGATGAACAAGTCATGATGACAGAATTGCCTAAAGCGTGGCAAATGTTCTTTGATGGGGCGGCTCGAGCAACAGGGGTAGGCGCCGGAGTAATATTCATTACCCCATAGGGCGATTTGTTGCCTTATTCTTTCACGTTAGGTACGATGTGTACAAATAACGAAGCTGAATATAACGCCCTCATCATTTGGATGGAGATAGCCAGCGAACTAAGAATAAAAGACCTACAGATTTACAGAGATTCTAAGCTGGTCATAAATCAGGTGGTGACAAAATTTGAAACAAGGAAATAGGAACTGCTATCGTACTATTGAAAAACGCAACATCTATTGGAGAAATTTTTGAACGTTAAAGTTAAGCATATACCACGATATGAGAATGCGAAGGCCGATGCTCTGGCCAGTCTAGTAGCAGCGCTATCTTGCCCAGATCGAAGCCCCCTGCAAGTAACAATCGAAGAAAGGAGATTCTTGCCTTCGGCAAAGGTAATTGGTGAAACAATGGGAGCTTAGAAGTGTCAATAGATGATTGGCGTCAGCCTGTCATCAACTATCTCAAGTACGATATCTTGTCAGACGATCCAGAAGCGAAATTGCAAATTAAGCAGAAAGTAAAAAAGATTCATTTTGTGTAATGAGGAATTATACAAAAAAAATCTTATAATGAAATGTTATTGCGATGTCTAAACATAGAAGAGGCACGTCAAGTGCTACAAGAGGCACATTTTGGGGAATGCAGGGAGCATCAAGTTGGGAGGAATTTGTTCCACCAAGTGCATCGAATGGGATATTACTGGCTAACAATGTTTAAAGATGCAATAGATTATGCGAAGCAGTGCCATGAGTGTCAAATCTACGGAGACATCATACATGTCCCTCCTGAAGACCTTCATCAGTTAGCTACTTCTTGGCCTTTTGCCGCGTGGGGACTTGATGTCATTGGCCCCATAAATCCACCGTTATCTAGAGGAAAATAGTATATATTAGCAGCAACAGACTACTTTTCCAAATGGACGGAAGCGGTTGCACTATGAAGCGTTAAAGAGAAAGATGTTGCTAGTTTCATTCAGCATACGATAATATATCTCCATAGTATCCCAAAGAGAATCATTACAAATAATGGCATTCCTTTTAAAAACAGCGGTATGTAGAAGTTATGTCAGAAATTTAAGATTCACTAGTCATTATCAACACCCTATTATCCACCAGCCAATGGGCTAGCTGAAGCATTCAATAAGATAATTGTAAAAATACTGAAGAAAACGGTGAGCGGGAATAAGCGTGACTGGGATGAAAAACTGCAGGAAGCTCTATGGGCTTATAGAACAATGCATCGTACAGGGACAGAGGCTACCCCGTATTCATTAGTTTATGGTGTGGAAGTTGTCGTGCCGATTGAGATACAGGTCGCTTCACTAAGGGTAATAGTGCATCAATCAATTATAGATGACAAAAAGGTAAGGATACGACTGAAAGAGTTGGATTTGCTTGATGAAAAAAGGCTGGTAGCTCAGCGGCGCTTACAATTATATTAAGCGAGAGTTTTTGTTACCTTCGATAAAAAGGTTAAACACCGATCCTTCAGGAAAGGGGATTTGGTTTTGATGTTAAAAAGGCTGATAGTAGTCACTTGGAGAACAGGGGGCAAGTTTGACCCTAAATGGAATGGACCGTATGTAATAACTGGAGTTTACTCCAATAGAGCATACAAAGTATCAGATCAAGACGGACGAGGCATCAATATACCGATCAATGCTCGCTTTATCAAGAAATATTACTCCGGACAGTAGGAGAAATTTTGATTTAGAAGATTATCAAGATAATTCTTCTATATTAAAGGGGGCAATCATAGATGAAAAGATGAAATGATGAAATAGCCTTTATAGGCACATCCTTATATTCTATCTTCATGAGCAAAAGAGCTACGAAGGACAAAGTCATATACTCCCCCTCATGAGAATGCATAAAAAGTGCAAACTTTTCCGCCAAAGCATTGATGATTGCTACTAAGCATTAATGATTACCAAGCGTCAATGATTATCGGCAAATTCACCGAACGTTGATGATTATCACCAAGATTAGCAACTGTCACTGTCGTCATCAATCGCTCATATAAGCTTATTTTATCAAAATTGCTATCATCGCCAAGCTGATACATTATGTTAAACATAATACGAATGTTCTTAGGACATCATCAGCGATGGTGAAATATCAATTATTGATTTACCAGCAGCGGAACAGACTACGCAACCAACCACATATAAATTTGATGACAGCGATGGTAACTTACTTCTTAAGGAAGCCTAGCCAAGCCTTACATGGACAAATACGCATAAGACCTATCGCTTTCACCATTTGGGCACCAGTGAGAAGCAAGTGGCCCTAAAAAGCCCGTGAAGGCCATCATGTACATACCCATCGGGTAGCGGACAGAGTCAGCGACTAAAAGCCCTAAAAGGCTAAAAAGTTATAAAATGACTAGTCATGCGAAAGACTAATGCCATTTGTGAGCTCTCCAACAGCGTCATGGACGAGGATGAAAATACCCTCCCAGGAATGGGTCTGAACTCACAGACAAAGAAAACCCAAATCCCTGGTTTAATTTCGATAATAACTCATGAGGAAGGGCACAAACCTACTCATTGATGGACCGACGACCTTGGATTTTCTACCTAAGGTAGCCTGGTAAAGCCCTGCGAACTATGGAGAGTTACTATGGTTATCCCTGTGCGTAAATCCCACTCACGGCCGTGATTGCTCCAACTACTCAAGAGCTTAAACTGTGTGTGGGTATCTAACTAAACTGAAATCTATCACCACCTATCAAAACATAAATCACACAGGGGAATCCCATACTGACAATCATAATTGTGGTGATTTTGTTAATAGTGCTTAGATGAGATGTCATGTTGAGACTATTGCATAGGTGAACATGCTCAAAATGATTCATGATGTAGAAATTGATGAAAGAGCAAAATAGCTTGAAATATCTCTAAGAAATTTTACAAGTTGTTTATATATCATGATACAAAAGGAATATTTACATGAAACATCTACAGATCTTCAATAATGTTCAATATCTCTAAGTAATGTTGCAACTCTTCTTTCAATTGGTACTGTACTGCAGCAGTTGTGTGCTCGGCTGCAAGGATCATGCTGGCCTGATCAGGAGCATGAATCAGCTCAAATTCCAAAGAAGCAACAACTTCCTCATTCCTCATCTGTTCAGTTTGTATGGTATCAATTAATTGATTGTTTGTTTCCAGCTCCACCTTGATCTAGCAAATAGTTACATCTTCCGCTTCCCACTGACTCTTGAGTAATAGAATCTCCTTCTCCAGAAAAGCAATTTGATCACTAATGTTAGCCTTATTTTTGTCAAAGACCTTCAATTACTCATGGAGAGACTAACTAACAGTATTATAGTTAGCAAGAACATCATCCACCTGAGAGATTTTCTCCTTAGGAAGCACTAATTCCTTTTGACGATTTAGAATTTCGGGAGCAATGACATACTCAGCGCTGCTTCTAAGTTCTTTGTTGAGTCATAAAATTGTGATAAGGAAGTATAGAGAGGCTGAACATCCACATGTGTCAGGCGAGCTGAATGAGCAAGAACTGCTAGAGCACTATCCAAAGGGGGCCATTGAGTCAGATCTATAAAAGCACCGTCGATGACAGAAATCACATTTTTGAAAAGCCCCAAAATAATAGGCAACACCTTTTATAGAGAGAACTTGTCGAAAGCTGTAGTCACTGAGTTAGATCCTTCAGATCCACTGGGAGTTGGCACAACTGAAACTAAACGATAAGAAGGGAATATACGTTCAAAAGAAAAAGTATCTATATTATTTTTTGGTATGAAATAAAATTATATATATATATATATACCTGGAGTAGGAGCAACAGCAGTTGGAACAGAATGAGTTGTAGGAGCTATAGAGTTGGGGACTTTCGTAGTCATAATAGCATTGAAAGAAAGCTCTTAAGCTCCTACAGTGCTTGAGTCAAGAGTGCTTAGAGTAGGGACATCAATTGGATTAGAAAGAAACTCCAAACTTCAGGCCACCGACTGAATAGGACAAGGATGTGCAGTAGGGGACTTGCTAGTCTGAGCGGGGGCATCAGATGTTTGAGGGACTGATGGAAAAGTTTCTTTTGGATCGGGAAGAAGTACATTCCCCATCATTGCTTGAATATTGGAGGGTTGAGCCTCTGCAACCCCTGAAGTTGATGTTCCTCGAGCGGCCACCTCAGCAACATCCACGATACAAGGGGAATATGAAGCATCAAAAGAAAGGAAGATGTTTCTACCAGGAGTACCACCAGATTCTCCATAGTCAAGTCGCTCTTCGTTATCCAAAGAAGTCTCCGGAATGGGATAGGAAGTATCAGGATGAGTGGTTGGAGCATCAGCAAGAGAAGACCTAACTTCAGCATCGCTCTCTTCTCCAACGTTTATCTCAGCATCAGTATCTGCATTTAGCAAAGCATCTCCTTCATCAGTGAGACTTGTGGGAGAAGACTTGTCTTTGCTTGCAATGTTTGCAGAATATTCTGATGAGTTGTCTTCCTCTGTTATGTTTTGCTTTCCTTTATAGACAGTCTTCACAGGAAGAAGACGTGCACCTCAGGAGGGAGAAGGAATTGGTTGTGTCAAAACCTCAGGAGACAGTGACTTAGAATGAGAGCGGGTCATGGGGGGAGTAGCAATGACAATTCGACGTATAGCTAGAGAAGTTGTGGCAGTGGCATGATTGGCTGCAGTTTCTGTAAGATCCACGATAGGAACAATCGTGGTAGCTGCATGTTCGACAGGCTGGGAAGTTGCAGGAGGGACAGGTTCTGTAACTAGAGGAATAACAGGAGTAGGACTTGCAGGTTGATTTTTCCCTACAAGAGTAGGGGAAGGCAAAATACTCCCTGCAGTTTCAAATTCATTGTGAGGACTGGCCGATCTTTCTCTCCGATTTATCAGATCTAAAGGGGAACCGAAAGTAATTTAGCCTTCAAGAGTGTTTGGGGGCTTTATCTCTCTGATAGGCTCTTCCACAGAAATTTTTTGATGAAGTTGTCCTGGGATGACGGCTTGATCTTTCTCGTAAAAGTATTTGATCCCTTGTTCCGGTCTGTAATTCCTCAAGCGCAAGGGAGGAACCCTGATAGGGTGATCCATTAAGAAGCAATTGCGTACTAAATAGTAATGATGACTCCACCATCGCATCAAGGAAAATGAAGCTGTGACTCTGTGATTATACCCTGGGAGGACGAATCGAGAGACAAAATTTCTAGTTAGGAGTGCTTCCATATCATAACCCAGTTGTAAGGACCAACTCCGTAGCTCCTCATTGTTCTATTAACTTCTTCACTTGCTTGGGGCATGGCCTGTTCGTACCCAAACTGTCTGGCGAATCGATTCAGGTAATATGGTTCTCACTAGAACTCTAGTCCTTCTCATAATGGAAGACTGCAAGAACGAATGCAGAGAAAAAAGTCCTTTCAATAGGGTCTAAGTCCTGGTTATCCTCCACATCTCTGTCTTCGGCCTGATAATCTAAGTAAAAAAGGAAAGAAGTTGATGGATTCCGTGTTTTCAATTTTATCCACTATCCATTCCTATCCCTTCCTTATCATTTTTCACTTTAGAAAATGCCACAAGGGCAGATGGTCAGGATGGACATAAGCCATCTCTAAATCATTGTATGTCTAGGGGAAATAAATGTTGAGCCATCCGGAGAAGTAATGCCATGGAGCGAAAGTAGATGAAACTCCTAGCGCCGGGCTTGAGCAATGCACCACGGCATGACCGAAAGCTCGGTATAATGAACATAACACAGGAGGGGCTAAGGAATATCTCTTTCTGCCATCTGCCATTGCACCCACTACCACAAATAAAGTCAGCCAAATAGAGTCTGAACTTTTTAAACTGGGAAGCACGATTAAGCTTAATCAGTAAGCTAGAAAAGTAGCTAATTCAGTTTCGACGGTGAATTCGGCCAGGCCCCTTATTTTCTTGCGATTAGCTTCTAGCTCAGCGCAGTGACTGCCAGGGAACTTAAAAAAAGAGGAAGAAAGAAGGGGGAGGAAAGGTCAGTGACTAATTCACGTTTATATAAGTATTGTTTGAGAGGAAAGGAGAGTGTTAAGATGCTTACAACAAGTATTGGGAAAAATGGGTTAACCATTGAAGGGGAGAAATCTTGTGAACATCGGCAAAGTAAGATGTTTCCCGAAAGAGATTGATAGTTGTTGCTGTAATTTTGGGCACTCTATTAGGCGCAACATAGGCAAATTCTTGGTTCAAAGGAACATATTCATCAAGAAAGGATCTAGAGATAGGTAGGCCAGCCATCCTATATAAATCCCATAAAGTGATACTCACTTCCCCTACTAGAAGATGGAAAGAATTTGTAGTAGAAGACCAGTACTTTAGAAAGCCTTTGTAGATCATCGTATCTTTTTAGAAGAACTCTGAAGCAGCTTCTATGGCATGATACAACCTTACCGCAGTAAGGACATCTTTATGTTTCTCCAAAATCACTTTGGTCCAAGCACTATAATATGGACGAGCAGTCCAAAGACCTCGTGTCCTGAATTCATCTTTCACCCACAAAGAATCGCGGTGATGAAAGCGTTGCTGAATTGTCTCGAAAATATGGGTGTAATATAAGGAGTGAGGGTCGTGACACGGTGTGAGGAAGCGCATGTATCATATTTGCCTAGTCTTTTGGGTTAAGCCTTTACCTATGACATAGCCCTCGAGAATTTGTAGCTCCTTGATCACCCAATTAGATACATATAAAAGCCTGTTATGTGTCATGTAGTCTGTTGGTTCACTTTGAAGAATGGATCAATGACACTGAAGTTATAGAGGAAGACCAATGGTCTCATCTTTATACAGGTTGAAAATTTTGATTGCTTCAGTAGCCATCTTGACTAAATCCTAAGCATTCTGAAAACATCTTCAGTTATGTTCTCGAATCTTCTCTTGGAAAGCTTCGTCTTGGCTCTTCTCTCTTGTTTGTTTTGGAGTGGATGGGAAGGGGAAGCCTCTGCAGGAGAAGGACGGGTGTCATCAGTGTGATAATTGGTCGTGCATTTCAACTAATCATTCCAATCAGATTCTTGTCCTAAGAGGGGGGGGGGGGGGTCCTTCTATCTCCTTCATAATTATGGCCATGTGGATATGCTCTGACAAGCGTTGAATACGATCAGCAAAGTTCACAAAGACAGGAGCCGGCTCCTTGAAGAAGAAGCCATAGTTCTCACCGAAGCAAGGCCTTTTTGGATTATGGGTTTCAGCGGATTGTGGGTCAGACGGCCTGGCAATACTTGGGAAAGTAGGTGGTCTTTTAGAGCTTACCATTGGAAGATTTGTATAGAAGTTGACAAAATACATTAGAATCGGGAGGAAAGATTTATCGAGCTAAAAAAGGGAAAAAGTATGAAAGATTGTTGAGCAGAGGGGATAGATAAACTTGAAATATAAGAAAAATGTTCAAGTTATTATGCACAAAGTATTGCGCAAAGTGTTGAGCGTAATATGTTGTGTACAAATAGATTGTGCGCAAAAGCATTGCACAGAAAAATATTACACATAATCCATTGTGCGCAAAAGTGCTGAGCGAAGGAGCACTATGCGCTACCTGTGAGGTGTAGAATATTGACTAAGTATAAAAAAAGGGGGGTTACGTGGTTAGTCTTGCTGTGCGGAATCTGGACTATTGTGCGCAAAAGGATTTGTGTGAGACAGGTGTTGAGTGGCGCATAATAAGGTTAGCGCACAAAGGAGTAGCTTGATGAAGAAACAGTATGAGGCAGTGGAGAGAGATGGCACAAATGAAGACAAGTTCTATATTTATAGGCAGAATCTTGGCTGTTATGCGCTAATGGTTACGCGTAAATCATTGTGCGAAATTCATTGTGCACAAATCAGTTAGCGCACAATAAAGAAAATAAGTGCACAATGAGGGAGATTAAAAAATAGTGTTTGGAAAGAGTTGTTATTAATCCCACACATTTACTTTTGTAAGGTGTAAAAAAATAAAAGGTACAGGATCAAGGGGGCATCTGTTGAGGTAAAAAAAGAGAGGAAAAGCAATAGAAAAATCATTATGTGCAAATCTTTGTGCACAAATCTCTGTGCGTAAATACCTCTCACAATTCAGAGTCCGCACAAAGTTGTCTGCACAAAGTTATTCACACGAAGGAGTCTACACAGAAGCCATCTGCACAAAGGAGTCCGCACAAATGAGGATCACACAACAACTACGTGACATATTCGCACGTGTGGGAAGGCTAAAAATACACCCAACCCATCAGTAAGGGGTAAGAAGTAACCAATTGAGAAGCAAAGGAAGATTTGAAGAGAGAGAGGTACAGCTCCGTCATCATTATGCGAAACAGCTGTTGTGCGGAGCACAACACCATTGGCGCACAATGGCACTAGTGCACAATGGCTCCAGTGCACAAAGGGCTCCAGCGCACAAGGGCTCCAGTGCATAAAGGGCTTCAACGCATTATGGCTCCAATGCACAAAGGGCTTGGGCAGCAATCTACAATACATGATGCTTCCATCAATGATTGCCTTAAGCTCATACCATTTTGATCATTATTTTTTCATCATTATCATAAGTCTATTTTGGAATCAAAGGAGAAAAGGATGTAAAGGAACTTGGAATAAATAAATAATGCGATTATTTTCTTTGTCTTCTTTTGTTAATTATTTAGTGAATAATGAAAGTCTTCCAAACAAAATGCATTTGTTTCTTGTTCGAAACAGAAGGTTACTATTGGACAAAGAGATGAAGGAAACATAAAGGACCGACGACTGCGATCCCACTTACGGATGCCCAAATGGTCTCAGAATACGAAAATTCCAGTAAGGAATCAAAGCGCATTAAAGTACCTTTCAGATGACTAAAAATCTACCCAATCCGACATTAAATGATAGACTTATAGACGCCTCCATTGGATCACGTAATTTGTAAAGATTAACAATCCATATTGAAAAATGACGATCGAAGAGTTCCAATGGGCTTTTGGGATATCGTACGGTCTATGAATTAGGCAATTCTGGTCCCATTTAGAAGCTAGACATGTTACCATTCCAATGAGTTAGATATAGTCTAAATTCGAACTCTAAAGAGAGATTTATGAGGGTTACTATTGGACAAGGGGATGACGTAAATGTTCAGGACTGACGATTACGATCCCACTTATGGATGCCCAAAAGGTCTTGGAATACAATGATTCCAGTCAGGAATGAAAGAGCACTAAAGCACCTTTCATATTTTCAAAAATTGACCCAATCCGACATTAAATGATGGAGTTATGGGTGTCTTCGTTGGATCGCGCAATTTTGAAAGATTAACAATCTATATTAAAAAAAGACGATCGAAGAGTTCCAACATGCTTTTAGGATATCAAACGGTCTTCGAATTAGCCAATTCTAGTACAATTTGGAAGCCTGTCAAGTTACCATTCCAATGAGCTCTAAATAGTCTAAATTCGACCTTCGAAGATAGAGTTATGAGGGTTAGTATTGGACAAGGAGATGAAGGAAAAATTCAGGATTGACGAGGGCGATCCCACTTACGAATGCCCAAATGGTCTCGGAATACGATGATTCCAGTGAGTAATGAAAGAGCACTAAAGTGTGTTTCAGATGACCAAAATTTGACCCAATCCGACATCAAACGAGGGAGTTATGAGCGTCTACCTTGGATCGCACAATTTGGAAAGATTAACAATCCAAATCGAAAAATGACGATCGAAGAGTTCCAACGTGCTTTTGGGATATCGAACGGTATCTGAATTAGGCACTTCTAATCCCATGTGGAAGCTTGACAAGTTACCATTGTAATGACCTGAAATATTCTAAATTCGATGCTGAAGAGAGTGTAATGAGGTTTACTATTGGAGAAGGAGATGAAGGAAACATTCAGGACCGATGACTTTGATCCCACTTACGGATGCCTGAATGGTCTCGGAATACGACAATTCTAATCAGGAATGAAAGAGCATTAAAGTTCCATTTAGATAACTGAATATTGACCCAATCTAATATCAAACAGTGTAGTTATGGGCGGCTCCGTTGGATCACGCGATTTGGAAAGATTAACAATCCATATTGAAAAATGATGACCGTAGAGTTCCAACATACTTTTGGGATATCGAACGGTCTCTGAATAAGGCAATTCTGGTCACATTTGGGAGCTAGACAAGTTAACATTCCAATGACCTGAAATAGTCTAAATTCAACCTCTGAAGAGAGAGTTATGAGGGTAACTATTGGACAAGGAGATGAAAGAAACATACAGGACTGACGACTGCGATCCCACTTACAGATGCCCAAATGGTCTAGGAATACGACGATTCTAATTAGTAATGAAATAGCGCTACAGTACCTTTCAGTTGATCAAAAATTGACCCAATCCAACATCAAACGAGGGAGTTATGAGCGTCTCGGTTGAATCACATGTTTAGGAAAGATTAACAATCTATATTGAACAATGACGATTGAAGAGTTCCAATGTGCTTTTGGGATATCGAACGGTCTCTGAATTAGGCAATTCTAGTCCCATTTGAAAGCTTGACAAGTTACCATTCCAATGACCTGAAATAGTCTAAATTTGACCTTTAAAGAGAGAGTAATGAGGGTTACTATTGGTGAAGGAGATGATGGAAACATTCAGGACCGAAGATTGTGATCCCACTTACGAATGTCTAAATGGTCTCGGAATACGACAATTCCAGTCAGGAATGAAAGAGCACTAAAGTACCCTTCATATGACTAAAAATTGACCCAATCCAACATCATATGACCAAAAATTGACCCAATCTGTTGGAACATGTAATTTGGAAAGATTAACAATCCATTTTGAAAAATGATGATCGAAGAGTTCCAACGTGCTTTTGGGATATAGAAGGGTCACGGAATTAGGAAATTCTGGACCTATTCGGAAGCTTGACAAGTTACCATTCCAATGAGCTGAAATAGTCTAAATTTAACCTCTGAAGAGAGAGTAATGAGGGTTACTATTAGAGAAGGAGATGATGGAAACATTCAGGACCGACGACTGTGATCCCACTTACGGATGCCCAAATGGTCTCGGAATAAGACGATCCCAATCAGGAATGAAGAGCGCTAAAATACCTTTCACTTGATCAAAAATTGACCCAATCTGCCATCAAACGATGGAGACGGATCGCGCGATTTGGAAAGATTAACAATCCATATTGAAAAATGACAATCGAAGAGTTCCAACTTCCTTTTGGGATATTGAACGGTCTCTGTTAGGTAATTTTGGTCCCATTTGGAAGCTTTACAAGTTACCATTCCAATGACCTGAAATAGTCAAAATTCGACCTCTAAAGAGAGAGTTATGAGGGTTACATTGGATACTGAGATGATGGAAACAGTTACGACTGACGACTGCGATTCGACTTACGGATGCTTAAATGGTCTCGGAATATGAAGATTCCAGTTAGGAATGAAACAGCACTATAGTACATTTCAAATGACTAAAAATTGACCCAATTCGACATCAAACAAGGGAGTTATGAGCATCTCTATTGGATCGCGTGTTTAGGAAAGATTAACAATCTATATCGAAAAATGACGATCGAAGACTTCCATTGTGCAATTTGGATATCGAATGGTCACTAAATTAGGCAATTCTGGACCCATTTAGAAGCATGACAAGTTACCATTCCAATGACCTGAAATAGTCTAAATTTGACATCTAAAGAGAGAGTAATGAGGGTTACTATTGGAGAAGGAGATGGCAGAAACATTCAGGACCGTCAACTGTGATCCCACTTACAGATGTCCAAATGGTCTCAGAATAAGATGATGCCAGTCAGGAATAAAAGAGCAATAAAGTACCTTTTAGATGACAAAAAATGGACCTAATCTGGCATTAAATGAGGGAATTATAAGCGTCTCCATTGGATCATACAATTTAGAAAGATTAACAATCCAAATTGAAAAATGACGATCGAAGAGTTCTAACGTGCTTTTGGGATATCGAACGGTCTCTGAATTATGCAATTATGGTCTCATTTGGTAGCTTGACAAGTTACCATTCTAAAGACCTAAATAGTCTAAATTCAACCTTTGAAGTGAGAGTAATGAGGGTTACTATTGGAGAAGGAGATGAAGGAAACATTCAGGACCGACAACTGCGATCAAGCTTACGGATGCCCAAATGGTCTCGGAATACGACGATTCCAATTAGGAATGAAACAGCTCTAAAGTACCTTTCAGATGACCACAAATTGACCCAATCCGATATCGAATGATGGAGTTATGGGCGTCTCCTTTGGATCGCGTGATTTGGAAAGATTAACAATCCATATTGAAAAAGATGACCGAAGAGTTCCAACGTTCTTTTGGGATATCAAAAGGTCTCTGAAATAAGCAATTCTGGTCCCATTTGGAAGCTTGACAAGTTACCATTCCAATGACCAGAAATAGTCGAAATTCAACGTCTGAAGAGAGAGTTACAAGGGTTACTATTGGACAATGAGATGAAGGAAACATATAGGACCGACGACTGCAATCCCACCTACAGATGACCAAATGGTCTCGGAATACGACGATTCTAATCCGGAATTGAAGAGCGCTAAAGTACCTTTTAGTTGATAAAAATCGACCCAATCCCACATCAAGTGTTGCAGTTATGGGCGTCTCTGATGGATCATGCGGTTTGGAAAGATTAACAATCCATATTGAAAAAAGACAATCAAAGAGCTCCAATGTGCTTTTGGGATATCGAACGGTCTCTGAATTAGGCAATTTTGGTCTTATTTGGAAGCTTGACAAGTTACCATTCCAATGACCTGAAATAGTCAAAATTTGACCTCCGAAGTGAGAGTTATGAGGGTAACTATTGGACAAGGAGATGAAGGAAACATACAGGACTGATGACTGCGATCCCACTTACGGATGCCCAAATGGTCTCGGAATAGGACGATTCCAGTCAGGGATTTAAGAGCACTAAAGCACCTTTTAGATGACCAAAAATGGACCCAACCGACATCAAATGAGGGAGTAATAAGCGTCTTTGTTGATCAAACATTTAGGAAAGATTAACAATCCATTTTAAAAAATGACGATCGAAGAGTTACAACTTGCTTTTGGGATATTGAACAGTTTCTAAATTTGGCAATTCTAGTCCCATTTGGAAGCTTGACAAGTAACCATTATAATGACATGAAATAGTCTAAATTCGACCTCTAAAGAGAGAGAACGAGGGTTACTATTGGAGAAGGAGATAAAGGAAACATTCAGGAACAACGACTGCGATCCCACTTACAGATGCCTAAAAGGTCTCGAAATACGACAATTCTAGTCTGGAATGAAACAACACTAAATTACCTTTCAGATGACCAAAAATTGACCCAATCTAATATCAAACAATGGAGTTATGATCGTCTCTTTTGGATTGCGTGATTTGGAAAGATTAACAATCCATATTGAAAAATGACGACCGAAGAGTTCCAACGTTCTTTTGGGATATCGAACGGTCTCTGAATTAGGCAATTCTGGTCCCATTTGGAAGCTTAACAAGTTACCATTCCAAAGACCCGAAAGAGTCTAAATTCAACCTCTGAAGAGAGAGTTATGAGGGTTACTATTGGACAAGGAGATGAAGGAAACATACCGGGCCGACGACAGCGATTCGACTTATAGATGCCCAAATTGCCTTAGAATACGACGATTCCAATCAAGAATGAAAGAGCGTTAAAGTGCCTTTCAGTTGATCAAAAATCAACCCAATCTAACATCAAACGATGAAGTTATGAGTGTCTCCGATGGATCACACGATTTGGAAAGATTCACAATCCATATTGAAAAATGACGATTAAAAAGTTCCAACGTGCTTTTGGGATATTGAATGGTCTCTAAATTAGGCAATTCTGGTCCCATTCTAATGACCTGAAATAGTCTAAATTTGACTTCTGAAGAGAGAGTTATGAAGGTTACAATTTTACGATGAGATAAAGGAAATATTCAGGACTGATACTGCGATCCTACAACAGATGCCCAAATGGAATCGGAATATGATGATTCCAGTCAGGAGTGAAAGAGCACTAAAGTACCTTTCAGATGACCAAAAATCTACCCAATCTGACATCAAATGATGGAGTTATAGGCGTCTCCATTGGATTGCGTAATTTGAGAAGATTAACAATCCATATTGAAAATTGACGATCGAAAAGTTCCAACGTGCTTTTGGGATATCAAACGGCCTCTGAATTAGGCAATTCTAGACCCATTCGAAAGCATGACAAGTTACCATTCCAATGAACTGAAATAGTCCAAATTCGACCTCTGAAGAGAGAGTAATGAGGATTACTATTGGAGAAGGAGATGACAAAAACATTCAGGACCGACGACTGTGATCCCACTTACGGATGCCCAAATGGTCTTAGAATACGATGATTCCAGTCAGGAATGAAAGAGCACTAAAGTACGTTTTAGATGACCAAAAATTGACCCAATCTGACATCAAATGAGGGAGTTATGAGCGTCTCTATTGGATCATGCGTTTAGGAATGATTAACAATCCATATCGAAAAATGACGATTGAAGGGTTCCAACGTACTTTTGGGATATCGAACGGTCACTGAATTAGGCAATTCTGGACCCATTCAGAAGCTTGACAAGTTACCATTCCAATGACTTGAAATAGTCCAAATTTGACCTCTGAAGAGAGAGTAATGAGGGTTATTATTAGAGACGGAGATGACGGAAACATTCAGGATCGATGACAGTGTTCCCACTTACGGATGTCCAAATGGTCTCAGACTAAGATGATTCCAGTCAGGAATGAAAGAGCACTAAAGTACCTTTTCAGATGACCAGAAGTTGACCCAATCCGACATTAAACAAGGGAGTTATGAGCGTCTCCATTGGATCACGTAATTTAGAAAGATTAACAATCTAAATTGAAAAATGATGATCGAAGAGTTCCAACATGCTTTAGGATATCGAACGCTCCCTGAATTAGGAAATTTTGGTCCCATTTGGAAGCATGACAAGTTACCATTCAATGACCTGAAAAAGTCTAAATTC